>NW_027135939.1:644029-966043 GCF_039906515.1 Pseudorca crassidens
AATAGGGTCTCAAATGTAGAAAACCAACTTATGCTTGCTTAAGGGGAAAGGTGAGTTGGGGTGCTGCATAAAACCAGAGATTGAAATTAGCACAGATACCTTTCCATAAGCCAAATATGTAATAGACAAGAGCTACTGCTTGCTCAACGAAGTGGACTCAACACCCCATATTAAACGCCTAAGAATATACTTGACTAGTAAGAATCTTAAAACCTATGGATTTATATGTCTCCGAAAGAGAATCAAGCGTGTGTACAGCGGTATAAATGCAACAGTGATACGACTGGTGAGGTTCGGTGAGCACATGCAGACCCTTTGAAGTCATATTGCATGGTACCCATTCCATGGGTCTCAACTCTCCAGGTTTAAGGGATTCTTCCTTCAGCTAAAACATGCATGTGGAACCCAGAGGATGATCCACCGTGTGATCGGGAAACGTGTTCAAATGTGTCTCAGTTTTCGTCCCCTGGTACTCGGGTGCAACATTCCAGACGCTTTACTAACACTCTCCCCACTTGGTGAGTCAGTGCCTTTAACCTCCTGTTTGGCCCAGTTTGCAATTTCTGCGGAAAATGAACAGGAATAGGGAGAACCAATGAGAGACTAGCTGGAGGAGTCTGGACGGGCAAATTTAACTCTCATTTCCCAACAGGAAGAGGAATTAACCAAAGGCTCAGCGAGCCATGCCGGAACCACACTAGGGCCTGAAGCAATCCTGCGGTGTTGCGGCCAGCTCACAAGAAAGCGAGTTGAAGAAAGGAGCTCAGGGGCACTGTAATTCACAAACCTGCAGAGTTATAAATGACAGCTATCGTCCACAAATATATTGAAGTAAGGCTGCCAAGAGGACTTGAAAGCGGGGCAGAATTGCAGGAAACCGATTTCAGGAGGTAGACTGGAATTCCATGTAAAGCATAGGAAAAGAGGCAGAACGTCCACAATGATGGACTTGGCCAAAAAGGGCGTATGCGTTTTTTCCTGAATATATTCAGGAAAAAACGCATACGCCCTTTTTGGCCAACCAAGCAAGCTTGCAAAGGATATCTGCACTACAATGAAGTCTCACTGCCCCCCGGTCAAAAGGGCCATCTGAAAAAAGTGTAAAATCCTGAAAGGCAGGACAGGCCATGGAGAACTGGGAGCCTTGTTATGCTGAGGGGCGGGATGTAAATTGCCAACAGCCACTCTGGAGAAGTGTATGGTGTTTCCTGAAACATCTAAAAAACAAAGAAACAGAGCCTAGGGCACTTCTACTTATGGTCCTATAGCTTAGGGAAATTAAAATCAAAAAGAAACAGCCACCCCAAAGTTTGGGACGGTTCTGTTTACAAGAACCTTGTTTACGGTACAAGTTCAATATCGCAGAAAGCGAAAAATGGATAAAGAAGTTGTGGTCCTTACGTACAATGCAATATCACTCAGCAATTAAATCTATGTCATCAGGCCCGTAGCAGCATAATGAGTGGATTCAGGTATGATGATTCTAAGTGAAATAAGTCACACAGAAAAAGAAACAGCATAAGATATCACTAATACACGGAATGTAAACTTGCCTACACAGGAACTGAATTACAAAACAGAATAGGGTCTCAAATGTAGAAAACCAACTTATGCTTGCTTAAGGGGAAAGGTGAGTTGGGGTGCTGCATAAAACCAGAGATTGAAATTAACACAGATACCTTTCCATAAGACAAATATGTAATACACAAGAGCTACTCCTTGCTCAACGAAGTGGACTCAACACCCCAAATTAAACGCCTAAGAATATACCTGACTAGTAAGAATCTTAAAACCTATGGATTTATATGTCTCCGAAAGAGAATCAAGCGTGTGTACAGCGGCATAAACGCAGCAGTGATAGGATTGGTGAGGTTCGGTGAGCAAATACAGACCCTTTGAAGTCGTATTGCATGGTACCCATTCCATGGTTCTCAACTCTCCAGGTTTAAGGGATTCTTCGTTCAGCTAAAACATGCATGTGGAACCCAGAGGATGATCCACCGTGTGATCGGGAAACGTGTTCAAATGTGTCTCAGTTTTCGTCCCCTGGTACTCGGGTGCAACATTCCAGACGCTTTACTAACACTCTCCCCACTTGGAGAGTCAGTGCCTTTAACCTCCTGTTTGGCCCAGTTTGCAATTTCTGCGGAAAATGAACAGGAATAGGGAGAACCAATGAGAGACTAGCTGGAGGTGTCTGGACGGGTAAATTTAACTCTCATTTCCCACCAAGAAGAGGAATTAACCAAAGGCTCAGCGAGCCATGCCGGAACCACACTAGGGCCTGAAGCAATCCTGCGGTGTTGCGGCCAGCTCACAAGAAAGCGAGTTGAAGAAAGGAGCTCAGGGGCCCTGTAATTCACACACCTGCAGAGTTGTAAATGACAGCTATCGTCCAAAAATATATTGAAGTAAGGCTGCCAAGAGGACTTGAAAGCGGGGCAGAATTGCAGGAAACCGATTTCAGGAGGTAGACTGGAATTGCATGTAAAGCATAGGAAAAGAGGCAGAACGTCCACAATGATGCACTTGGCCAAAAAGGGCGTATGCGTTTTTTCCTGAATATATTCAGGAAAAAACGCTTACGCACTTTTTGGCCAACCAAGCAAGCTTGCAAAGGAAATCTGCACTACAATGAAGTCTCACTGCCCCCCGGTCAAAAGGGCCATCTGAAAAAAGTGTAAAATCCAGAAAGGCAGGACAGGACATGGAGAACTGGGAGCCTTGTTATGCTGATGGGCGTGATGTAAATTGCCAACAGCCACTCTGGAGAAGTGTATGGTGTTTCCTGAAACATCTAAAAAACAAAGCAACAGAGCCTAGGGCACTTCCACTTATGGTCCTATAGCTTAGGGAAATTAAAATAAAGACACAGCCACCCCAAAGTTTGGGACAGCTCTGTTTACAAGAACCTCGTTTACGGTACAAGTTCAATATCGCAGAAAGCGAAAAATGGATAAAGAAGTTGTGGTACTTACGTACAATGCAATATCAGGCAGCAATGAAATCTATGTCATCAGGCCAGTAGCAGCATAATAAGTGGATTCAGGTACGATGATTCTAAGTGAAATAAGTCACACAGAAAAAGAAACATCATAAGATATCACTAATACACGGAATGTAAACTTGGCTACACAGGAACTGAATTACAAAACAGAATAGGGTCTCAAATGTAGAAAACCAACTTATGCTTGCTTAAGGGGAAAGGTGAGTTGGGGTGCTGCATAAAACCAGAGATTGAAATTAGCACAGATACCTTTCCATAAGCCAAATATGTAATAGACAAGAGCTACTGCTTGCTCAACGAAGTGGACTCAACACCCCATATTAAACGCCTAAGAATATACCTGACTAGTAAGAATCTTAAAACCTATGGATTTATATGTCTCCGAAAGAGAATCAAGCGTGTGTACAGCGGTATAAACGCAACACTGATACGATTGGTGAGGTTCGGTGAGCACATGCAGACCCTTTGAAGTCATATTGCATGGTACCCATTCCATGGGTCTCAACTCTCCAGGTTTAAGGGATTCTTCCTTCAGCTAAAACATGCATGTGGAACCCAGAGGATGATCCACCGTGTGATCGGGAAACGTGTTCAAATGTGTCTCAGTTTTCGTCCCCTGGTACTCGCGTGCAACATTCCAGACGCTTTACTAACACTCTCCCCACTTGGTGAGTCAGTGCCTTTAACCTCCTGTTTGGCCCAGTTTGCAATTTCTGCGGAAAATGAACAGGAATAGGGAGAACCAATGAGAGACTAGCTGGAGGTGTCTGGACGGGTAAATTTAACTCTCATTTCCCACCAAGAAGAGGAATTAACCAAAGGCTCAGCGAGCCATGCCGGAACCACACTAGGGCCTGAAGCAATCCTGCGGTGTTGCGGCCAGCTCACAAGAAAGCGAGTTGAAGAAAGGAGCTCAGGGGCCCTGTAATTCACACACCTGCAGAGTTCTAAATGACAGCTATCGTCCAAAAATATATTGAAGTAAGGTTGCCAAGAGGACTTGAAAGCGGGGCAGAATTGCAGGAAACCGATTTCAGGAGGTAGACTGGAATTGCATGTAAAGCATAGGAAAAGAGGCAGAACGTCCACAATGATGCACTTGGCCAAAAAGGGCGTATGCGTTTTTTCCTGAGTATATTCAGGAAAAAACGCATACGCCCTTTTTGGCCAACCAAGCAAGCTTGCAAAGGAAATCTGCACTACAATGAAGTCTCACTGCCCCCCGGTCAAAAGGGCCATCTGAAAAAAGTGTAAAATCCAGAAAGGCAGGACAGGCCATGGAGAACTGGGAGCCTTGTTATGCTGATGGGCGTGATGTAAATTGCCAACAGCCACTCTGGAGAAGTGTATGGTGTTTCCTGAAACATCTAAAAAACAAAGCAACAGAGCCTAGGGCACTTCCACTTATGGTCCTATAGCTTAGGGAAATTAAAATCAAAAAGACACAGCCACCCCAAAGTTTGGGACGGCTCTGTTTACAAGAACCTCGTTTACGGTACAAGTTCAATATCGCAGAAAGCGAAAAATGGATAAAGAATTTGTGGTACTAACGTACAATGCAATATCACTCAGCAATGAAATCTCTTTCATCAGGCCCATAGCAGCATAATGAGTGGATTCAGGTACGATGATTCTAAGTGAAATATGTCACACAGAAAAAGAAACATCATAAGATATCACTAATACACGGAATGTAAACTTGCCTACACAGGAACTGAATTACAAAACAGAATAGGGTCTCAAATGTAGAAAACCAACTTATGCTTGCTTAAGGGGAAAGGTGAGTTGGGGTGCTGCATAAAACCAGAGATTGAAATTAGCACAGATACCTTTCCATAAGCCAAATATGTAATAGACAAGAGCTACTGCTTGCTCAACGAAGTGGACTCAACACCCCATATTAAACGCCTAAGAATATACTTGACTAGTAAGAATCTTAAAACCTATGGATTTATATGTCTCCGAAAGAGAATCAAGCGTGTGTAGAGCGGTATAAACGCAACAGTGATACGACTGGTGAGGTTCGGTGAGCACATGCAGACCCTTTGAAGTCATATTGCATGGTACCCATTCCATGGGTCTCAACTCTCCAGGTTTAAGGGATTCTTCCTTCAGCTAAAACATGCATGTGGAACCCAGAGGATGATCCACCGTGTGATCGGGAAACGTGTTCAAATGTGTCTCAGTTTTCGTCCCCTGGTACTCGGGTGCAACATTCCAGACGCTTTACTAACACTCTCCCCACTTGGTGAGTCAGTGCCTTTAACCTCCTGTTTGGCCCAGTTTGCAATTTCTGCGGAAAATGAACAGGAATAGGGAGAACCAATGAGAGACTAGCTGGAGGTGTCTGGACGGGTAAATTTAACTCTCATTTCCCACCAAGAAGAGGAATTAACCAAAGGCTCAGCGAGCCATGCCGGAACCACACTAGGGCCTGAAGCAATCCTGCGATGTTTCGGCCAGCTCACAAGAAAGCGAGTTGAAGAAAGGAGCTCAGGGGCCCTGTAATTCACACACCTGCAGAGTTCTAAATGACAGCTATCGTCCAAAAATATATTGAAGTAAGGCTGCCAAGAGGACTTGAAAGCGGGGCAGAATTGCAGGAAACCGATTTCAGGAGGTAGACTGGAATTGCATGTAAAGCATAGGAAAAGAGGCAGAACGTCCACAATGATGCACTTGGCCAAAAAGGGCGTATGTGTTTTTTCCTGAATATATTCAGGAAAAAACGCATACGCCCTTTTTGGCCAACCAAGCAAGCTTGCAAAGGAAATCTGCACTACAATGAAGTCTCACTGCCCCTCGGTCAAAAGGGCCATCTGAAAAAAGTGTAAAATCCAGAAAGGCAGGACAGGCCATGGAGAACTGGGAGCCTTGTTATGCTGATGGGCGTGATGTAAATTGCCAACAGCCACTCTGGAGAAGTGTATGGTGTTTCCTGAAACATCTAAAAAACAAAGCAACAGAGCCTAGGGCACTTCCACTTATGGTCCTATAGCTTAGGGAAATTAAAATCAAAAAGACACAGCCACCCCAAAGTTTGGGACAGCTCTGTTTACAAGAACCTCGTTTACGGTACAAGTTCAATATCACAGAAAGCGAAAAATGGATAAAGAATTTGTGGTACTAACGTACAATGCAATATCACTCAGCAATGAAGTCTCTTTCATCAGGCCCATAGCAGCATAATGAGTGGATTCAGGTACGATGATTCTAAGTGAAATATGTCACACAGAAAAAGAAACATCATAAGATATCACTAATACACGGAATGTAAACTTGGCTACACAGGAACTGAATTACAAAACAGAATAGGGTCTCAAATGTAGAAAACCAACTTATGCTTGCTTAAGGGGAAAGGTGAGTTGGGGTGCTGCATAAAACCAGAGATTGAAATTAGCACAGATACCTTTCCATAAGCCAAATATGTAATAGACAAGAGCTACTGCTTGCTCAACGAAGTGGACTCAACACCCCATATTAAACGCCTAAGAATATACTTGACTAGTAAGAATCTTAAAACCTATGGATTTATATGTCTCCGAAAGAGAATCAAGCGTGTGTACAGCGGTATAAACGCAACACTGATACGATTGGTGAGGTTCGGTGAGCACATGCAGACCCTTTGAAGTCATATTGCATGGTACCCATTCCATGGGTCTCAACTCTCCAGGTTTAAGGGATTCTTCCTTCAGCTAAAACATGCATGTGGAACCCAGAGGATGATCCACCGTGTGATCGGGAAACGTGTTCAAATGTGTCTCAGTTTTCGTCCCCTGGTACGCGGGTGCAACATTCCAGACGCTTTACTAACACTCTCCCCACTTGGAGAGTCAGTGCCTTTAACCTCCTGTTTGGCCCAGTTTGCAAATTCTGCGGAAAATGAACAGGAATAGGGAGAACCAATGAGAGACTAGCTGGAGGAGTCTGGACGGGCAAATTTAACTCTCATTTCCCACCAGGAAGAGGAATCAACCAAAGGCTCAGCGAGCCATGCCGGAACCACACTAGGGCCTGAAGCAATCCTGCGGTGTTGCGGCCAGCTCACAAGAAAGCGAGTTGAAGAAAGGAGCTCAGGGGCCCTGTAATTCACACACCTGCAGAGTTGTAAATGACAGCTATCGTCCAAAAATATATTGAAGTAAGGCTGCCAAGAGGACTTGAAAGCGGGGCAGAATTGCAGGAAACCGATTTCAGGAGGTAGACTGGAATTGCATGTAAAGCATAGGAAAAGAGGCAGAACGTCCACAATGATGCACTTGGCCAAAAAGGGCGTATGCGTTTTTTCCTGAATATATTCAGGAAAAAACGCATACGCACTTTTTGGCCAACCAAGCAAGCTTGCAAAGGAAATCTGCACTACAATGAAGTCTCACTGCCCCCCGGTCAAAAGGGCCATCTGAAAAAAGTGTAAAATCCAGAAAGGCAGGACAGACCATGGAGAACTGGGAGCCTTGTTATGCTGATGGGCGTGATGCAAATTGCCAACAGCCACTCTGGAGAAGTGTATGGTGTTTCCTGAAACATGTAAAAAACAAAGCAACAGAGCCTAGGGCACTTCCACTTATGGTCCTATAGCTTAGGGAAATTAAAATCAAAAAGACACAGCCACCCCAATGTTTGGGACGGCTCTCTTTACAAGAACCTTGTTTACGGTACAAGTTCAATATCGCAGAAAGCGAAAAATGGATAAAGAAGTTGTGGTACTTACATACAATGCAATATCACTCAGCAATGAAATCTATGTCATCAGGCCAGTAGCAGCATAATGAGTGGATTCAGGTACGATGATTCTAAGTGAAATAAGTCACAAAGAAAAAGAAACATCATAAGATATCACTAATACACGGAATGTAAACTTGGCTACACAGGAACTGAATTACAAAACAGAATAGGGTCTCAAATGTAGAAAACCAACTTATGCTTGCTTAAGGGGAAAGGTGAGTTGGGGTGCTGCATAAAACCAGAGATTGAAATTAACACAGATACCTTTCCATAAGCCAAATATGTAATAGACAAGAGCTACTGCTTGCTCAACGAAGTGGACTCAACACCCCATATTAAACGCCTAAGAATATACCTGACTAGTAAGAATCTTAAAACCTATGGATTTATATATCTCTGAAAGAGAATCAAGCGTGTGTACAGCAGCATAAACGCAGCAGTGATAGGATTGGTGAGGTTCGGTGAGCAAATGCAGATCCTTTGAAGTCGTAATGCATGGTACCCATTCCATGGGTGTCTACTCTCCAGTTTTAAGGGATTCTTCCTTCAGCTAAAACATGCATGTGGAACCCAGAGTATGATCCACCGTGTGATCGGGAAACGTGTTCAAATGTGTCTCAGTTTTCGTCCCCTGGTACTCGGGTGCAACATTCCAGACGCTTTACTAACACTCTCCCCACTTGGAGAGTCAGTGCCTTTAACCTCCTGTTTGGCCCAGTTTGCAATTTCTGCGGAAAATGAACAGGAATAGGGAGAACCAATGAGAGACTAGCTGGAGGAGTCTGGACGGGCAAATTTAACTCTCATTTCCCACCAGGAAGAGGAATTAACCAAAGGCTCAGCGAGCCATGCCGGAACCACACTAGGGACTGAAGCAATCCTGCGGTGTTGCGGCCAGCTCACAAGAAAGCGAGTTGAAGAAAGGAGCTCAGGGGCACTGTAATTCACAAACCTGCAGAGTTATAAATGACAGCTATCGTCCACAAATATATTGAAGTAAGGCTGCCAAGAGGACTTGAAAGCGGGGCAGAATTGCAGGAAACCGATTTCAGGAGGTAGACTGGAATTCCATGTAAAGCATAGGAAAAGAGGCAGAACGTCCACAATGATGGACTTGGCCAAAAAGGGCGTATGCGTTTTTTCCTGAATATATTCAGGAAAAAACGCATACGCCCTTTTTGGCCAACCAAGCAAGCTTGCAAAGGATATCTGCACTACAATGAAGTCTCACTGCCCCCCGGTCAAAAGGGCCATCTGAAAAAAGTGTAAAATCCTGAAAGGCAGGACAGGCCATGGAGAACTGGGAGCCTTGTTATGCTGAGGGGCGGGATGTAAATTGCCAACAGCCACTCTGGAGAAGTGTATGGTGTTTCCTGAAACATCTAAAAAACAAAGAAACAGAGCCTAGGGCACTTCTACTTATGGTCCTATAGCTTAGGGAAATTAAAATCAAAAAGAAACAGCCACCCCAAAGTTTGGGACGGTTCTGTTTACAAGAACCTCGTTTACGGTACAAGTTCAATATCGCAGAAAGCGAAAAATGGATAAAGAAGTTGTGGTCCTTACGTACAATGCAATATCACTCAGCAATTAAATCTATGTCATCAGGCCCGTAGCAGCATAATGAGTGGATTCAGGTACGATGATTCTAAGTGAAATAAGTCACACAGAAAAAGAAACATCATAAGATATCACTAATACACGGAAGGTAAACTTGGCTACACAGGAACTGAATTACAAAACAGAATAGGGTCTCAAATGTAGAAAACCAACTTATGCTTGCTTAAGGGGAAAGGTGAGTTGGGGTGCTGCATAAAACCAGAGATTGAAATTAACACAGATACCTTTCCATAAGACAAATATGTAATACACAAGAGCTACTCCTTGCTCAACGAAGTGGACTCAACACCCCAAATTAAACGCCTAAGAATATACCTGACTAGTAAGAATCTTAAAACCTATGGATTTATATGTCTCCGAAAGAGAATCAAGCGTGTGTACAGCGGCATAAACGCAGCAGTGAAAGGATTGGTGAGGTTCGGTGAGCAAATACAGACCCTTTGAAGTCGTATTGCATGGTACCCATTCCATGGTTCTCAACTCTCCAGGTTTAAGGGATTCTTCCTTCAGCTAAAACATGCATGTGGAACCCAGAGGATGATCCACCGTGTGATCGGGAAACGTGTTCAAATGTGTCTCAGTTTTCGTCCCCTGGTACTCGGGTGCAACATTCCAGACGCTTTACTAACACTCTCCCCACTTGGAGAGTCAGTGCCTTTAACCTCCTGTTTGGCCCAGTTTGCAATTTCTGCGGAAAATGAACAGGAATAGGGAGAACCAATGAGAGACTAGCTGGAGGTGTCTGCCCGGGTAAATTTAACTCTCATTTCCCACCAAGAAGAGGAATTAACCAAAGGCTCAGCGAGCCATGCCGGAACCACACTAGGGCCTGAAGCAATCCTGCGGTGTTGCGGCCAGCTCACAAGAAAGCGAGTTGAAGAAAGGAGCTCAGGGGCCCTGTAATTCACACACCTGCAGAGTTGTAAATGACAGCTATCGTCCAAAAATATATTGAAGTAAGGCTGCCAAGAGGACTTGAAAGCGGGGCAGAATTGCAGGAAACCGATTTCAGGAGGTAGACTGGAATTACATGTAAAGCATAGGAAAAGAGGCAGAACGTCCACAATGATGCACTTGGCCAAAAAGGGCGTATGCGTTTTTTCCTGAATATATTCAGGAAAAAACGCTTACGCACTTTTTGGCCAACCAAGCAAGCTTGCAAAGGAAATCTGCACTACAATGAAGTCTCACTGCCCCCCGGTCAAAAGGGCCATCTGAAAAAAGTGTAAAATCCAGAAAGGCAGGACAGGCCATGGAGAACTGGGAGCCTTGTTATGCTGATGGGCGTGATGTAAATTGCCAACAGCCACTCTGGAGAAGTGTATGGTGTTTCCTGAAACATCTAAAAAACAAAGCAACAGAGCCTAGGGCACTTCCACTTATGGTCCTATAGCTTAGGGAAATTAAAATAAAGACACAGCCACCCCAAAGTTTGGGACAGCTCTGTTTACAAGAACCTCGTTTACGGTACAAGTTCAATATCGCAGAAAGCAAAAAATGGATAAAGAAGTTGTGGTACTTACGTACAATGCAATATCAGGCAGCAATGAAATCTATGTCATCAGGCCAGTAGCAGCATAATAAGTGGATTCAGGTACGATGATTCTAAGTGAAATAAGTCACACAGAAAAAGAAACATCATAAGATATCACTAATACACGGAATGTAAACTTGCCTACACAGGAACTGAATTACAAAACAGAATAGGGTCTCAAATGTAGAAAACCAACTTATGCTTGCTTAAGGGGAAAGGTGAGTTGGGGTGCTGCATAAAACCAGAGATTGAAATTAGCACAGATACCTTTCCATAAGCCAAATATGTAATAGACAAGAGCTACTGCTTGCTCAACGAAGTGGACTCAACACCCCATATTAAACGCCTAAGAATATACCTGACTAGTAAGAATCTTAAAACCTATGGATTTATATGTCTCCGAAAGAGAATCAAGCGTGTGTACAGCGGTATAAACGCAACACTGATACGATTGGTGAGGTTCGGTGAGCACATGCAGACCCTTTGAAGTCATATTGCATGGTACCCATTCCATGGGTCTCAACTCTCCAGGTTTAAGGGATTCTTCCTTCAGCTAAAACATGCATGTGGAACCCAGAGGATGATCCACCGTGTGATCGGGAAACGTGTTCAAATGTGTCTCAGTTTTCGTCCCCTGGTACTCGGGTGCAACATTCCAGACGCTTTACTAACACTCTCCCCACTTGGAGAGTCAGTGCCTTTAACCTCCTGTTTGGCCCAGTTTGCAATTTCTGCGGAAAATGAACAGGAATAGGGAGAACCAATGAGAGACTAGCTGGAGGTGTCTGGACGGGTAAATTTAACTCTCATTTCCCACCAAGAAGAGGAATTAACCAAAGGCTCAGCGAGCCATGCCGGAACCACACTAGGGCCTGAAGCAATCCTGCGGTGTTGCGGCCAGCTCACAAGAAAGCGAGTTGAAGAAAGGAGCTCAGGGGCCCTGTAACTCACACACCTGCAGAGTTCTAAATGACAGCTATCGTCCAAAAATATATTGAAGTAAGGTTGCCAAGAGGACTTGAAAGCGGGGCAGAATTGCAGGAAACCGATTTCAGGAGGTAGACTGGAATTGCATGTAAAGCATAGGAAAAGAGGCAGAACGTCCACAATGATGCACTTGGCCAAAAAGGGCGTATGCGTTTTTTCCTGAGTATATTCAGGAAAAAACGCATACGCCCTTTTTGGCCAACCAAGCAAGCTTGCAAAGGAAATCTGCACTACAATGAAGTCTCACTGCCCCCCGGTCAAAAGGGCCATCTGAAAAAAGTGTAAAATCCAGAAAGGCAGGACAGGCCATGGAGAACTGGGAGCCTTGTTATGCTGATGGGCGTGATGTAAATTGCCAACAGCCACTCTGGAGAAGTGTATGGTGTTTCCTGAAACATCTAAAAAACAAAGCAACAGAGCCTAGGGCACTTCCACTTATGGTCCTATAGCTTAGGGAAATTAAAATCAAAAAGACACAGCCACCCCAAAGTTTGGGACGGCTCTGTTTACAAGAACCTCGTTTACGGTACAAGTTCAATATCGCAGAAAGCGAAAAATGGATGAAGAATTTGTGGTACTAACGTACAATGCAATATCACTCAGCAATGAAATCTATGTCATCAGGCCCATAGCAGAATAATGAGTGGATTCAGGTACGATGATTCTAAGTGAAATATGTCACACAGAAAAAGAAACATCATAAGATATCACTAATACACGGAATGTAAACTTGGCTACACAGGAACTGAATTACAAAACAGAATAGGGTCTCAAATGTAGAAAACCAACTTATGCTTGCTTAAGGGGAAAGGTGAGTTGGGGTGCTGCATAAAACCAGAGATTGAAATTAACACAGATACCTATCCATAAGCCAAATATGTAATAGACAAGAGCTACTGCTTGCTCAACGAAGTGGACTCAACACCCCATATTAAACGCCTAAGAATATACCTGACTAGTAAGAATCTTAAAACCTATGGATTTATATGTCTCCGAAAGAGAATCAAGCGTGTGTACAGCGGCATAAACGCAGCAGTGATAGGATTGGTGAGGTTCGGTGAGCAAATGCAGACCCTTTGAAGTCATATTGCATGGTACCCATTCCATGGGTCTCAACTCTCCAGGTTTAAGGGATTCTTCCTTCAGCTAAAACATGCATGTGGAACCCAGAGTATGATCCACCGTGTGATCGGGAAACGTGTTCAAATATGTCTCAGTTTTCGTCCCCTGGTACTCGGGTGCAACATTCCAGACGCTTTACTAACACTCTCCCCACTTGGAGAGTCAGTGCCTTTAACCTCCTGTTTGGCCCAGTTTGCAATTTCTGCGGAAAATGAACAGGAATAGGGAGAACCAATGAGAGACTAGCTGGAGGTGTCTGCCCGGGTAAATTTAACTCTCATTTCCCACCAAGAAGAGGAATTAACCAAAGGCTCAGCGAGCCATGCCGGAACCACACGAGGGCCTGAAGCAATCCTGCGGTGTAGCGGCCAGCTCACAAGAAAGCGAGTTGAAGAAAGGAGCTCAGGGGCCCTGTAATTCACACACCTGCAGAGTTCTAAATGACAGCTATCGTCCAAAAATATATTGAAGTAAGGCTGCCAAGAGGACTTGAAAGCGGGGCAGAATTGCAGGAAACCGATTTCAGGAGGTAGACTGGAATTGCATGTAAAGCATAGGAAAAGAGGCAGAACGTCCACAATGATGCACTTGGCCAAAAAGGGCGTATGCGTTTTTTCCTGAATATATTCAGGAAAAAACGCATACGCCCTTTTTGGCCAACCAAGCAAGCTTGCAAAGGAAATCTGCACTACAATGAAGTCTCACTACCCCCCGGTCAAAAGGGCCATCTGAAAAAAGTGTAAAATCCAGAAAGGCAGGACAGGCCATGGAGAACTGGGAGCCTTCTTATGCTGATGGGCGGGATGTAAATTGCCAACAGCCACTCTGGAGAAGTGTATGGTGTTTCCTGAAACATCTAAAAAACAAAGCAACACAGCCTAGGGCACTTGCACTTATGGTCCTATAGCTTAGGGAAATTAAAATTAAAAAGACACAGCCACCCCAAAGTTTGGGACGGCTCTGTTTACAAGAACCTCGTTTCCGGTACAAGTTCAATATCGCAGAAAGCGAAAAATGGATAAAGAAGTTGTGGTACTTACGTACAATGCAATATCACTCAGCAATGAAATCTCTTTTATCAGGCTCATAGCAGCATAATGAGTGGATTCAGGTACAATGATTCTAAGTGAAATACGTCACACAAAAAAAGAAACATCATAAGATATCACTAATACACGTAATGTAAACTTGGCTACACAGGAACTGAATTACAAAACAGAATAGGGTCTCAAATGTAGAAAACCAACTTATGCTTGCTTAAGGGGAAAGGTGAGTTGGGGTGCTGCATAAAACCAGAGATTGAAATTAGCACAGATACCTTTCCATAAGCCAAATATGTAATAGACAAGAGCTACTGCTTGCTCAACGAAGTGGACTCAACACCCCATATTAAACGCCTAAGAATATACCTGACTAGTAAGAATCTTAAAACCTATGGATTTATATGTCTCCGAAAGAGAATCAAGCATGTGTACAGCGGCATAAACGCAGCAGTGATAGGATTGGTGAGGTTCGGTGAGCAAATGCAGACCCTTTGAAGTCATATTGCATGGTACCCATTCCATGGTTCTCAACTCTCCAGGTTTAAGGGATTCTTCCTTCAGCTAAAACATGCATGTGGAACCCAGAGTATGATCCACCGTGTGATCGTGAAACGTGTTCAAATGTGTCTCACATTTCGTCCCCTGGTACTCGGGTGCAACATTCCAGACGCTTTACTAACACTCTCCCCACTTGGAGAGTCAGTGCCTTTAACCTCCTGTTTGGCCCAGTTTGCAATTTCTGCGGAAAATGAACAGGAATAGGGAGAACCAATGAGAGACTAGCTGGAGGTGTCTGGACGGGTAAATTTAACTCTCATTTCCCACCAAGAAGAGGAATTAACCAAAGGCTCAGCGAGCCATGCCGGAACCACACTAGGGCCTGAAGCAATCCTGCGGTGTTGCGGCCAGCTCACAAGAAAGCGAGTTGAAGAAAGGAGCTCAGGGGCCCTGTAATTCACACACCTGCAGAGTTCTAAATGACAGCTATCGTCCAAAAATATATTGAAGTAAGGCTGCCAAGAGGACTTGAAAGCGGGGCAGAATTGCAGGAAACCGATTTCAGGAGGTAGACTGGAATTGCATGTAAAGCATAGGAAAAGAGGCAGAACGTCCACAATGATGCACTTGGCCAAAAAGGGCGTATGCGTTTTTTCCGGAATATATTCAGGAAAAAACGCATACGCCCTTTTTGGCCAACCAAGCAAGCTTGCAAAGGAAATCTGCACTACAATGAAGTCTCACTGCCCCCCGGTCAAAAGGGCCATCTGAAAAAAGTGTAAAATCCAGAAAGGCAGGACAGGCCATGGAGAACTGGGAGCCTTGTTATGCTGATGGGCGGGATGTAAATTGCCAACAGCCACTCTGGAGAAGTGTATGGTGTTTCCTGAAACATCTAAAAAACAAAGCAACAGAGCCTAGGGCACTTCCACTTATGGTCCTATAGATTAGGGAAATTAAAATCAAAAAGACACAACCACCCCAAAGTTTGGGACGGCTCTGTTTACAAGAACCTCGTTTATGGTACAAGTTCAATATCGCAGAAAGCGAAAAATGGATAAAGAAGTTGTGGTACTTACGTACAATGCAATATCACTCAGCAATGAAATCTGTGTCATCAGGCCAGTAGCAGCATAATGAGTGGATTCAGGTACGATGATTCTAAGTGAAATAAGTCACACAGAAAAAGAAACATCATAAGATATCACTAATACACGGAATGTAAACTTGCCTACACAGGAACTGAATTACAAAACAGAATAGGGTCTCAAATGTAGAAAACCAACTTATGCTTGCTTAAGGGGAAAGGTGAGTTGGGGTGCTGCATAAAACCAGAGATTGAAATTAGCACAGATACCTTTCCATAAGCCAAATATGTAATAGACAAGAGCTACTGCTTGCTCAACGAAGTGGACTCAACACCCCATATTAAACGCCTAAGAATATACTTGACTAGTAAGAATCTTAAAACCTATGGATTTATATGTCTCCGAAAGAGAATCAAGCGTGTGTAGAGCGGTATAAACGCAACAGTGATACGACTGGTGAGGTTCGGTGAGCACATGCAGACCCTTTGAAGTCATATTGCATGGTACCCATTCCATGGGTCTCAACTCTCCAGGTTTAAGGGATTCTTCCTTCAGCTAAAACATGCATGTGGAACCCAGAGGATGATCCACCGTGTGATCGGGAAACGTGTTCAAATGTGTCTCAGTTTTCGTCCCCTGGTACTCGGGTGCAACATTCCAGACGCTTTACTAACACTCTCCCCACTTGGAGAGTCAGTGCCTTTAACCTCCTGTTTGGCCCAGTTTGCAATTTCTGCGGAAAATGAACAGGAATAGGGAGAACCAATGAGAGACTAGCTGGAGGTGTCTGGACGGGTAAATTTAACTCTCATTTCCCACCAAGAAGAGGAATTAACCAAAGGCTCAGCGAGCCATGCCGGAACCACACTAGGGCCTGAAGCAATCCTGCGGTGTTGCGGCCAGCTCACAAGAAAGCGAGTTGAAGAAAGGAGCTCAGGGGCCCTGTAATTCACACACCTGCAGAGTTCTAAATGACAGCTATCGTCCAAAAATATATTGAAGTAAGGCTGCCAAGAGGACTTGAAAGCGGGGCAGAATTGCAGGAAACCGATTTCAGGAGGTAGACTGGAATTGCATGTAAAGCATAGGAAAAGAGGCAGAACGTCCACAATGATGCACTTGGCCAAAAAGGGCGTATGCGTTTTTTCCTGAATATATTCAGGAAAAAACGCATACGCCCTTTTTGGCCAACCAAGCAAGCTTGCAAAGGAAATCTGCACTACAATGAAGTCTCACTGCCCCTCGGTCAAAAGGGCCATCTGAAAAAAGTGTAAAATCCAGAAAGGCAGGACAGGCCATGGAGAACTGGGAGCCTTGTTATGCTGATGGGCGTGATGTAAATTGCCAACAGCCACTCTGGAGAAGTGTATGGTGTTTCCTGAAACATCTAAAAAACAAAGCAACAGAGCCTAGGGCACTTCCACTTATGGTCCTATAGCTTAGGGAAATTAAAATCAAAAAGACACAGCCACCCCAAAGTTTGGGACAGCTCTGTTTACAAGAACCTCGTTTACGGTACAAGTTCAATATCGCAGAAAGCGAAAAATGGATAAAGAATTTGTGGTACTAACGTACAATGCAATATCACTCAGCAATGAAGTCTCTTTCATCAGGCCCATAGCAGCATAATGAGTGGATTCAGGTACGATGATTCTAAGTGAAATATGTCACACAGAAAAAGAAACATCATAAGATATCACTAATACACGGAATGTAAACTTGGCTACACAGGAACTGAATTACAAAACAGAATAGGGTCTCAAATGTAGAAAACCAACTTATGCTTGCTTAAGGGGAAAGGTGAGTTGGGGTGCTGCATAAAACCAGAGATTGAAATTAGCACAGATACCTTTCCATAAGCCAAATATGTAATAGACAAGAGCTACTGCTTGCTCAACGAAGTGGACTCAACACCCCATATTAAACGCCTAAGAATATACTTGACTAGTAAGAATCTTAAAACCTATGGATTTATATGTCTCCGAAAGAGAATCAAGCGTGTGTACAGCGGTATAAACGCAACAGTGATACGATTGGTGAGGTTCGGTGAGCACATGCAGACCCTTTGAAGTCATATTGCATGGTACCCATTCCATGGGTCTCAACTCTCCAGGTTTAAGGGATTCTTCCTTCAGCTAAAACATGCATGTGGAACCCAGAGGATGATCCACCGTGTGATCGGGAAACGTGTTCAAATGTGTCTCAGTTTTCGTCCCCTGGTACTCGGGTGCAACATTCCAGACGCTTTACTAACACTCTCCCCACTTGGAGAGTCAGTGCCTTTAACCTCCTGTTTGGCCCAGTTTGCAAATTCTGCGGAAAATGAACAGGAATAGGGAGAACCAATGAGAGACTAGCTGGAGGAGTCTGGACGGGCAAATTTAACTCTCATTTCCCACCAGGAAGAGGAATCAACCAAAGGCTCAGCGAGCCATGCCGGAACCACACTAGGGCCTGAAGCAATCCTGCGGTGTTGCGGCCAGCTCACAAGAAAGCGAGTTGAAGAAAGGAGCTCAGGGGCCCTGTAATTCACACACCTGCAGAGTTCTAAATGACAGCTATCGTCCAAAAATATATTGAAGTAAGGCTGCCAAGAGGACTTGAAAGCGGGGCAGAATTGCAGGAAACCGATTTCAGGAGGTAGACTGGAATTGCATGTAAAGCATAGGAAAAGAGGCAGAACGTCCACAATGATGCACTTGGCCAAAAAGGGCGTATGCGTTTTTTCCTGAATATATTCAGGAAAAAACGCATACGCACTTTTTGGCCAACCAAGCAAGCTTGCAAAGGAAATCTGCACTACAATGAAGTCTCACTGCCCCCCGGTCAAAAGGGCCATCTGAAAAAAGTGTAAAATCCAGAAAGGCAGGACAGACCATGGAGAACTGGGAGCCTTGTTATGCTGAGGGGCGTGATGCAAATTGCCAACAGCCACTCTGGAGAAGTGTATGGTGTTTCCTGAAACATGTAAAAAACAAAGCAACAGAGCCTAGGGCACTTCCACTTATGGTCCTATAGCTTAGGGAAATTAAAATCAAAAAGACACAGCCACCCCAATGTTTGGGACGGCTCTCTTTACAAGAACCTCGTTTACGGTACAAGTTCAATATCGCAGAAAGCGAAAAATGGATAAAGAAGTTGTGGTACTTACATACAATGCAATATCACTCAGCAATGAAATCTATGTCATCAGGCCAGTAGCAGCATAATGAGTGGATTCAGGTACGATGATTCTAAGTGAAATAAGTCACAAAGAAAAAGAAACATCATAAGATATCACTAATACACGGAATGTAAACTTGGCTACACAGGAACTGAATTACAAAACAGAATAGGGTCTCAAATGTAGAAAACCAACTTATGCTTGCTTAAGGGGAAAGGTGAGTTGGGGTGCTGCATAAAACCAGAGATTGAAATTAGCACAGATACCTTTCCATAAGACAAATATGTAATACACAAGAGCTACTCCTTGCTCAACGAAGTGGACTCAACACCCCAAATTAAACGCCTAAGAATATACCTGACTAGTAAGAATCTTAAAACCTATGGATTTATATGTCTCCGAAAGAGAATCAAGCGTGTGTACAGCGGCATAAACGCAGCAGTGAAAGGATTGGTGAGGTTCGGTGAGCAAATACAGACCCTTTGAAGTCGTATTGCATGGTACCCATTCCATGGTTCTCAACTCTCCAGGTTTAAGGGATTCTTCCTTCAGCTAAAACATGCATGTGGAACCCAGAGGATGATCCACCGTGTGATCGGGAAACGTGTTCAAATGTGTCTCAGTTTTCGTCCCCTGGTACTCGGGTGCAACATTCCAGACGCTTTACTAACACTCTCCCCACTTGGAGAGTCAGTGCCTTTAACCTCCTGTTTGGCCCAGTTTGCAATTTCTGCGGAAAATGAACAGGAATAGGGAGAACCAATGAGAGACTAGCTGGAGGTGTCTGCCCGGGTAAATTTAACTCTCATTTCCCACCAAGAAGAGGAATTAACCAAAGGCTCAGCGAGCCATGCCGGAACCACACTAGGGCCTGAAGCAATCCTGCGGTGTTGCGGCCAGCTCACAAGAAAGCGAGTTGAAGAAAGGAGCTCAGGGGCCCTGTAATTCACACACCTGCAGAGTTGTAAATGACAGCTATCGTCCAAAAATATATTGAAGTAAGGCTGCCAAGAGGACTTGAAAGCGGGGCAGAATTGCAGGAAACCGATTTCAGGAGGTAGACTGGAATTACATGTAAAGCATAGGAAAAGAGGCAGAACGTCCACAATGATGCACTTGGCCAAAAAGGGCGTATGCGTTTTTTCCTGAATATATTCAGGAAAAAACGCTTACGCACTTTTTGGCCAACCAAGCAAGCTTGCAAAGGAAATCTGCACTACAATGAAGTCTCACTGCCCCCCGGTCAAAAGGGCCATCTGAAAAAAGTGTAAAATCCAGAAAGGCAGGACAGGCCATGGAGAACTGGGAGCCTTGTTATGCTGATGGGCGTGATGTAAATTGCCAACAGCCACTCTGGAGAAGTGTATGGTGTTTCCTGAAACATCTAAAAAACAAAGCAACAGAGCCTAGGGCACTTCCACTTATGGTCCTATAGCTTAGGGAAATTAAAATAAAGACACAGCCACCCCAAAGTTTGGGACAGCTCTGTTTACAAGAACCTCGTTTACGGTACAAGTTCAATATCGCAGAAAGCAAAAAATGGATAAAGAAGTTGTGGTACTTACGTACAATGCAATATCAGGCAGCAATGAAATCTATGTCATCAGGCCAGTAGCAGCATAATAAGTGGATTCAGGTACGATGATTCTAAGTGAAATAAGTCACACAGAAAAAGAAACATCATAAGATATCACTAATACACGGAATGTAAACTTGGCTACACAGGAACTGAATTACAAAACAGAATAGGGTCTCAAATGTAGAAAACCAACTTATGCTTGCTTAAGGGGAAAGGTGAGTTGGGGTGCTGCATAAAACCAGAGATTGAAATTAGCACAGATACCTTTCCATAAGCCAAATATGTAATAGACAAGAGCTACTGCTTGCTCAACGAAGTGGACTCAACACCCCATATTAAACGCCTAAGAATATACCTGACTAGTAAGAATCTTAAAACCTATGGATTTATATGTCTCCGAAAGAGAATCAAGCGTGTGTACAGCGGCATAAACGCAGCAGTGAAAGGATTGGTGAGGTTCGGTGAGCAAATACAGACCCTTTGAAGTCGTATTGCATGGTACCCATTCCATGGTTCTCAACTCTCCAGGTTTAAGGGATTCTTCCTTCAGCTAAAACATGCATGTGGAACCCAGAGGATGATCCACCGTGTGATCGGGAAACGTGTTCAAATGTGTCTCAGTTTTCGTCCCCTGGTACTCGGGTGCAACATTCCAGACGCTTTACTAACACTCTCCCCACTTGGAGAGTCAGTGCCTTTAACCTCCTGTTTGGCCCAGTTTGCAATTTCTGCGGAAAATGAACAGGAATAGGGAGAACCAATGAGAGACTAGCTGGAGGTGTCTGCCCGGGTAAATTTAACTCTCATTTCCCACCAAGAAGAGGAATTAACCAAAGGCTCAGCGAGCCATGCCGGAACCACACTAGGGCCTGAAGCAATCCTGCGGTGTTGCGGCCAGCTCACAAGAAAGCGAGTTGAAGAAAGGAGCTCAGGGGCCCTGTAATTCACACACCTGCAGAGTTGTAAATGACAGCTATCGTCCAAAAATATATTGAAGTAAGGCTGCCAAGAGGACTTGAAAGCGGGGCAGAATTGCAGGAAACCGATTTCAGGAGGTAGACTGGAATTACATGTAAAGCATAGGAAAAGAGGCAGAACGTCCACAATGATGCACTTGGCCAAAAAGGGCGTATGCGTTTTTTCCTGAATATATTCAGGAAAAAACGCATATGCCCTTTTTGGCCAACCAAGCAAGCTTGCAAAGGAAATCTGCACTACAATGAAGTCTCACTGCCCCCCGGTCAAAAGGGCCATCTGAAAAAAGTGTAAAATCCAGAAAGGCAGGACAGGCCATGGAGAACTGGGAGCCTTGTTATGCTGATGGGCGTGATGTAAATTGCCAACAGCCACTCTGGAGAAGTGTATGGTGTTTCCTGAAACATCTAAAAAACAAAGCAACAGAGCCTAGGGCACTTCCACTTATGGTCCTATAGCTTAGGGAAATTAAAATAAAGACACAGCCACCCCAAAGTTTGGGACAGCTCTGTTTACAAGAACCTCGTTTACGGTACAAGTTCAATATCGCAGAAAGCAAAAAATGGATAAAGAAGTTGTGGTACTTACGTACAATGCAATATCAGGCAGCAATGAAATCTATGTCATCAGGCCAGTAGCAGCATAATAAGTGGATTCAGGTACGATGATTCTAAGTGAAATAAGTCACACAGAAAAAGAAACATCATAAGATATCACTAATACACGGAATGTAAACTTGGCTACACAGGAACTGAATTACAAAACAGAATAGGGTCTCAAATGTAGAAAACCAACTTATGCTTGCTTAAGGGGAAAGGTGAGTTGGGGTGCTGCATAAAACCAGAGATTGAAATTAGCACAGATACCTTTCCATAAGCCAAATATGTAATAGACAAGAGCTACTGCTTGCTCAACGAAGTGGACTCAACACCCCATATTAAACGCCTAAGAATATACCTGACTAGTAAGAATCTTAAAACCTATGGATTTATATGTCTCCGAAAGAGAATCAAGCGTGTGTACAGCGGCATAAACGCAGCAGTGAAAGGATTGGTGAGGTTCGGTGAGCAAATACAGACCCTTTGAAGTCGTATTGCATGGTACCCATTCCATGGTTCTCAACTCTCCAGGTTTAAGGGATTCTTCCTTCAGCTAAAACATGCATGTGGAACCCAGAGGATGATCCACCGTGTGATCGGGAAACGTGTTCAAATGTGTCTCAGTTTTCGTCCCCTGGTACTCGGGTGCAACATTCCAGACGCTTTACTAACACTCTCCCCACTTGGAGAGTCAGTGCCTTTAACCTCCTGTTTGGCCCAGTTTGCAATTTCTGCGGAAAATGAACAGGAATAGGGAGAACCAATGAGAGACTAGCTGGAGGTGTCTGCCCGGGTAAATTTAACTCTCATTTCCCACCAAGAAGAGGAATTAACCAAAGGCTCAGCGAGCCATGCCGGAACCACACTAGGGCCTGAAGCAATCCTGCGGTGTTGCGGCCAGCTCACAAGAAAGCGAGTTGAAGAAAGGAGCTCAGGGGCCCTGTAATTCACACACCTGCAGAGTTGTAAATGACAGCTATCGTCCAAAAATATATTGAAGTAAGGCTGCCAAGAGGACTTGAAAGCGGGGCAGAATTGCAGGAAACCGATTTCAGGAGGTAGACTGGAATTACATGTAAAGCATAGGAAAAGAGGCAGAACGTCCACAATGATGCACTTGGCCAAAAAGGGCGTATGCGTTTTTTCCTGAATATATTCAGGAAAAAACGCATATGCCCTTTTTGGCCAACCAAGCAAGCTTGCAAAGGAAATCTGCACTACAATGAAGTCTCACTGCCCCCCGGTCAAAAGGGCCATCTGAAAAAAGTGTAAAATCCAGAAAGGCAGGACAGGCCATGGAGAACTGGGAGCCTTGTTATGCTGATGGGCGTGATGTAAATTGCCAACAGCCACTCTGGAGAAGTGTATGGTGTTTCCTGAAACATCTAAAAAACAAAGCAACAGAGCCTAGGGCACTTCCACTTATGGTCCTATAGCTTAGGGAAATTAAAATAAAGACACAGCCACCCCAAAGTTTGGGACAGCTCTGTTTACAAGAACCTCGTTTACGGTACAAGTTCAATATCGCAGAAAGCAAAAAATGGATAAAGAAGTTGTGGTACTTACGTACAATGCAATATCAGGCAGCAATGAAATCTATGTCATCAGGCCAGTAGCAGCATAATAAGTGGATTCAGGTACGATGATTCTAAGTGAAATAAGTCACACAGAAAAAGAAACATCATAAGATATCACTAATACACGGAATGTAAACTTGGCTACACAGGAACTGAATTACAAAACAGAATAGGGTCTCAAATGTAGAAAACCAACTTATGCTTGCTTAAGGGGAAAGGTGAGTTGGGGTGCTGCATAAAACCAGAGATTGAAATTAGCACAGATACCTTTCCATAAGCCAAATATGTAATAGACAAGAGCTACTGCTTGCTCAACGAAGTGGACTCAACACCCCATATTAAACGCCTAAGAATATACCTGACTAGTAAGAATCTTAAAACCTATGGATTTATATGTCTCCGAAAGAGAATCAAGCGTGTGTACAGCGGTATAAACGCAACACTGATACGATTGGTGAGGTTCGGTGAGCACATGCAGACCCTTTGAAGTCATATTGCATGGTACCCATTCCATGGGTCTCAACTCTCCAGGTTTAAGGGATTCTTCCTTCAGCTAAAACATGCATGTGGAACCCAGAGGATGATCCACCGTGTGATCGGGAAACGTGTTCAAATGTGTCTCAGTTTTCGTCCCCTGGTACTCGGGTGCAACATTCCAGACGCTTTACTAACACTCTCCCCACTTGGTGAGTCAGTGCCTTTAACCTCCTGTTTGGCCCAGTTTGCAATTTCTGCGGAAAATGAACAGGAATAGGGAGAACCAATGAGAGACTAGCTGGAGGTGTCTGGACGGGTAAATTTAACTCTCATTTCCCACCAAGAAGAGGAATTAACCAAAGGCTCAGCGAGCCATGCCGGAACCACACTAGGGCCTGAAGCAATCCTGCGGTGTTGCGGCCAGCTCACAAGAAAGCGAGTTGAAGAAAGGAGCTCAGGGGCCCTGTAATTCACACACCTGCAGAGTTCTAAATGACAGCTATCGTCCAAAAATATATTGAAGTAAGGTTGCCAAGAGGACTTGAAAGCGGGGCAGAATTGCAGGAAACCGATTTCAGGAGGTAGACTGGAATTGCATGTAAAGCATAGGAAAAGAGGCAGAACGTCCACAATGATGCACTTGGCCAAAAAGGGCGTATGCGTTTTTTCCTGAGTATATTCAGGAAAAAACGCATACGCCCTTTTTGGCCAACCAAGCAAGCTTGCAAAGGAAATCTGCACTACAATGAAGTCTCACTGCCCCCCGGTCAAAAGGGCCATCTGAAAAAAGTGTAAAATCCAGAAAGGCAGGACAGGCCATGGAGAACTGGGAGCCTTGTTATGCTGATGGGCGTGATGTAAATTGCCAACAGCCACTCTGGAGAAGTGTATGGTGTTTCCTGAAACATCTAAAAAACAAAGCAACAGAGCCTAGGGCACTTCCACTTATGGTCCTATAGCTTAGGGAAATTAAAATCAAAAAGACACAGCCACCCCAAAGTTTGGGACGGCTCTGTTTACAAGAACCTCGTTTACGGTACAAGTTCAATATCGCAGAAAGCGAAAAATGGAGGAAGAATTTGTGGTACTAACGTACAATGCAATATCACTCAGCAATGAAATCTATGTCATCAGGCCCATAGCAGAATAATGAGTGGATTCAGGTACGATGATTCTAAGTGAAATATGTCACACAGAAAAAGAAACATCATAAGATATCACTAATACACGGAATGTAAACTTGGCTACACAGGAACTGAATTACAAAACAGAATAGGGTCTCAAATGTAGAAAACCAACTTATGCTTGCTTAAGGGGAAAGGTGAGTTGGGGTGCTGCATAAAACCAGAGATTGAAATTAGCACAGATACCTATCCATAAGCCAAATATGTAATAGACAAGAGCTACTGCTTGCTCAACGAAGTGGACTCAACACCCCATATTAAACGCCTAAGAATATACCTGACTAGTAAGAATCTTAAAACCTATGGATTTATATGTCTCCGAAAGAGAATCAAGCGTGTGTACAGCGGCATAAACGCAGCAGTGATAGGATTGGTGAGGTTCGGTGAGCAAATGCAGACCCTTTGAAGTCATATTGCATGGTACCCATTCCATGGGTCTCAACTCTCCAGGTTTAAGGGATTCTTCCTTCAGCTAAAACATGCATGTGGAACCCAGAGTATGATCCACCGTGTGATCGGGAAACGTGTTCAAATATGTCTCAGTTTTCGTCCCCTGGTACTCGGGTGCAACATTCCAGACGCTTTACTAACACTCTCCCCACTTGGAGAGTCAGTGCCTTTAACCTCCTGTTTGGCCCAGTTTGCAATTTCTGCGGAAAATGAACAGGAATAGGGAGAACCAATGAGAGACTAGCTGGAGGTGTCTGCCCGGGTAAATTTAACTCTCATTTCCCACCAAGAAGAGGAATTAACCAAAGGCTCAGCGAGCCATGCCGGAACCACACGAGGGCCTGAAGCAATCCTGCGGTGTTGCGGCCAGCTCACAAGAAAGCGAGTTGAAGAAAGGAGCTCAGGGGCCCTGTAATTCACACACCTGCAGAGTTCTAAATGACAGCTATCGTCCAAAAATATATTGAAGTAAGGCTGCCAAGAGGACTTGAAAGCGGGGCAGAATTGCAGGAAACCGATTTCAGGAGGTAGACTGGAATTGCATGTAAAGCATAGGAAAAGAGGCAGAACGTCCACAATGATGCACTTGGCCAAAAAGGGCGTATGCGTTTTTTCCTGAATATATTCAGGAAAAAACGCATACGCCCTTTTTGGCCAACCAAGCAAGCTTGCAAATGAAATCTGCACTACAATGAAGTCTCACTACCCCCCGGTCAAAAGGGCCATCTGAAAAAAGTGTAAAATCCAGAAAGGCAGGACAGGCCATGGAGAACTGGGAGCCTTCTTATGCTGATGGGCGGGATGTAAATTGCCAACAGCCACTCTGGAGAAGTGTATGGTGTTTCCTGAAACATCTAAAAAACAAAGCAACACAGCCTAGGGCACTTGCACTTATGGTCCTATAGCTTAGGGAAATTAAAATTAAAAAGACACAGCCACCCCAAAGTTTGGGACGGCTCTGTTTACAAGAACCTCGTTTCCGGTACAAGTTCAATATCGCAGAAAGCGAAAAATGGATAAAGAAGTTGTGGTACTTACGTACAATGCAATATCACTCAGCAATGAAATCTCTTTTATCAGGCTCATAGCAGCATAATGAGTGGATTCAGGTACAATGATTCTAAGTGAAATACGTCACACAAAAAAAGAAACATCATAAGATATCACTAATACACGTAATGTAAACTTGGCTACACAGGAACTGAATTACAAAACAGAATAGGGTCTCAAATGTAGAAAACCAACTTATGCTTGCTTAAGGGGAAAGGTGAGTTGGGGTGCTGCATAAAACCAGAGATTGAAATTAGCACAGATACCTTTCCATAAGCCAAATATGTAATAGACAAGAGCTACTGCTTGCTCAACGAAGTGGACTCAACACCCCATATTAAACGCCTAAGAATATACCTGACTAGTAAGAATCTTAAAACCTATGGATTTATATGTCTCCGAAAGAGAATCAAGCATGTGTACAGCGGCATAAACGCAGCAGTGATAGGATTGGTGAGGTTCGGTGAGCAAATGCAGACCCTTTGAAGTCATATTGCATGGTACCCATTCCATGGTTCTCAACTCTCCAGGTTTAAGGGATTCTTCCTTCAGCTAAAACATGCATGTGGAACCCAGAGTATGATCCACCGTGTGATCGTGAAACGTGTTCAAATGTGTCTCACATTTCGTCCCCTGGTACTCGGGTGCAACATTCCAGACGCTTTACTAACACTCTCCCCACTTGGAGAGTCAGTGCCTTTAACCTCCTGTTTGGCCCAGTTTGCAATTTCTGCGGAAAATGAACAGGAATAGGGAGAACCAATGAGAGACTAGCTGGAGGTGTCTGGACGGGTAAATTTAACTCTCATTTCCCACCAAGAAGAGGAATTAACCAAAGGCTCAGCGAGCCATGCCGGAACCACACTAGGGCCTGAAGCAATCCTGCGGTGTTGCGGCCAGCTCACAAGAAAGCGAGTTGAAGAAAGGAGCTCAGGGGCCCTGTAATTCACACACCTGCAGAGTTGTAAATGACAGCTATCGTCCAAAAATATATTGAAGTAAGGCTGCCAAGAGGACTTGAAAGCGGGGCAGAATTGCAGGAAACCGATTTCAGGAGGTAGACTGGAATTGCATGTAAAGCATAGGAAAAGAGGCAGAACGTCCACAATGATGCACTTGGCCAAAAAGGGCGTATGCGTTTTTTCCTGAATATATTCAGGAAAAAACGCATACGCCCTTTTTGGCCAACCAAGCAAGCTTGCAAAGGAAATCTGCACTACAATGAAGTCTCACTGCCCCCCGGTCAAAAGGGCCATCTGAAAAAAGTGTAAAATCCAGAAAGGCAGGACAGGCCATGGAGAACTGGGAGCCTTGTTATGCTGATGGGCGGGATGTAAATTGCCAACAGCCACTCTGGAGAAGTGTATGGTGTTTCCTGAAACATCTAAAAAACAAAGCAACAGAGCCTAGGGCACTTCCACTTATGGTCCTATAGATTAGGGAAATTAAAATCAAAAAGACACAACCACCCCAAAGTTTGGGACGGCTCTGTTTACAAGAACCTCGTTTATGGTACAAGTTCAATATCGCAGAAAGCGAAAAATGGATAAAGAAGTTGTGGTACTTACGTACAATGCAATATCACTCAGCAATGAAATCTGTGTCATCAGGCCAGTAGCAGCATAATGAGTGGATTCAGGTACGATGATTC
Organism: Pseudorca crassidens; assembly: GCF_039906515.1. Taxonomy (NCBI): domain Eukaryota; kingdom Metazoa; phylum Chordata; class Mammalia; order Artiodactyla; family Delphinidae; genus Pseudorca; species Pseudorca crassidens. Next base: position 672,359 of record NW_027135939.1, read on the forward strand.
TAAGTGAAATAAGTCACACAGAAAAAGAAACATCATAAGATATCACTAATACACGGAATGTAAACTTGCCTACACAGGAACTGAATTACAAAACAGAATAGGGTCTCAAATGTAGAAAACCAACTTATGCTTGCTTAAGGGGAAAGGTGAGTTGGGGTGCTGCATAAAACCAGAGATTGAAATTAGCACAGATACCTTTCCATAAGCCAAATATGTAATAGACAAGAGCTACTGCTTGCTCAACGAAGTGGACTCAACACCCCATATTAAACGCCTAAGAATATACTTGACTAGTAAGAATCTTAAAACCTATGGATTTATATGTCTCCGAAAGAGAATCAAGCGTGTGTACAGCGGTATAAACGCAACAGTGATACGATTGGTGAGGTTCGGTGAGCACATGCAGACCCTTTGAAGTCATATTGCATGGTACCATTCCATGGGTCTCAACTCTCCAGGTTTAAGGGATTCTTCCTTCAGCTAAAACATGCATGTGGAACCCAGAGTATGATCCACCGTGTGATCGTGAAACGTGTTCAAATGTGTCTCACATTTCGTCCCCTGGTACTCGGGTGCAACATTCCAGACGCTTTACTAACACTCTCCCCACTTGGAGAGTCAGTGCCTTTAACCTCCTGTTTGGCCCAGTTTGCAATTTCTGCGGAAAATGAACAGGAATAGGGAGAACCAATGAGAGACTAGCTGGAGGTGTCTGGACGGGTAAATTTAACTCTCATTTCCCACCAAGAAGAGGAATTAACCAAAGGCTCAGCGAGCCATGCCGGAACCACACTAGGGCCTGAAGCAATCCTGCGGTGTTGCGGCCAGCTCACAAGAAAGCGAGTTGAAGAAAGGAGCTCAGGGGCCCTGTAATTCACACACCTGCAGAGTTGTAAATGACAGCTATCGTCCAAAAATATATTGAAGTAAGGCTGCCAAGAGGACTTGAAAGCGGGGCAGAATTGCAGGAAACCGATTTCAGGAGGTAGACTGGAATTGCATGTAAAGCATAGGAAAAGAGGCAGAACGTCCACAATGATGCACTTGGCCAAAAAGGGCGTATGCGTTTTTTCCTGAATATATTCAGGAAAAAACGCATACGCCCTTTTTGGCCAACCAAGCAAGCTTGCAAAGGAAATCTGCACTACAATGAAGTCTCACTGCCCCCCGGTCAAAAGGGCCATCTGAAAAAAGTGTAAAATCCAGAAAGGCAGGACAGGCCATGGAGAACTGGGAGCCTTGTTATGCTGATGGGCGGGATGTAAATTGCCAACAGCCACTCTGGAGAAGTGTATGGTGTTTCCTGAAACATCTAAAAAACAAAGCAACAGAGCCTAGGGCACTTCCACTTATGGTCCTATAGATTAGGGAAATTAAAATCAAAAAGACACAACCACCCCAAAGTTTGGGACGGCTCTGTTTACAAGAACCTCGTTTATGGTACAAGTTCAATATCGCAGAAAGCGAAAAATGGATAAAGAAGTTGTGGTACTTACGTACAATGCAATATCACTCAGCAATGAAATCTGTGTCATCAGGCCAGTAGCAGCATAATGAGTGGATTCAGGTACGATGATTCTAAGTGAAATAAGTCACACAGAAAAAGAAACATCATAAGATATCACTAATACACGGAATGTAAACTTGCCTACACAGGAACTGAATTACAAAACAGAATAGGGTCTCAAATGTAGAAAACCAACTTATGCTTGCTTAAGGGGAAAGGTGAGTTGGGGTGCTGCATAAAACCAGAGATTGAAATTAGCACAGATACCTTTCCATAAGCCAAATATGTAATAGACAAGAGCTACTGCTTGCTCAACGAAGTGGACTCAACACCCCATATTAAACGCCTAAGAATATACTTGACTAGTAAGAATCTTAAAACCTATGGATTTATATGTCTCCGAAAGAGAATCAAGCGTGTGTACAGCGGTATAAACGCAACAGTGATACGATTGGTGAGGTTCGGTGAGCACATGCAGACCCTTTGAAGTCATATTGCATGGTACCATTCCATGGGTCTCAACTCTCCAGGTTTAAGGGATTCTTCCTTCAGCTAAAACATGCATGTGGAACCCAGAGGATGATCCACCGTGTGATCGGGAAACGTGTTCAAATGTGTCTCAGTTTTCGTCCCCTGGTACTCGGGTGCAACATTCCAGACGCTTTACTAACACTCTCCCCACTTGGTGAGTCAGTGCCTTTAACCTCCTGTTTGGCCCAGTTTGCAATTTCTGCGGAAAATGAACAGGAATAGGGAGAACCAATGAGAGACTAGCTGGAGGTGTCTGCCCGGGTAAATTTAACTCTCATTTCCCACCAAGAAGAGGAATTAACCAAAGGCTCAGCGAGCCATGCCGGAACCACACTAGGGCCTGAAGCAATCCTGCGGTGTTGCGGCCAGCTCACAAGAAAGCGAGTTGAAGAAAGGAGCTCAGGGGCCCTGTAATTCACACACCTGCAGAGTTCTAAATGACAGCTATCGTCCAAAAATATATTGAAGTAAGGTTGCCAAGAGGACTTGAAAGCGGGGCAGAATTGCAGGAAACCGATTTCAGGAGGTAGACTGGAATTGCATGTAAAGCATAGGAAAAGAGGCAGAACGTCCACAATGATGCACTTGGCCAAAAAGGGCGTATGCGTTTTTTCCTGAATATATTCAGGAAAAAACGCATACGCCCTTTTTGGCCAACCAAGCAAGCTTGCAAAGGAAATCTGCACTACAATGAAGTCTCACTGCCCCCCGGTCAAAAGGGCCATCTGAAAAAAGTGTAAAATCCAGAAAGGCAGGACAGGCCATGGAGAACTGGGAGCCTTGTTATGCTGATGGGCGGGATGTAAATTGCCAACAGCCACTCTGGAGAAGTGTATGGTGTTTCCTGAAACATCTAAAAAACAAAGCAACACAGCCTAGGGCACTTGCACTTATGGTCCTATAGCTTAGGGAAATTAAAATTAAAAAGACACAGCCACCCCAAAGTTTGGGACGGCTCTGTTTACAAGAACCTCGTTTCCGGTACAAGTTCAATATCGCAGAAAGCGAAAAATGGATAAAGAAGTTGTGGTACTAACGTACAATGCAATATCACTCAGCAATGAAATCTCTTTCATCAGGCTCATAGCAGCATAATGAGTGGATTCAGGTACGATGATTCTAAGTGAAATACGTCACACAAAAAAAGAAACATCATAAGATATCACTAATACACGGAATGTAAACTTGGCTACACAGGAACTGAATTACAAAACAGAATAGGGTCTCAAATGTAGAAAACCAACTTATGCTTGCTTAAGGGGAAAGGTGAGTTGGGGTGCTGCATAAAACCAGAGATTGAAATTAGCACAGATACCTTTCCATAAGCCAAATATGTAATAGACAAGAGCTACTGCTTGCTCAACGAAGTGGACTCAACACCCCATATTAAACGCCTAAGAATATACCTGACTAGTAAGAATCTTAAAACCTATGGATTTATATGTCTCCGAAAGAGAATCAAGCATGTGTACAGCGGCATAAACGCAGCAGTGATAGGATTGGTGAGGTTCGGTGAGCAAATGCAGACCCTTTGAAGTCATATTGCATGGTACCCATTCCATAGTTCTCAACTCTCCAGGTTTAAGGGATTCTTCCTTCAGCTAAAACATGCATGTGGAACCCAGAGTATGATCCACCGTGTGATCGTGAAACGTGTTCAAATGTGTCTCACTTTTCGTCCCCTGGTACTCGGGTGCAACATTCCAGACGCTTTACTAACACTCTCCCCACTTGGAGAGTCAGTGCCTTTAACCTCCTGTTTGGCCCAGTTTGCAATTTCTGCGGAAAATGAACAGGAATAGGGAGAACCAATGAGAGACTAGCTGGAGGTGTCTGGACGGGTAAATTTAACTCTCATTTCCCACCAAGAAGAGGAATTAACCAAAGGCTCAGCGAGCCATGCCGGAACCACACTAGGGCCTGAAGCAATCCTGCGGTGTTGCGGCCAGCTCACAAGAAAGCGAGTTGAAGAAAGGAGCTCAGGGGCCCTGTAATTCACACACCTGCAGAGTTCTAAATGACAGCTATCGTCCAAAAATATATTGAAGTAAGGGTGCCAAGAGGACTTGAAAGCGGGGCAGAATTGCAGGAAACCGATTTCCGGAGGTAGACTGGAATTGCATGTAAAGCATAGGAAAAGAGGCAGAACGTCCACAATGATGCACTTGGCCAAAAAGGGCGCATGTGTTTTTTCCTGAATATATTCAGGAAAAAACGCATACGCCCTTTTTGGCCAACCAAGCAAGCTTGCAAAGGAAATCTGCACTACAATGAAGTCTCACTGCCCCCCGGTCAAAAGGGCCATCTGAAAAAAGTGTAAAATCCAGAAAGGCAGGACAGGCCATGGAGAACTGGGAGCCTTGTTATGCTGATGGGCGGGATGTAAATTGCCAACAGCCACTCTGGAGAAGTGTATGGTGTTTCCTGAAACATCTAAAAAACAAAGCAACAGAGCCTAGGGCACTTCCACTTATGGTCCTATAGATTAGGGAAATTAAAATCAAAAAGACACAACCACCCCAAAGTTTGGGACGGCTCTGTTTACAAGAACCTCGTTTATGGTACAAGTTCAATATCGCAGAAAGCGAAAAATGGATAAAGAAGTTGTGGTACTTACGTACAATGCAATATCACTCAGCAATGAAATCTATGTCATCAGGCCAGTAGCAGCATAATGAGTGGATTCAGGTACGATGATTCTAAGTGAAATAAGTCACACAGAAAAAGAAACATCATAAGATATCACTAATACACGGAATGTAAACTTGGCTACACAGGAACTGAATTACAAAACAGAATAGGGTCTCAAATGTAGAAAACCAACTTATGCTTGCTTAAGGGGAAAGGTGAGTTGGGGTGCTGCATAAAACCAGAGATTGAAATTAGCACAGATACCTATCCATAAGCCAAATATGTAATAGACAAGAGCTACTGCTTGCTCAACGAAGTGGACTCAACACCCCATATTAAAGGCCTAAGAATATACCTGACTTGTAAGAATCTTAAAACCTATGGATTTATATGTCTCCGAAAGAGAATCAAGCGTGTGTACAGCGGCATAAATGCAGCAGTGATAGGATTGGTGAGGTTCGGTGAGCAAATGAAGACCCTTTGAAGTCATATTGCATGGTACCCATTCCATGGGTCTCAACTCTCCAGGTTTAAGGGATTCTTCCTTCAGCTAAAACATGCATGTGGAACCCAGAGTATGATCCACCGTGTGATCGGGAAACGTGTTCAAATATGTCTCAGTTTTCGTCCCCTGGTACTCGGGTGCAACATTCCAGACGCTTTACTAACACTCTCCCCACTTGGAGAGTCAGTGCCTTTAACCTCCTGTTTGGCCCAGTTTGCAATTTCTGCGGAAAATGAACAGGAATAGGGAGAACCAATGAGAGACTAGCTGGAGGTGTCTGCCCGGGTAAATTTAACTCTCATTTCCCACCAAGAAGAGGAATTAACCAAAGGCTCAGCGAGCCATGCCGGAACCACACGAGGGCCTGAAGCAATCCTGCGGTGTTGCGGCCAGCTCACAAGAAAGCGAGTTGAAGAAAGGAGCTCAGGGGCCCTGTAATTCACACACCTGCAGAGTTCTAAATGACAGCTATCGTCCAAAAATATATTGAAGTAAGGCTGCCAAGAGGACTTGAAAGCGGGGCAGAATTGCAGGAAACCGATTTCAGGAGGTAGACTGGAATTGCATGTAAAGCATAGGAAAAGAGGCAGAACGTCCACAGTGATGCACTTGGCCAAAAAGGGCATATGCGTTTTTTCCTGAATATATTCAGGAAAAAACGCATACGCCCTTTTTGGCCAACCAAGCAAGCTTGCAAAGGAAATCTGCACTACAATGAAGTCGCACTACCCCCCGGTCAAAAGGGCCATCTGAAAAAAGTGTAAAATCCAGAAAGGCAGGACAGGCCATGGATAACTGGGAGCCTTCTTATGCTGATGGGCGGGATGTAAATTGCCAACAGCCACTCTGGAGAAGTGTATGGTGTTTCCTGAAACATCTAAAAAACAAAGCAACACAGCCTAGGGCACTTGCACTTATGGTCCTATAGCTTAGGGAAATTAAAATTAAAAAGACACAGCCACCCCAAAGTTTGGGACGGCTCTGTTTACAAGAACCTCGTTTCCGGTACAAGTTCAATATCGCAGAAAGCGAAAAATGGATAAAGAAGTTGTGGTACTTACGTACAATGCAATATCACTCAGCAATGAAATCTCTTTCATCAGGCTCATAGCAGCATAATGAGTGGATTCAGGTACGATGATTCTAAGTGAAATACGTCACACAAAAAAAGAAACATCATAAGATATCACTAATACACGGAATGTAAACTTGGCTACACAGGAACTGAATTACAAAACAGAATAGGGTCTCAAATGTAGAAAACCAACTTATGCTTGCTTAAGGGGAAAGGTGAGTTGGGGTGCTGCATAAAACCAGAGATTGAAATTAGCACAGATACCTTTCCATAAGCCAAATATGTAATAGACAAGAGCTACTGCTTGCTCAACGAAGTGGACTCAACACCCCATATTAAACGCCTAAGAATATACCTGACTAGTAAGAATCTTAAAACCTATGGATTTATATGTCTCCGAAAGAGAATCAAGCATGTGTACAGCGGCATAAACGCAGCAGTGATAGGATTGGTGAGGTTCGGTGAGCAAATGCAGACCCTTTGAAGTCATATTGCATGGTACCCATTCCATGGTTCTCAACTCTCCAGGTTTAAGGGATTCTTCCTTCAGCTAAAACATGCATGTGGAACCCAGAGTATGATCCACCGTGTGATCGTGAAACGTGTTCAAATGTGTCTCACTTTTCGTCCCCTGGTACTCGGGTGCAACATTCCAGACGCTTTACTAACACTCTCCCCACTTGGAGAGTCAGTGCCTTTAACCTCCTGTTTGGCCCAGTTTGCAATTTCTGCGGAAAATGAACAGGAATAGGGAGAACCAATGAGAGACTAGCTGGAGGTGTCTGCACGGGTAAATTTAACTCTCATTTCCCACCAAGAAGAGGAATTAACCAAAGGCTCAGCGAGCCATGCCGGAACCACACTAGGGCCTGAAGCAATCCTGCGGTGTTGCGGCCAGCTCACAAGAAAGCGAGTTGAAGAAAGGAGCTCAGGGGCCCTGTAATTCACACACCTGCAGAGTTCTAAATGACAGCTATCGTCCAAAAATATATTGAAGTAAGGGTGCCAAGAGGACTTGAAAGCGGGGCAGAATTGCAGGAAACCGATTTCCGGAGGTAGACTGGAATTGCATGTAAAGCATAGGAAAAGAGGCAGAACGTCCACAATGATGCACTTGGCCAAAAAGGGCGCATGCGTTTTTTCCTGAATATATTCAGGAAAAAACGCATACGCCCTTTTTGGCCAACCAAGCAAGCTTGCAAAGGAAATCTGCACTACAATGAAGTCTCACTGCCCCCCGGTCAAAAGGGCCATCTGAAAAAAGTGTAAAATCCAGAAAGGCAGGACAGGCCATGGAGAACTGGGAGCCTTGTTATGCTGATGGGCGGGATGTAAATTGCCAACAGCCACTCTGGAGAAGTGTATGGTGTTTCCTGAAACATCTAAAAAACAAAGCAACAGAGCCTAGGGCACTTCCACTTATGGTCCTATAGATTAGGGAAATTAAAATCAAAAAGACACAACCACCCCAAAGTTTGGGACGGCTCTGTTTACAAGAACCTCGTTTATGGTACAAGTTCAATATCGCAGAAAGCGAAAAATGGATAAAGAAGTTGTGGTACTTACGTACAATGCAATATCACTCAGCAATGAAATCTATGTCATCAGGCCAGTAGCAGCATAATGAGTGGATTCAGGTACGATGATTCTAAGTGAAATAAGTCACACAGAAAAAGAAACATCATAAGATATCACTAATACACGGAATGTAAACTTGGCTACACAGGAACTGAATTACAAAACAGAATAGGGTCTCAAATGTAGAAAACCAACTTATGCTTGCTTAAGGGGAAAGGTGAGTTGGGGTGCTGCATAAAACCAGAGATTGAAATTAGCACAGATACCTATCCATAAGCCAAATATGTAATAGACAAGAGCTACTGCTTGCTCAACGAAGTGGACTCAACACCCCATATTAAAGGCCTAAGAATATACCTGACTTGTAAGAATCTTAAAACCTATGGATTTATATGTCTCCGAAAGAGAATCTAGCGTGTGTACAGCGGCATAAACGCAGCAGTGATAGGATTGGTGAGGTTCGGTGAGCAAATGAAGACCCTTTGAAGTCATATTGCATGGTACCCATTCCATGGGTCTCAACTCTCCAGGTTTAAGGGATTCTTCCTTCAGCTAAAACATGCATGTGGAACCCAGAGTATGATCCACCGTGTGATCGGGAAACGTGTTCAAATGTGTCTCACTTTTCGTCCCCTGGTACTCGGGTGCAACATTCCAGACGCTTTACTAACACTCTCCCCACTTGGAGAGTCAGTGCCTTTAACCTCCTGTTTGGCCCAGTTTGCAATTTCTGCGGAAAATGAACAGGAATAGGGAGAACCAATGAGAGACTAGCTGGAGGTGTCTGCCCGGGTAAATTTAACTCTCATTTCCCACCAAGAAGAGGAATTAACCAAAGGCTCAGCGAGCCATGCCGGAACCACACGAGGGCCTGAAGCAATCCTGCGGTGTTGCGGCCAGCTCACAAGAAAGCGAGTTGAAGAAAGGAGCTCAGGGGCCCTGTAATTCACACACCTGCAGAGTTCTAAATGACAGCTATCGTCCAAAAATATATTGAAGTAAGGCTGCCAAGAGGACTTGAAAGCGGGACAGAATTGCAGGAAACCGATTTCAGGAGGTAGACTGGAATTGCATGTAAAGCATAGGAAAAGAGGCAGAACGTCCACAGTGATGCACTTGGCCAAAAAGGGCATATGCGTTTTTTCCTGAATATATTCAGGAAAAAACGCATACGCCCTTTTTGGCCAACCAAGCAAGCTTGCAAAGGAAATCTGCACTACAATGAAGTCTCACTACCCCCCGGTCAAAAGGGCCATCTGAAAAAAGTGTAAAATCCAGAAAGGCAGGACAGGCCATGGAGAACTGGGAGCCTTCTTATGCTGATGGGCGGGATGTAAATTGCCAACAGCCACTCTGGAGAAGTGTATGGTGTTTCCTGAAACATCTAAAAAACAAAGCAACACAGCCTAGGGCACTTGCACTTATGGTCCTATAGCTTAGGGAAATTAAAATTAAAAAGACACAGCCACCCCAAAGTTTGGGACGGCTCTGTTTACAAGAACCTCGTTTCCGGTACAAGTTCAATATCGCAGAAAGCGAAAAATGGATAAAGAAGTTGTGGTACTTACGTACAATGCAATATCACTCAGCAATGAAATCTCTTTCATCAGGCTCATAGCAGCATAATGAGTGGATTCAGGTACAATGATTCTAAGTGAAATACGTCACACAAAAAAAGAAACATCATAAGATATCACTAATACACGGAATGTAAACTTGGCTACACAGGAACTGAATTACAAAACAGAATAGGGTCTCAAATGTAGAAAACCAACTTATGCTTGCTTAAGGGGAAAGGTGAGTTGGGGTGCTGCATAAAACCAGAGATTGAAATTAGCACAGATACCTTTCCATAAGCCAAATATGTAATAGACATGAGCTACTGCTTGCTCAACGAAGTGGACTCAACACCCCATATTAAACGCCTAAGAATATACCTGACTAGTAAGAATCTTAAAACCTATGGATTTATATGTCTCCGAAAGAGAATCAAGCATGTGTACAGCGGCATAAACGCAGCAGTGATAGGATTGGTGAGGTTCGGTGAGCAAATGCAGACCCTTTGAAGTCATATTGCATGGTACCCATTCCATGGTTCTCAACTCTCCAGGTTTAAGGGATTCTTCCTTCAGCTAAAACATGCATGTGGAACCCAGAGTATGATCCACCGTGTGATCGTGAAACGTGTTCAAATGTGTCTCACTTTTCGTCCCCTGGTACTCGGGTGCAACATTCCAGACGCTTTACTAACACTCTCCCCACTTGGAGAGTCAGTGCCTTTAACCTCCTGTTTGGCCCAGTTTGCAATTTCTGCGGAAAATGAACAGGAATAGGGAGAACCAATGAGAGACTAGCTGGAGGTGTCTGCACGGGTAAATTTAACTCTCATTTCCCACCAAGAAGAGGAATTAACCAAAGGCTCAGCGAGCCATGCCGGAACCACACTAGGGCCTGAAGCAATCCTGCGGTGTTGCGGCCAGCTCACAAGAAAGCGAGTTGAAGAAAGGAGCTCAGGGGCCCTGTAATTCACACACCTGCAGAGTTCTAAATGACAGCTATCGTCCAAAAATATATTGAAGTAAGGGTGCCAAGAGGACTTGAAAGCGGGGCAGAATTGCAGGAAACCGATTTCAGGAGGTAGACTGGAATTGCATGTAAAGCATAGGAAAAGAGGCAGAACGTCCACAATGATGCACTTGGCCAAAAAGGGCGTATGCGTTTTTTCCTGAATATATTCAGGAAAAAACGCATACGCCCTTTTTGGCCAACCAAGCAAGCTTGCAAAGGAAATCTGCACTACAATGAAGTCTCACTGCCCCCCGGTCAAAAGGGCCATCTGAAAAAAGTGTAAAATCCAGAAAGGCAGGACAGGCCATGGAGAACTGGGAGCCTTGTTATGCTGATGGGCGGGATGTAAATTGCCAACAGCCACTCTGGAGAAGTGTATGGTGTTTCCTGAAACATCTAAAAAACAAAGCAACAGAGCCTAGGGCACTTCCACTTATGGTCCTATAGATTAGGGAAATTAAAATCAAAAAGACACAACCACCCCAAAGTTTGGGACGGCTCTGTTTACAAGAACATCGTTTATGGTACAAGTTCAATATCGCAGAAAGCGAAAAATGGATAAAGAAGTTGTGGTACTTACGTACAATGCAATATCACTCAGCAATGAAATCTATGTCATCAGGCCAGTAGCAGCATAATGAGTGGATTCAGGTACGATGATTCTAAGTGAAATAAGTCACACAGAAAAAGAAACATCATAAGATATCACTAATACACGGAATGTAAACTTGCCTACACAGGAACTGAATTACAAAACAGAATAGGGTCTCAAATGTAGAAAACCAACTTATGCTTGCTTAAGGGGAAAGGTGAGTTGGGGTGCTGCATAAAACCAGAGATTGAAATTAACACAGATACCTTTCCATAAGCCAAATATGTAATAGACAAGAGCTACTGCTTGCTCAACGAAGTGGACTCAACACCCCATATTAAACGCCTAAGAATATACTTGACTAGTAAGAATCTTAAAACCTATGGATTTATATGTCTCCGAAAGAGAATCAAGCGTGTGTACAGCGCTATAAACGCAACAGTGATACGATTGGTGAGGTTCGGTGAGCACATGCAGACCCTTTGAAGTCATATTGCATGGTACCATTCCATGGGTCTCAACTCTCCAGGTTTAAGGGATTCTTCCTTCAGCTAAAACATGCATGTGGAACCCAGAGGATGATCCACCGTGTGATCGGGAAACGTGTTCAAATGTGTCTCAGTTTTCGTCCCCTGGTACTCGGGTGCAACATTCCAGACGCTTTACTAACACTCTCCCCACTTGGTGAGTCAGTGCCTTTAACCTCCTGTTTGGCCCAGTTTGCAATTTCTGCGGAAAATGAACAGGAATAGGGAGAACCAATGAGAGACTAGCTGGAGGTGTCTGGACGGGTAAATTTAACTCTCATTTCCCACCAAGAAGAGGAATTAACCAAAGGCTCAGCGAGCCATGCCGGAACCACACTAGGGCCTGAAGCAATCCTGCGGTGTTGCGGCCAGCTCACAAGAAAGCGAGTTGAAGAAAGGAGCTCAGGGGCCCTGTAATTCACACACCTGCAGAGTTCTAAATGACAGCTATCGTCCAAAAATATATTGAAGTAAGGTTGCCAAGAGGACTTGAAAGCGGGGCAGAATTGCAGGAAACCGATTTCAGGAGGTAGACTGGAATTGCATGTAAAGCATAGGAAAAGAGGCAGAACGTCCACAATGATGCACTTGGCCAAAAAGTGCGTATGCGTTTTTTCCTGAATATATTCAGGAAAAAACGCATACGCCCTTTTTGGCCAACCAAGCAAGCTTGCAAAGGAAATCTGCACTACAATGAAGTCTCACTGCCCCCCGGTCAAAAGGGCCATCTGAAAAAAGTGTAAAATCCAGAAAGGCAGGACAGGCCATGGAGAACTGGGAGCCTTGTTATGCTGATGGGCGTGATGTAAATTGCCAACAGCCACTCTGGAGAAGTGTATGGTGTTTCCTGAAACATCTAAAAAACAAAGCAACAGAGCCTAGGGCACTTCCACTTATGGTCCTATAGCTTAGGGAAATTAAAATCAAAAAGACACAGCCACCCCAAAGTTTGGGACAGCTCTGTTTACAAGAACCTCGTTTACGGTACAAGTTCAATATCGCAGAAAGCGAAAAATGGATAAAGAAGTTGTGGTACTTACGTACAATGCAATATCACTCAGCAATGAAATCTATGTCATCAGGCCAGTAGCAGCATAATGAGTGGATTCAGGTACGATGATTCTAAGTGAAATAAGTCACACAGAAAAAGAAACATCATAAGATATCACTAATACACGGAATGTAAACTTGCCTACACAGGAACTGAATTACAAAACAGAATAGGGTCTCAAATGTAGAAAACCAACTTATGCTTGCTTAAGGGGAAAGGTGAGTTGGGGTGCTGCATAAAACCAGAGATTGAAATTAGCACAGATACCTATCCATAAGCCAAATATGTAATAGACAAGAGCTACTGCTTGCTCAACGAAGTGGACTCAACACCCCATATTAAAGGCCTAAGAATATACCTGACTTGTAAGAATCTTAAAACCTATGGATTTATATGTCTCCGAAAGAGAATCAAGCGTGTGTACAGCGGCATAAACGCAGCAGTGATAAGATTGGTGAGGTTCGGTGAGCAAATGAAGACCCTTTGAAGTCATATTGCATGGTACCCATTACATGGGTCTCAACTCTCCAGGTTTAAGGGATTCTTCCTTCAGCTAAAACATGCATGTGGAACCCAGAGTATGATCCAACGTGTGATCGGGAAACGTGTTCAAATATGTCTCAGTTTTCGTCCCCTGGTACTCGGGTGCAACATTCCAGACGCTTTACTAACACTCTCCCCACTTGGAGAGTCAGTGCCTTTAACCTCCTGTTTGGCCCAGTTTGCAATTTCTGCGGAAAATGAACAGGAATAGGGAGAACCAATGAGAGACTAGCTGGAGGTGTCTGCCCGGGTAAATTTAACTCTCATTTCCCACCAAGAAGAGGAATTAACCAAAGGCTCAGCGAGCCATGCCGGAACCACACTAGGGCCTGAAGCAATCCTGCGGTGTTGCGGCCAGCTCACAAGAAAGCGAGTTGAAGAAAGGAGCTCAGGGGCCCTGTAATTCACACACCTGCAGAGTTCTAAATGACAGCTATCGTCCAAAAATATATTGAAGTAAGGCTGCCAAGAGGACTTGAAAGCGGGGCAGAATTGCAGGAAACCGATTTCAGGAGGTAGACTGGAATTGCATGTAAAGCATAGGAAAAGAGGCAGAACGTCCACAATGATGCACTTGGCCAAAAAGGGCATATGCGTTTTTTCCTGAATATATTCAGGAAAAAACGCATACGCCCTTTTTGGCCAACCAAGCAAGCTTGCAAAGGAAATCTGCACTACAATGAAGTCTCACTACCCCCCGGTCAAAAGGGCCATCTGAAAAAAGTGTAAAATCCAGAAAGGCAGGACAGGCCATGGAGAACTGGGAGCCTTCTTATGCTGATGGGCGGGATGTAAATTGCCAACAGCCACTCTGGAGAAGTGTATGGTGTTTCCTGAAACATCTAAAAAACAAAGCAACACAGCCTAGGGCACTTGCACTTATGGTCCTATAGCTTAGGGAAATTAAAATTAAAAAGACACAGCCACCCCAAAGTTTGGGACGGCTCTGTTTACAAGAACCTCGTTTCCGGTACAAGTTCAATATCGCAGAAAGCGAAAAATGGATAAAGAAGTTGTGGTACTTACGTACAATGCAATATCACTCAGCAATGAAATCTCTTTCATCAGGCTCATAGCAGCATAATGAGTGGATTCAGGTACGATGATTCTAAGTGAAATACGTCACACAAAAAAAGAAACATCATAAGATATCACTAATACACGTAATGTAAACTTGGCTACACAGGAACTGAATTACAAAACAGAATAGGGTCTCAAATGTAGAAAACCAACTTATGCTTGCTTAAGGGGAAAGGTGAGTTGGGGTGCTGCATAAAACCAGAGATTGAAATTAGCACAGATACCTTTCCATAAGCCAAATATGTAATAGACAAGAGCTACTGCTTGCTCAACGAAGTGGACTCAACACCCCATATTAAACGCCTAAGAATATACCTGACTAGTAAGAATCTTAAAACCTATGGATTTATATGTCTCCGAAAGAGAAGGAAGTGTGTGTACAGTGGCATAAACGCAGCAGAGAAAGGGTTGGTGATGTTCGGTGAGCAAATGCAGACCCTTTGAAGTCATATTGCATGGTACCCATTCCATGGTTCTCAACTCTCCAGGTTTAAGGGATTCTTCTTTCAGCTAAAACATGCATGTGGAACCCAGAGTATGATCCTCCGTGTGATCGGGAAACGTGTTCAAATGTGTCTCAGTTTTCGTCCCCTGGTACTCGGGTGCAACATTCCAGACGCTTTACTAACACTCTCCCCACTTGGAGAGTCAGTGCCTTTAACCTCCTGTTTGGCCCAGTTTGCAATTTCTGCGGAAAATGAACAGGAATAGGGAGAACCAATGAGAGACTAGCTGGAGGTGTCTGGACGGGCAAATTTAACTCTCATTTCCCACCAAGAAGAGGAATTAAGCAAAGGCTCAGCGAGCCATGCCGGAACCACACTAGGGCCTGAAGCAATGCTGCGGTGTTGCGGCCAGCTCACAAGAAAGCGAGTTGAAGAAAGGAGCTCAGGGGCCCTGTAATTCACAAACCTGCAGAGTTATACATGACAGCTATCGTCCAAAAATATATTGAAGTAAGGCTGCCAAGAGGACTTGAAAGCGGGGCAGAATTGCAGGAACCCGATTTCAGGAGGTAGACTGGAATTGCATGTAAAGCATAGGAAAAGAGGCAGAACGTCCACAATGATGCACTTGGCCAAAAAGGGCGTATGCGTTTTTTCCTGAATATATTCAGGACAAAACGCATATGCCCTTTTTGGCCAACCAAGCAAGCTTGCAAAGGAAATCTGCACTACAATGAAGTCTCACTGCCCCCCGGTCAAAAGGGCCATCTGAAAAAAGTGTAAAATCCAGAAAGGCAGGACAGGCCATGGAGAACTGGGAGCCTTGTTATGCTGATGGGCGTGATGTAAATTGCCAACAGCCACTCTGGAGAAGTGTATGGTGTTTCCTGAAACATCTAAAAAACAAAGCAACAGAGCCTAGGGCACTTCCACTTATGGTCCTATAGCTTAGGGAAATTAAAATCAAAAAGACACAGCCACCCCAAAGTTTGGGACGGCTCTGTTTACAAGAACCTCGTTTACGGTACAAGTTCAATATCGCAGAAAGCGAAAAATGGATAAAGAATTTGTGGTACTAACGTACAATGCAATATCACTCAGCAATGAAATCTCTTTCATCAGGCCCATAGCAGCATAATGAGTGGATTCAGGTACGATGATTCTAAGTGAAATATGTCACACAGAAAAAGAAACATCATAAGATATCACTAATACACGGAATGTAAACTTGGCTACACAGGAACTGAATTACAAAACAGAATAGGGTCTCAAATGTAGAAAACCAACTTATGCTTGCTTAAGGGGAAAGGTGAGTTGGGGTGCTGCATAAAACCAGAGATTGAAATTAGCACAGATACCTTTCCATAAGCCAAATATGTAATAGACAAGAGCTACTGCTTGCTCAACGAAGTGGACTCAACACCCCATATTAAACGCCTAAGAATATACTTGACTAGTAAGAATCTTAAAACCTATGGATTTATATGTCTCCGAAAGAGAATCAAGCGTGTGTACAGCGGCATAAACGCAACAGTGATACGATTGGTGAGGTTCGGTGAGCACATGCAGACCCTTTGAAGTCATATTGCATGGTACCCTTTCCATGGGTCTCAACTCTCCAGGTTTAAGGGATTCTTCCTTCAGCTAAAACATGCATGTGGAACCCAGAGTATGATCCACCGTGTGATCGGGAAACGTGTTCAAATGTGTGTCACTTTTCGTCCCCTGGTACTCGGGTGCAACATTCCAGACGCTTTACTAACACTCTCCCCACTTGGAGAGTCAGTGCCTTTAACCTCCTGTTTGGCCCAGTTTGCAATTTCTGCGGAAAATGAACAGGAATAGGGAGAACCAATGAGAGACTAGCTGGAGGTGTCTGCACGGGTAAATTTAACTCTCATTTCCCACCAAGAAGAGGAATTAACCAAAGGCTCAGCGAGCCATGCCGGAACCACACTAGGGCCTGAAGCAATCCTGCGGTGTTGCGGCCAGCTCACAAGAAAGCGAGTTGAAGAAAGGAGCTCAGGGGCCCTGTAATTCACACACCTGCAGAGTTCTAAATGACAGCTATCGTCCAAAAATATATTGAAGTAAGGGTGCCAAGAGGACTTGAAAGCGGGGCAGAATTGCAGGAAACCGATTTCAGGAGGTAGACTGGAATTGCATGTAAAGCATAGGAAAAGAGGCAGAACGTCCACAATGATGCACTTGGCCCAAAAGGGCGTATGCGTTTTTTCCTGAATATATTCAGGAAAAAACGCATACGCCCTTTTTGGCCAACCAAGCAAGCTTGCAAAGGAAATCTGCACTACAATGAAGTCTCACTGCCCCCCGGTCAAAAGGGCCATCTGAAAAAAGTGTAAAATCCAGAAAGGCAGGACAGGCCATGGAGAACTGGGAGCCTTGTTATGCTGATGGGCGGGATGTAAATTGCCAACAGCCACTCTGGAGAAGTGTATGGTGTTTCCTGAAACATCTAAAAAACAAAGCAACAGAGCCTAGGGCACTTCCACTTATGGTCCTATAGCTTAGGGAAATTAAAATCAAAAAGACACAGCCACCCCAAAGTTTGGGACGGCTCTGTTTACAAGAACCTCGTTTATGGTACAAGTTCAATATCGCAGAAAGCGAAAAATGGATAAAGAAGTTGTGGTACTTACGTACAATGCAATATCACTCAGCAATGAAATCTCTTTCATCAGGCCCATAGCAGCATAATGAGTGGATTCAGGTACGATGATTCTAAGTGAAATAAGTCACACAGAAAAAGAAACATCATAAGATATCACTAATACACGGAATGTAAACTTGCCTACACAGGAACTGAATTACAAAACAGAATAGGGTCTCAAATGTAGAAAACCAACTTATGCTTGCTTAAGGGGAAAGGTGAGTTGGGGTGCTGCATAAAACCAGAGATTGAAATTAGCACAGATACCTTTCCATAAGACAAATATGTAATAGACAAGAGCTACTGCTTGCTCAACGAAGTGGACTCAACACCCCATATTAAACGCCTAAGAATATACCTGACTAGTAAGAATCTTAAAACCTATGGATTTATATGTCTCCGAAAGAGAAGGAAGTGTGTGTACAGTGGCATAAACGCAGCAGAGAAAGGGTTGGTGATGTTCGGTGAGCAAATGCAGACCCTTTGAAGTCATATTGCATGGTACCCATTCCATGGTTCTCAACTCTCCAGGTTTAAGGGATTCTTCTTTCAGCTAAAACATGCATGTGGAACCCAGAGTATGATCCTCCGTGTGATCGGGAAACGTGTTCAAATGTGTCTCAGTTTTCGTCCCCTGGTACTCGGGTGCAACATTCCAGACGCTTTACTAACACTCTCCCCACTTGGAGAGTCAGTGCCTTTAACCTCCTGTTTGGCCCAGTTTGCAATTTCTGCGGAAAATGAACAGGAATAGGGAGAACCAATGAGAGACTAGCTGGAGGTGTCTGGACGGGCAAATTTAACTCTCATTTCCCACCAAGAAGAGGAATTAAGCAAAGGCTCAGCGAGCCATGCCGGAACCACACTAGGGCCTGAAGCAATGCTGCGGTGTTGCGGCCAGCTCACAAGAAAGCGAGTTGAAGAAAGGAGCTCAGGGGCCCTGTAATTCACAAACCTGCAGAGTTATACATGACAGCTATCGTCCAAAAATATATTGAAGTAAGGCTGCCAAGAGGACTTGAAAGCGGGGCAGAATTGCAGGAACCCGATTTCAGGAGGTAGACTGGAATTGCATGTAAAGCATAGGAAAAGAGGCAGAACGTCCACAATGATGCACTTGGCCAAAAAGGGCGTATGCGTTTTTTCCTGAATATATTCAGGAAAAAACGCATATGCCCTTTTTGGCCAACCAAGCAAGCTTGCAAAGGAAATCTGCACTACAATGAAGTCTCACTGCCCCCCGGTCAAAAGGGCCATCTGAAAAAAGTGTAAAATCCAGAAAGGCAGGACAGGCCATGGAGAACTGGGAGCCTTGTTATGCTGATGGGCGTGATGTAAATTGCCAACAGCCACTCTGGAGAAGTGTATGGTGTTTCCTGAAACATCTAAAAAACAAAGCAACAGAGCCTAGGGCACTTCCACTTATGGTCCTATAGCTTAGGGAAATTAAAATCAAAAAGACACAGCCACCCCAAAGTTTGGGACGGCTCTGTTTACAAGAACCTCGTTTACGGTACAAGTTCAATATCGCAGAAAGCGAAAAATGGATAAAGAATTTGTGGTACTAACGTACAATGCAATATCACTCAGCAATGAAATCTCTTTCATCAGGCCCATAGCAGCATAATGAGTGGATTCAGGTACGATGATTCTAAGTGAAATATGTCACACAGAAAAAGAAACATCATAAGATATCACTAATACACGGAATGTAAACTTGGCTACACAGGAACTGAATTACAAAACAGAATAGGGTCTCAAATGTAGAAAACCAACTTATGCTTGCTTAAGGGGAAAGGTGAGTTGGGGTGCTGCATAAAACCAGAGATTGAAATTAGCACAGATACCTTTCCATAAGCCAAATATGTAATAGACAAGAGCTACTGCTTGCTCAACGAAGTGGACTCAACACCCCATATTAAACGCCTAAGAATATACCTGACTAGTAAGAATCTTAAAACCTATGGATTTATATGTCTCCGAAAGAGAATCAAGCGTGTGTACAGCGGCATAAACGCAACAGTGATACGATTGGTGAGGTTCGGTGAGCACATGCAGACCCTTTGAAGTCATATTGCATGGTACCCTTTCCATGGGTCTCAACTCTCCAGGTTTAAGGGATTCTTCCTTCAGCTAAAACATGCATGTGGAACCCAGAGGATGATCCACCGTGTGATTGGGAAACGTGTTCAAATGTGTCTCAGTTTTCGTCCCCTGGTACTCGGGTGCAACATTCCAGACGCTTTACTAACACTCTCCCCACTTGGTGAGTCAGTGCCTTTAACCTCCTGTTTGGCCCAGTTTGCAATTTCTGCGGAAAATGAACAGGAATAGGGAGAACCAATGAGAGACTAGCTGGAGGTGTCTGGACGGGTAAATTTAACTCTCATTTCCCACCAAGAAGAGGAATTAACCAAAGGCTCAGCGAGCCATGCCGGAACCACACTAGGGCCTGAAGCAATCCTGCGGTGTTGCGGCCAGCTCACAAGAAAGCGAGTTGAAGAAAGGAGCTCAGGGGCCCTGTAATTCACACACCTGCAGAGTTCTAAATGACAGCTATCGTCCAAAAATATATTGAAGTAAGGCTGCCAAGAGGACTTGAAAGCGGGGCAGAATTGCAGGAAACCGATTTCAGGAGGTAGACTGGAATTGCATGTAAAGCATAGGAAAAGAGGCAGAACGTCCACAATGATGCACTTGGCCAAAAAGGGCGTATGCGTTTTTTCCTGAATATATTCAGGAAAAAACGCATACGCCCTTTTTGGCCAACCAAGCAAGCTTGCAAAGGAAATCTGCACTACAATGAAGTCTCACTGCCCCCCGGTCAAAAGGGCCATCTGAAAAAAGTGTAAAATCCAGAAAGGCAGGACAGACCATGGAGAACTGGGAGCCTTGTTATGCTGATGGGCGTGATGCAAATTGCCAACAGCCACTCTGGAGAAGTGTATGGTGTTTCCTGAAACATCTAAAAAACAAAGCAACACAGCCTAGGGCACTTGCACTTATGGTCCTATAGCTTAGGGAAATTAAAATTAAAAAGACACAGCCACCCCAAAGTTTGGGACG
Organism: Pseudorca crassidens; assembly: GCF_039906515.1. Classification (NCBI taxonomy): domain Eukaryota; kingdom Metazoa; phylum Chordata; class Mammalia; order Artiodactyla; family Delphinidae; genus Pseudorca; species Pseudorca crassidens. The sequence continues at coordinate 692,730 of NW_027135939.1, forward strand.
GCTCTGTTTACAAGAACCTCGTTTCCGGTACAAGTTCAATATCGCAGAAAGCGAAAAATGGATAAAGAAGTTGTGGTACTAACGTACAATGCAATATCACTCAGCAATGAAATCTCTTTCATCAGGCTCATAGCAGCATAATGAGTGGATTCAGGTACGATGATTCTAAGTGAAATACGTCACACAAAAAAAGAAACATCATAAGATATCATTAATAAACGGAATGTAAACTTGGCTACACAGGAACTGAATTACAAAACAGAATAGGGTCTCAAATGTAGAAAACCAACTTATGCTTGCTTAAAGGGAAAGGTGAGTTGGGGTGCTGCATAAAACCAGAGATTGAAATTAGCACAGATACCTTTCCATAAGCCAAATATGTAATAGACAAGAGCTACTGCTTGCTCAACGAAGTGGACTCAACACCCCATATTAAACGCCTAAGAATATACCTGACTAGTAAGAATCTTAAAACCTATGGATTTATATGTCTCCGAAAGAGAATCAAGCATGTGTACAGCGGCATAAACGCAGCAGTGTTAGGATTGGTGAGGTTCGGTGAGCAAATGCAGACCCTTTGAAGTCATATTGCATGGTACCCATTCCATGGTTCTCAACTCTCCAGGTTTAAGGGATTCTTCCTTCAGCTAAAACATGCATGTGGAACCCAGAGTATGATCCACCGTGTGATCGTGAAACGTGTTCAAATGTGTCTCACTTTTCGTCCCCTGGTACTCGGGTGCAACATTCCAGACGCTTTACTAACACTCTCCCCACTTGGAGAGTCAGTGCCTTTAACCTCCTGTTTGGCCCAGTTTGCAATTTCTGCGGAAAATGAACAGGAATAGGGAGAACCAATGAGAGACTAGCTGGAGGTGTCTGCCCGGGTAAATTTAACTCTCATTTCCCACCAAGAAGAGGAATTAACCAAAGGCTCAGCGAGCCATGCCGGAACCACACTAGGGCCTGAAGCAATCCTGCGGTGTTGCGGCCAGCTCACAAGAAAGCGAGTTGAAGAAAGGAGCTCAGGGGCCCTGTAATTCACACACCTGCAGAGTTCTAAATGACAGCTATCGTCCAAAAATATATTGAAGTAAGGCTGCCAAGAGGACTTGAAAGCGGGGCAGAATTGCAGGAAACCGATTTCAGGAGGTAGACTGGAATTGCATGTAAAGCATAGGAAAAGAGGCAGAACGTCCACAATGATGCACTTGGCCAAAAAGGGCATATGCGTTTTTTCCTGAATATATTCAGGAAAAAACGCATACGCCCTTTTTGGCCAACCAAGCAAGCTTGCAAAGGAAATCTGCACTACAATGAAGTCTCACTACCCCCCGGTCAAAAGGGCCATCTGAAAAAAGTGTAAAATCCAGAAAGGCAGGACAGGCCATGGAGAACTGGGAGCCTTCTTATGCTGATGGGCGGGATGTAAATTGCCAACAGCCACTCTGGAGAAGTGTATGGTGTTTCCTGAAACATCTAAAAAACAAAGCAACACAGCCTAGGGCACTTGCACTTATGGTCCTATAGCTTAGGGAAATTAAAATTAAAAAGACACAGCCACCCCAAAGTTTGGGACGGCTCTGTTTACAAGAACCTCGTTTATGGTACAAGTTCAATATCGCAGAAAGCGAAAAATGGATAAAGAAGTTGTGGTACTTACGTACAATGCAATATCACTCAGCAATGAAATCTCTTTCATCAGGCTCATAGCAGCATAATGAGTGGATTCAGGTACGATGATTCTAAGTGAAATACGTCACACAAAAAAAGAAACATCATAAGATATCACTAATACACGTAATGTAAACTTGGCTACACAGGAACTGAATTACAAAACAGAATAGGGTCTCAAATGTAGAAAACCAACTTATGCTTGCTTAAGGGGAAAGGTGAGTTGGGGTGCTGCATAAAACCAGAGATTGAAATTAGCACAGATACCTTTCCATAAGCCAAATATGTAATAGACAAGAGCTACTGCTTGCTCAACGAAGTGGACTCAACACCCCATATTAAACGCCTAAGAATATACCTGACTAGTAAGAATCTTAAAACCTATGGATTTATATGTCTCCGAAAGAGAATCAAGCATGTGTACAGCGGCATAAACGCAGCAGTGATAGGATTGGTGAGGTTCGGTGAGCAAATTCAGACCCTTTGAAGTCATATTGCATGGTACCCATTCCATGGTTCTCAACTCTCCAGGTTTAAGGGATTCTTCCTTCAGCTAAAACATGCATGTGGAACCCAGAGTATGATCCACCGTGTGATCGGGAAACGTGTTCAAATGTGTCTCACTTTTCGTCCCCTGGTACTCGGGTGCAACATTCCAGACGCTTTACTAACACTCTCCCCACTTGGAGAGTCAGTGCCTTTAACCTCCTGTTTGGCCCAGTTTGCAATTTCTGCGGAAAATGAACAGGAATAGGGAGAACCAATGAGAGACTAGCTGGAGGTGTCTGCACGGGTAAATTTAACTCTCATTTCCCACCAAGAAGAGGAATTAACCAAAGGCTCAGCGAGCCATGCCGGAACCACACTAGGGCCTGAAGCAATCCTGCGGTGTTGCGGCCAGCTCACAAGAAAGCGAGTTGAAGAAAGGAGCTCAGGGGCCCTGTAATTCACACACCTGCAGAGTTCTAAATGACAGCTATCGTCCAAAAATATATTGAAGTAAGGGTGCCAAGAGGACTTGTAAGCGGGGCAGAATTGCAGGAAACCGATTTCAGGAGGTAGACTGGAATTGCATGTAAAGCATAGGAAAAGAGGCAGAACGTCCACAATGATGCACTTGGCCAAAAAGGGCGTATGCGTTTTTTCCTGAATATATTCAGGAAAAAACGCATACGCCCTTTTTGGCCAACCAAGCAAGCTTGCAAAGGAAATCTGCACTACAATGAAGTCTCACTGCCCCCCGGTCAAAAGGGCCATCTGAAAAAAGTGTAAAATCCAGAAAGGCAGGACAGGCCATGGAGAACTGGGAGCCTTGTTATGCTGATGGGCGGGATGTAAATTGCCAACAGCCACTCTGGAGAAGTGTATGGTGTTTCCTGAAACATCTAAAAAACAAAGCAACAGAGCCTAGGGCACTTCCACTTATGGTCCTATAGATTAGGGAAATTAAAATCAAAAAGACACAACCACCCCAAAGTTTGGGACGGCTCTGTTTACAAGAACCTCGTTTATGGTACAAGTTCAATATCGCAGAAAGCGAAAAATGGATAAAGAAGTTGTGGTACTAACGTACAATGCAATATCACTCAGCAATGAAATCTCTTTCATCAGGCCCATAGCAGCATAATGAGTGGATTCAGGTACGATGATTCTAAGTGAAATATGTCGCACAGAAAAAGAAACATCATAAGATATCACTAATACACGGAATGTAAACTTGGCTACACAGGAACTGAATTACAAAACAGAATAGGGTCTCAAATGTAGAAAACCAACTTATGCTTGCTAAAGGGGAAAGGTGAGTTGGGGTGCTGCATAAAACCAGAGATTGAAATTAGCACAGATACCTTTCCATAAGCCAAATATGTAATAGACAAGAGCTACTGCTTGCTCAACGAAGTGGACTCAACACCCCATATTAAACGCCTAAGAATATACCTGACTAGTAAGAATCTTAAAACCTATGGATTTATATGTCTCCGAAAGAGAATCAAGCGTGTGTACAGCGGCATAAACGCAGCAGTGAAAGGATTGGTGAGGTTCGGTGAGCAAATGAAGACCCTTTGAAGTCATATTGCATGGTACCCATTCCACGGTTCTCAACTCTCCAGGTTTAAGGGATTCTTCCTTCAGCTAAAACATGCATGTGGAACCCAGTGTATGATCCAACGTGCGATCGGGAAACGTGTTCAAATGTGTCTCAGTTTTCGTCCCCTGGTACTCGGGTGCAACATTCCAGACGCTTTACTAACACTCTCCCCACTTGGAGAGTCAGTGCCTTTAACCTCCTGTTTGGCCCAGTTTGCAATTTCTGCAGAAAATGAACAGGAATAGGGAGAACCAATGAGAGACTAGCTGGAGGTGTCTGGACGGGCAAATTTAACTCTCATTTCCCACCAGGAAGAGGAATTAACCAAAGGCTCAGCGTGCCATGCCAGTACCACACTAGGGCCTGAAGCAATCCTGCAGTGTTGCGGCCAGCTCACAAGAAAGCGAGTTGAAGAAAGGAGCTCAGGGGCACTGTAATTCACAAACCTGCAGAGTTATAAATGACAGCTATCGTCCAAAAATATATTGAAGTAAGGCTGCCAAGAGGACTTGAAAGCGGGGCAGAATTGCAGGAAACCGATTTCAGGAGGTAGACTGGAATTGCATGTAAAGCATAGGAAAAGAGGCAGAACGTCCACAATGATGCAATTGGCCAAAAAGGGCGTATGCGTTTTTTCCTGAATATATTCAGGAAAAAACGCATACGCCCTTTTTGGCCAACCAAGCAAGCTTGCAAAGGAAATCTGCACTACAATGAAGTCTCACTGCCCCCCGGTCAGAAGGGCCATCTGAAAAAAGTGTAAAACCCAGAAAGGCAGGACAGGCCATGGAGAACTGGGAGCCTATTTAGGCTGATGGGCGGGATGTAAATTGCCAACAGCCACTCTGGAGAAGTGTATGGTGTTTCCTGAAACATCTAAAAAACAAAGCAACAGAGCCTAGGGCACTTCCACTTATGGTCCTATAGCTTAGGGAAATTAAAATCAAAAAGACACAGCCACCCCAAAATTTGGGACGGCTCTGTTTACAGGAACCTCATTTACGGTTCAAGTTCAATATCACAGAAAGCGAAAAATGGATAAAGAAGTTGTGGTACTAACGTACAATGCAATATCACTCAGCAATTAAATCTATGTCATCAGGCCCATAGCAGCATAATGAGTGGATTCAGGTACGATGATTCTAAGTGAAATATGTCACACAGAAAAAGAAACATCATAAGATATCACTAATACACGGAATGTAAACTTGGCTACACAGGAACTGAATTACAAAACAGAATAGGGTCTCAAATGTAGAAAACCAACTTATGCTTGCTTAAGGGGAAAGGTGAGTTGGGGTGCTGCATAAAACCAGAGATTGAAATTAGCACAGATACCTTTCCATAATACAAATATGTAATAGACAAGAGCTACTGCTTGCTCAACGAAGTGGACTCAACACCCCATATTAAACGCCTAAAAATATACCTGACTAGTAAGAATCTTAAAACCTATTGATTTATATGTCTCCGAAAGAGAATCAAGTGTGTGTACAGCGGCATAAACGCAGCAGTGATAGGATTGGTGAGGTTCGGTGAGCAAATGAAGACCCTTTGAAGTCATATTGCATGGTACCCATTCCATGGTTCTCAACTCTCCATGTTTAAGGGATTCTTCCTTCAGCTAAAACATGCATGTGGAACCCAGAGTATGATCCACCATGTGATCGGGAAACGTTTTCAAATGTGTCTCAGTTTTCGTCCCATGGTACTCGGGTGCAACATTCCAGACGCTTTACTAACACTCTCCCCACTTGGAGAGTCAGTGCCTTTAACCTCCTGTTTGGCCCAGTTTGCAATTTCTGCGGAAAATGAACAGGAATAGGGAGAACCAATGAGAGACTAACTGGACGTGTCTGGACGGGTAAATTTAACTCTCATTTCCCACCAAGAAGAGGAATTAACCAAAGGCTCAGCGAGCCATGCCGGAACCACACTAGGGCCTGAAGCAATCCTGCGGTGTTGCGGCCAGCTCACAAGAAATCGAGTTGAAGAAAGGAGCTCAGGGACCCTGTAATTCACAAACCTGCAGAGTTATACATGACAGCTATCGTCCAAAAATATATTGAAGTAAGGCTGACAAGAGGACTTGAAAGCGGGGCAGAATTGCAGGAAACCGATTTCAGGAGGTAGACTGGAATTGCATGTAAAGCATAGGAAAAGAGGCAGAACGTCCACAATGATGCACTTGGCCAAAAAGGGCGTATGCGTTTTTTCCTGAATATATTCAGGAAAAAACGCATACGCCCTTTTTGGCCAACCAAGGAAGCTTGCAAAGGAAATCTGCACTACAATGAAGTCTCACTGCCCCCCGGTCAAAAGGGCCATCTGAAAAAAGTGTAAAATCCAGAAAGGCAGGACAGTCCATGGAGAACTGGGAGCCTTGTTATGCTGATGGGCGGGATGTAAATTGCCAACAGCCACTCTGCAGAAGTGTATGGTGTTTCCTGAAACATCTAAAAAACAAAGCAACAGAGCCTAGGGCACTTCCACTTATGGTCCTATAGCTTAGGGAAATTAAAATCAAAAAGAAACAGCCACCCCAAAGTTTGGGACGGCTCTGTTTACAAGAAGCTCTTTTACGGTACAAGTTCAATATCGCAGAAAGCGAAAAATGGATAAAGAAGTTGTGGTACTTACGTACAATGCAATATCACTCAGCAATGAAATGTATGTCATCAGGCCAGTAGCAGCATAATGAGTGGATTCAGGTACGATGATTCTAAGTGAAATAAGTCACACAGAAAAAGAAACATCATAAGATATCACTAATACACGGAATGTAAACTTGGCTACACAGGAACTGAATTACAAAACAGAATAGGGTCTCAAATGTAGAAAACCAACTTATGCTTGCTTAAGGGGAAAGGTGAGTTGGGGTGCTGCATAAAACCAGAGATTGAAATTAACACAGATACATTTCCATAAGCCAAATATGTAATAGACAAGAGCTACTGCTTGCTCAACGAAGTGGACTCAACACCCCATATTAAACGCCTAAGAATATACCTGACTAGTAAGAATCTTAAAACCTATGGATTTATATGTCTCCGAAAGAGAATCAAGCGTGTGTACAGTGGCATAAACGCAGCAGTGAAAGGATTGGTGAGGTTCGGTGAGCAAATGAAGACCCTTTGAAGTCATATTGCATGGTACCCATTCCACGGTTCTCAACTCTCCAGGTTTAAGGGATTCTTCCTTCAGCTAAAACATGCATGTGGAACCCAGAGTATGATCCAACGTGTGATCGGGAAACGTGTTCAAATGTGTCTCAGTTTTCGTCCCCTGGTACTCGGGTGCAACATTCCAGACGCTTTACTAACACTCTCCCCACTTGGAGAGTCAGTGCCTTTAACCTCCTGTTTGGCCCAGTTTGCAATTTCTGCAGAAAATGAACAGGAATAGGGAGAACCAATGAGAGACTAGCTGGAGGTGTCTGGACGGGCAAATTTAACTCTCATTTCCCACCAGGAAGAGGAATTAACCAAAGGCTCAGCGTGCCATGCCAGTACCACACTAGGGCCTGAAGCAATCCTGCAGTGTTGCGGCCAGCTCACAAGAAAGCGAGTTGAAGAAAGGAGCTCAGGGGCACTGTAATTCACAAACCTGCAGAGTTATAAATGACAGCTATCGTCCAAAAATATATTGAAGTAAGGCTGCCAAGAGGACTTGAAAGCGGGGCAGAATTGCAGGAAACCGATTTCAGGAGGTAGACTGGAATTGCATGTAAAGCATAGGAAAAGAGGCAGAACGTCCACAATGATGCACTTGGCCAAAAAGGGCGTATGCGTTTTTTCCTGAATATATTCAGGAAAAAACGCATACGCCCTTTTTGGCCAACCAAGCAAGCTTGCAAAGGAAATCTGCACTACAATGAAGTCTCACTGCCCCCTGGTCAGAAGGGCCATCTGAAAAAAGTGTAAAACCCAGAAAGGCAGGACAGGCCATGGAGAACTGGGAGCCTAGTTAGGCTGATGGGTGGGATGTAAATTGCCAACAGCCACTCTGCAGAAGTGTATGGTGTTTCCTGAAACATCTAAAAAACAAAGCAACAGAGCCTAGGGCACTTCCACTTATGGTCCTATAGCTTAGGGAAATTAAAATCAAAAAGACACAGCCACCCCAAAATTTGGGACGGCTCTGTTTACAGGAACCTCATTTACGGTTCAAGTTCAATATCACAGAAAGCGAAAAATGGATAAAGAAGTTGTGGTACTAACGTACAATGCAATATCACTCAGCAATTAAATCTATGTCATCAGGCCCATAGCAGCATAATGAGTGGATTCAGGTACGATGATTCTAAGTGAAATATGTCACACAGAAAAAGAAACATCATAAGATATCACTAATACACGGAATGTAAACTTGGCTACACAGGAACTGAATTACAAAACAGAATAGGGTCTCAAATGTAGAAAACCAACTTATGCTTGCTTAAGGGGAAAGGTGAGTTGGGGTGCTGCATAAAACCAGAGATTGAAATTAGCACAGATACCTTTCCATAAGCCAAATATGTAATAGACAAGAGCTACTACTTGCTCAACGAAGTGGACTCAACACCCCATATTAAACGCCTAAGGATATACCTGACTAGTAAGAATCTTAAAACCTATTGATTTATATGTCTCCGAAAGAGAATCAAGTGTGTGTACAGCGGCATAAACGCAGCAGTGATAGGATTGGTGAGGTTCGGTGAGCAAATGCAGACCCTTTGAAGTCATATTGCATGGTACCCATTCCATGGTTCTCAACTCTCCATGTTTAAGGGATTCTTCCTTCAGCTAAAACATGCATGTGGAACCCAGAGTATGATCCACCGTGTGATCGGGAAACGTGTTCAAATGTGTCTCAGTTTTCGTCCCATGGTACTCGGGTGCAACATTCCAGACGCTTTACTAACACTCTCCCCACTTGGAGAGTCAGTGCCTTTAACCTCCTGTTTGGCCCAGTTTGCAATTTCTGCGGAAAATGAACAGGAATAGGGAGAACCAATGAGAGACTAACTGGACGTGTCTGGACGGGTAAATTTAACTCTCATTTCCCACCAAGAAGAGGAATTAACCAAAGGCTCAGCGAGCCATGCCGGAACCACACTAGGGCCTGAAGCAATCCTGCGGTGTTGCGGCCAGCTCACAATAAATCGAGTTGAAGAAAGGAGCTCAGGGACCCTGTAATTCACAAACCTGCAGAGTTATACATGACAGCTATCGTCCAAAAATATATTGAAGTAAGGCTGCCAAGAGGACTTGAAAGCGGGGCAGAATTGCAGGAAACCGATTTCAGGAGGTAGACTGGAATTGCATGTAAAGCATAGGAAAAGAGGCAGAACGTCCACAATGATGCACTTGGCCAAAAAGGGCGTATGCGTTTTTTCCTGAATATATTCAGGAAAAAACGCATACGCCCTTTTTGGCCAACCAAGCAAGCTTGCAAAGGAAATCTGCACTACAATGAAGTCTCACTGCCCCCCGGTCAGAAGGGCCATCTGAAAAAAGTGTAAAATCCAGAAAGGCAGGACAGGCCATGGAGAACTGGGAGCCTAGTTAGGCTGATGGGCGGGATGTAAATTGCCAACAGCCACTCTGCAGAAGTGTATGGTGTTTCCTGAAACATCTAAAAAACAAAGCAACAGAGCCTAGGGCACTTCCACTTATGGTCCTATAGCTTAGGGAAATTAAAATCAAAAAGACACAGCCACCCCAAAATTTGGGACGGCTCTGTTTACAGGAACCTCATTTACGGTACAAGTTCAATATCACAGAAAGCGAAAAATGGATAAAGAAGTTGTGGTACTAACGTACAATGCAATATCACTCAGCAATTAAATCTATGTCATCAGGCCCATAGCAGCATAATGAGTGGATTCAGGTACGATGATTCTAAGTGAAATATGTCACACAGAAAAAGAAACATCATAAGATATCACTAATACACGGAATGTAAACTTGGCTACACAGGAACTGAATTACAAAACAGAATAGGGTCTCAAATGTAGAAAACCAACTTATGCTTGCTTAAGGGGAAAGGTGAGTTGGGGTGCTGCATAAAACCAGAGATTGAAATTAGCACAGATACCTTTCCATAAGCCCAATATGTAATAGACAAGAGCTACTGCTTGCTCAACGAAGTGGACTCAACACCCCATATTAAACGCCTAAGAATATACCTGACTAGTAAGAATCTTAAAACCTATTGATTTATATGTCTCCGAAAGAGAATCAAGTGTGTGTACAGCGGCATAAACGCAGCAGTGATAGGATTGGTGAGGTTCGGTGAGCAAATGCAGACCCTTTGAAGTCATATTGCATGGTACCCATTCCATGGTTCTCAACTCTCCAGGTTTAAGGGATTCTTCCTTCAGCTAAAACATGCATGTGGAACCCAGAGTATGATCCACCGTGTGATCGTGAAACGTGTTCAAATGTGTCTCAGTTTTCGTCCCATGGTACTCGGGTGCAACATTCCAGACGCTTTACTAACACTCTCCCCACTTGGAGAGTCAGTGCCTTTAACCTCCTGTTTGGCCCAGTTTGCAATTTCTGCGGAAAATGAACAGGAATAGGGAGAACCAATGAGAGACTAACTGGAGGTGTCTGGACGGGTAAATTTAACTCTCATTTCCCACCAAGAAGAGGAATTAACCAAAGGCTCAGCGAGCCATGCCGGAACCACACTAGGGCCTGAAGCAATCATGCGGTGCTGCGGCCAGCTCACAAGAAATCGAGTTGAAGAAAGGAGCTCAGGGACCCTGTAATTCACAAACCTGCAGAGTTATACATGACAGCTATCGTCCAAAAATATATTGAAGTAAGGCTGCCAAGAGGACTTGAAAGCGGGGCAGAATTGCAGGAAACCGATTTCAGGAGGTAGACTGGAATTGCATGTAAAGCATAGGAAAAGAGGCAGAACGTCCACAATGATGCACTTGGCCAAAAAGGGCGTATGCGTTTTTTCCTGAATATATTCAGGAAAAAACGCATACGCCCTTTTTGGCCAACCAAGCAAGCTTGCAAAGGAAATCTGCACTACAATGAAGTCTCACTGCCCCCCGGTCAAAAGGGCCATCTGAAAAAAGTGTAAAATCCAGAAAGGCAGGACAGTCCATGGAGAACTGGGAGCCTTGTTATGCTGATGGGCGGGATGTAAATTGCCAACAGCCACTCTTCAGAAGTGTATGGTGTTTCCTGAAACATCTAAAAAACAAAGCAACAGAGCCTAGGGCACTTCCACTTATGGTCCTATAGCTTAGGGAAATTAAAATCAAAAAGAAACAGCCACCCCAAAGTTTGGGACGGCTCTGTTTACAAGAAGCTCTTTTACGGTACAAGTTCAATATCGCAAAAAGCGAAAAATGGATAAAGAAGTTGTGGTACTTACGTACAATGCAATATCACTCAGCAATGAAATGTATGTCATCAGGCCAGTAGCAGCATAATGAGTGGATTCAGGTACGATGATTCTAAGTGAAATAAGTCACACAGAAAAAGAAACATCATAAGATATCACTAATACACGGAATGTAAACTTGGCTACACAGGAACTGAATTACAAAACAGAATAGGGTCTCAAATGTAGAAAACCAACTTATGCTTGCTTAAGGGGAAAGGTGAGTTGGGGTGCTGCATAAAACCAGAGATTGAAATTAACACAGATACCTTTCCATAAGCCAAATATGTAATAGACAAGAGCTACTCCTTGCTCAACGAAGTGGACTCAACACCCCATATTAAACGCCTAAGAATATACCTGACTAGTAAGAATCTTAAAACCTATGGATTTATATGTCTCCAAAAGAGAATCAAGCGTGTGTACAGCGGCATAAACGCAACAGTGATAGGATTGGTGAGGATTGGTGACCAAATGCAGACCCTTTGATGTCATATTGCATGGTATCCATTCCATGGGTCTCAACTCTCCAGGTTTAAGGGATTCTTCCTTCAGCTAAAACATGCATGTGGAACCCAGAGTATGATCCACCGTGTGATCGGGAAACGTGTTCAAATGTGTCTCAGTTTTCGTCCCCTGGTACTCGGGTGCAACATTCCAGACGCTTTACTAACACTCTCCCCACTTGGAGAGTCAGTGCCTTTAACCTCCTGTTTGGCCCAGTTTGCAATTTCTGCAGAAAATGAACAGGAATAGGGAGAACCAATGAGAGACTAGCTGGAAGTGTCTGGACGGGCAAATTTTACTCTCATTTCCCACCAGGAAGAGGAATTAACCAAAGGCTCAGCGAGCCGTGCCGGAACCACACTAGGGCCTGAAGCAATCTTGCGTTGTTGCGGCCAGCTCACAAGAAAGCGAGTTGAAGAAAGGAGCTCAGGGGCACTGTAACTCACAAACCTGCAGAGTTATAAATGACAGCTATCGTCCAAAAATATATTGAAGTAAGGCTGCCAAGAGGACTTGAAAGCGGGGCAGAATTGCAGGAAACCGATTTCCGGAGGTAGACTGGAATTGCATGTACATCATAGGAAAAGAGGCAGAATGTCCACAATGATGCACTTGGCCAAAAAGGGCGTATGCGTTTTATCCTGAATATATTCAGGAAAAAACGCATACGCCCTTTTTGGCCAACCAAGCAAGCTTGCAAAGGAAATCTGCACTACAATGAAGTCTCACTGCCCCCGGTCAAAAGGGCCATCTGAAAAAAGTGTAAAATCCAGAAAGGCAGGACAGGCCATGGAGAACTGGGAGCCTTCTTATGCTGATGGGCGGGATGTAAATTGCCAACAGCCACTCTGGAGAAGTGTATGGTGTTTCCTGAAACATCTAAAAAACAAGCAACAGAGCCTAGGGCACTTCCACTTATGGTCCTATAGATTAGGGAAATTAAAATGAAAAAGACACAGCCACCCCAATGTTTGGGACAGCTCTGTTTACAAGAACCTCGTTTACGGTACAAGTTCAATATCGCAGAATGCGAAAAATGGATAAAAAAGTTGTGGTACTTACGTACAATGCAATATCACTCAGCAATGAAATCTATGTCATCAGGCCCGTAGCAGCATAATGAGTGGATTCAGGTACGATGATTCTAATTGAAATAAGTCACACAGAAAAAGAAACATCATAAGATATCACTAATACACGGAATGTAAACTTGGCTACACAGGAACTGAATTACAAAACAGAATAGGGTCTCAAATGTAGAAAACCAACTTACGCTTGCTTACGAGGAAAGGTTAGTTGGGGTGCTGCATAAAACCAGAGATTGAAATTAACACAGATACCTTTCCATAAGCCAAATATGTAATAGACAAGAGCTACTGCTTGCTCAATGAAGTGGACTCAACACCACATATTAAAAGCCTAAGAATATAGCTGACTAGTAAAAATCTTAAAACCTATGGATTTATATGTCTCCGAAAGAGAATCAAGTGTGTTTACAGCGGCATAAACGCAGCAGTGATAGGATTGCTGAGGTTTGGTGAGCAAATGCAGACCCTTTGAAGTCATATTGCATGGTACCCATTCCATGGTTCTCAACTCTCCAGGTTTAAGGGATTCTTCCTTCATCTAAAACATGCATGTGGAACCCAGAGTATGATCCACCGTGTGATCGGGAAACGTGTTCAAATGTGTTTCAGTTTTTGTCCCCTGGTACTCGGGTGCAACATTCCAGACGCTTTACTAACACTCTCCCCACTTGGAGAGTCAGTGCCTTTAACCTCCTGTTTGGCCCAGTTTGCAATTTCTGTGGAAAATGAACAGGAATAGGGAGAACCAATGAGAGACTAGCTGGAGGTGTCTGGACGGGCAAATTTAACTCTCATTTCCCACCAGGAAGAGGAATTAACCAAAGGCTCAGCGAGCCATGCCGGAACCACACTAGGGCCTGAAGCAATCCTGCGGTGTTGCGGCCAGCTCACAAGAAAGCGACTTGAAGAAAGGAGCTCAGGGGCACTGTAATTCACAAACCTGCAGAGTTATAAATGACAGCTATCGTCCAAAAATATATTGAAGTAAGGCTGCCAAGAGGACTTGAAAGTGGGGCAGAATTGCAGGAAACCGATTTCAGGAGGTAGACTGGAATTGCATGTAAAGCATAGGAAAAGAGGCAGAACGTCCACAATGATGCACTTGGCCAAAAAGGACGTATGCGTTTTTTCCTGAATATATTCAGGAAAAAACGCATACACCCTTTTTGGTCAACCAAGCAAGGTTGCAAAGGAAATCTGCACTACAATGAAGTCTCACTGCCCCCCGGTCAAAAGGGCCATCTGAAAAAAGTGTAAAATCCAGAAAGGCAGGACAGGCCATGGAGAACTTGGAGCCTAGTTAGACTGACGGGCGGGATGTAAATTGCCAACAGCCACTCTGGAGAAGTGTATGGCGTTTCCTAAAACATCTAAAAAACAAAGCAACAGAGCCTAGAGCACTTCCACTTATGGTCCTATAGCTTAGGGAAATTAAAATCAAAAAGACACAGCCACCCCAAAGTTTGGGACGGCTCTGTTTACAAGAACCTCGGTTACGGTACAAGTTCAATATCGCAGAAAGCGAAAAATGGATAAAGAAGTTGTGGTACTTACGTACAATGCAATATCACTCAGCAATGAAATCTATGTCATCAGGCCAGTAGCAGCATAATGAGTGGATTCAGGTACGATGATTCTAAGTGAAATAAGTCACACAGAAAAAGAAACATCATAAGATATCACTAATACACGGAATTTAAACTTGCCTACACAGGAACTGAATTACAAAACAGAATAGGGTCTCAAATGTAGAAAACCAACTTATGCTTGCTTAAGGGGAAAGGTGAGTTGGGGTGCTGCATAAAACCAGAGATTGAAATTAGCACAGATACCTTTCCATAAGCCAAATATGTAATAGACAAGAGCTACTGCTTGCTCAACGAAGTGGACTCAACACCCCATATTAAACGCCTAAGAATATACCTGACTAGTAAGAATCTTAAAACCTATTGATTGATATGTCTACGAAAGAGAATCAAGCGTGTGTACAGCGACATAAACGCAGCAGTGATAGGATTGGTGAGGTTCGGTGAGCAAAAGCAGACCCTTTGAAGTCATATTGCATGGTACCCATTCCATGGTTCTCAACTCTCCAGGTTTAAGGGATTCTTCCTTCAGCTAAAACATGCATGTGGAACCCAGAGTATGATCCACCGTGTGATCGGGAAACGTGTTCAAATGTGTCTCAGTTTTCGTCCCCTGGTACTCGGGTGCAACATTCCAGATGCTTTACTAACACTCTCCCCACTTGGAGAGTCAGTGCCTTTAACCTCCTGTTTGGCCCAGTTTGCAATTTCTGCGGAAAATGAACAGGAATAGGGAGACCCAATGAGAGACTAGCTGTAGGTGTCTGGACGGGCAAATTTTACTCTCATTTCCCATCAGGAAGAGGAATTAACCAAAGGCTCAGCGAGCCATGCCAGAACCACACTAGGGCCTGAAGCAATCCTGCGGTGTTGCGGCCAGCTCACAAGAAAGCGAGTTGAAGAAAGGAGCTCAGGGGCACTGTAATTCACAAACCTGCAGAGTTATACATGACAGCTATCATCCAAAAATATATTGAAGTAAGGCTGCCAAGAGGACTTGAAAGTGGGGCAGAATTGCAGGAAACCGATTTCAGGAGGTAGACTGGAATTGCATGTAAAGCATAGGAAAATAGGCAGAACGTCCACAATGATGCACTTGGCCAAAAAGGACGTATGCGTTTTTTCCTGAATATATTCAGGAAAAAACGCATACGCCCTTTTTGGCCAACCAAGCAAGCTTGCAAAGGAAATCTGCACTACAATGAAGTCTCACTGCCCCCCGGTCAAAAGGGCCATCTGAAAAATGTGCAAAATCCAGAAAGGCAGGACAGACCATGGAGAACTGGGAGCCTACTTAGGCTGATGGGCGTGATGTAAATTGCCAACAGCCACTCTGGAGAAGTGTATGGTGTTTCCTGAAACATCTGAAAAACAAAGCAACAGAGCCTAGGGCACTTCCATTTTTGTTCCTATAGATTAGGGAAATTAAAAACAAAAAGACACAGCCACCCCAAAGTTTGGAACGGCTCTGTTTACAAGAACCTCGTTTACGGTTCAAGTTCAATATCGCAGAAAGCGAAAAATGGATAAAGAAGTTGTGGTACTTACGTACAATGCAATATCACTCAGCAATGAAATCTATGTCATCAGGCCAGTAGCAGCATAATGAGTGGATTCAGGTACGATGATTCTAAGTGAAATAAGTCACACAGAAAAAGAAACATCATAAGATATCACTAATACACGGATTGTAAACTTGGCTACACAGGAACTGAATTACAAAACAGAATAGGGTCTCAAATGTAGAAAACCAACTTATGCTTGCTTAAGGGGAAAGGTGAGTTGGGGTGCTGCATAAAACCAGAGATTGAAATTAGCACAGATACCTTTCCATAAGCCAAATATGTAATAGACAAGAGCTACTGCTTGCTCAACGAAGTGGACTCAACACCCCATATTAAACGCCTAAGAATATACCTGACTAGTAAGAATCTTAAAACCTATGGATTTATATGTCTCCGAAAGAGAACCAAGAGTGTGTACAGCGGCATAAACGCAGCAGTGATAGGATTGGTGAGGTTTGGTGAGCAAATGCAGACCCTTTGAAGTCATATTGCATGGTACCCATTCCATGGTTCTCAACTCTCCAGGTTTAAGGGATTCTTCCTTCAGCTAAAACATGCATGTGGAACCCAGAGTATGATCCACCGTGTGATCGGGAAACGTGTTCAAATGTGTCTCAGTTTTCGTCCCCTGGTACTCAGGTGCAACATTCCAGACGCTTTACTAACACTCTCCCCACTTGGAGAGTCAGTGTCTTTAACCTCCTGTTTGGCCCAGTTTGCAATTTCTGCGGAAAATGAACAGGAATAGGGAGAACCAATGAGAGAGTAGCCCGAGCTGTCTGGACCGGCAAATTTAACTCTCATTTCCCACCAGGAAGAGGAATTAACCAAAGGCTCAGCGAGCCATGCCAAAACCACACTAGGGCCTGAAGCAATCCTGCGGTGTTGCGGCCAGCTCAGAAGAAAGCGAGTTGAAGAAAGGAGCTCAGGGGCACTGTAATTCACAAACCTGCAGAGTTATAAATGACAGCTATCGTCCAAAAATATATTGAAGTAAGGCTGCCAAGAGGACTTGAAAGCGGGGCAGAATTGCAGGAAACCGATTTCCGGAGGTAGACTGGAATTGCATGTAAAGCATAGGAAAAGAGGCAGAACGTCCACAATGATGCACTTGGCCAAAAAGGGCGTATGCGTTTTTTCCTGAATATACTCAGGAAAAAACGCAGACACCCTTTTTGGCCCACCAAGCAAACTTGCAAAAGAAATCTGCACTACAATGAAGTCTCACTGCCCCCCGTTCAAAAGGGCCATCTGAAAAAAGTGTAAAATCCAGAAAGGCAGGACAGGCCATGGAGAACTGGGAGCCTTCTTATGCTGATGGGCGGGATGTAAATTGCCAACAGCCACTCTGGAGAAGTGTATGGTGTTTCCTGAAACCTCTAAAAAACAAGCAACAGAGCCTAGGGCACTTCCACTTATGGTCCTATAGATTAGGGAAATTAAAATGAAAAAGACACAGCCACCCCAAAGTTTGGGACAGCTCTGTTTACAAGAACCTCGTTTACGGTACAAGTTCAATATCGCAGAATGCGAAAAATGGATAAAAAAGTTGTGGTACTTACGTACAATGCAATATCACTCAGCAATGAAATCTATGTCATCAGGCCCGTAGCAGCATAATGAGTGGATTCAGGTACGATGATTTTAATTGAAATAAGTCACACAGAAAAAGAAACATCATAAGATATCACTAATACACGGAATGTAAACTTGGCTACACAGGAACTGATTTACAAAACAGAATAGGGTCTCAAATGTAGAAAACCAACTTATGCTTGCTTAAGCGGAAAGGTGAGTTGGGGTGCTGCATAAAACCAGAGATTGAAATTAGCACAGATACCTTTCCATAAGCCAAATATGTAATAGGCAAGAGCTACTGCTTGCTCAACGAAGTGGACTCAACACCCCATATTAAACGCCTAAGAATATACCTGACTAGTAAGAATCTTAAAACCTATGGATTTATATGTCTCCGAAAGAGAATCAAGCGTGTGTACAGCGGCATAAACGCAACAGTGATAAGATTGGTGAGGATTGGTGACCAAATGCAGACCCTTTGATGTCGTATTGCATGGTACCCAGTCCATTGGTCTCAACTCTCCAGGTTTAAGGGATTCTTCCTTCAGCTAAAACATGCATGTGGAACCCAGAGTATGATCCACCGTGTGATCGGGAAACGTGTTCAAATGTGTCTCAGTTTTCGTCCCCTGGTACTCGGGTGCAACATTCCAGATGCTTTACTAACACTCTCCCCACTTGGAGAGTCAGTGCCTTTAACCTCCTGTTTGGCCCAGTTTGCAATTTCTGCGGAAAATGAACAGGAATAGGGAGAACAAATGACAGACTAGCTGGGGGTGTCTGGACGGGCAAATTTAACTCTCATTTCCCACCAGGAAGAGGAATTAACCAAAGGCTCAGCGTGCCATGCCGGAACCACACTAGGGCCTGAAGCAATCCTGCGGTGTTGCGGCCAGCTCACAAGAAAGTGAGTTGAAGAAAGGAGCTCAGGGGCCCTGTAATTCACAAACCTGCAGAGTTATAAATGACAGCTATCGTCCAAAAATATATTGAAGTAAGGCTGCCAAGAGGACTTGAAAGCGGGGCAGAATTGCAGGAAACCGATTTCAGGAGGTAGACTGGAATTGCATGTAAAGCATAGGAAAAGAGGCAGAATGTCCTCAATGATGCACTTGGCCAAAAAGGGCGTATGCGTTTTTTCCTGAATATACTCAGGAAAAAACGCAGACACCCTTTTTGGCCCACCAAGCAAGCTTGCAAAGGAAATCTGCACTACAATGAAGTCTCACTGCCCCCCGTTCAAAAGGGCCATCTGAAAAAAGTGTAAAATCCAGAAAGGCAGGACAGGCCATGGAGAACTGGGAGCCTTCTTATGCTGATGGGCGGGATGTAAATTGCCAACAGCCACTCTGGAGAAGTGTATGGTGTTTCCTGAAACATCTGAAAAACAAAGCAACAGAGCCTAGGGCACTTCCATTTTTGGTCCTATAGATTAGGGAAATTAAAATCAAAAAGACACAGCCACCCCAAAGTTTGGAACGGCTCTGTTTACAAGAACCTCGTTTACGGTTCAAGTTCAATATCGCAGAAAGCGAAAAATGGATAAAGAAGTTGTGGTACTTAGGTACAATGCAATATCACTCAGCAATGAAATCTATGTCATCAGGCCAGTAGCAGCATAATGAGTGGATTCAGGTACGATGATTATAAGTGAAATAAGTCACACAGAAAAAGAAACATCATAAGATATCACTAATACACGGATTGTAAACTTGGCTACACAGGAACTGAATTACAAAACAGAATAGGGTCTCAAATGTAGAAAACCAACTTATGCTTGCTTAAGGGGAAAGGTGAGTTGGGGTGCTGCATAAAACCAGAGATTGAAATTAGCACAGATACCTTTCCATAAGACAAATATGTAATAGACAAGAGCTACTGCTTGCTCAACGAAGTGGACTCAACACCCCATATTAAACGCCTAAGAATATACCTGACTAGTAAGAATCTTAAAACCTATGGATTTATATGTCTCCGAAAGAGAAACAAGCGTGTGTACAGCGGCATAAACGCAGCTGTGATAGGATTGGTGAGGTTCGGTGAGCAAATGCAGACCCTTGGAAGTCATATTGCATGGTACCCATTCCATGGTTCTCAACTCTCCAGGTTTAAGGGATTCTTCCTTCAGCTAAAACATGCATGTGGAACCCAGAGTATGATCCACCGTGTGATCGGGAAACGTGTTCAAATGTGTCTCAGATTTCATCCCCTGGTACTCGGGTGCAACATTCCAGACACTTTACTAACACTCTCCCCACTTGGAGAGTCAGTGCCTTTAACCTCCTATTTGGCCCAATTTGCGAATTCTGCTGAAGATGAACAGGAATAGGAAGAACCAATGAGAGACCAGCTGGAGGTGTCTCCACACTAGGGCCTGAAGCAATCCTGCGGTGTTGCGGCCAGCTCACAAGAAAGCGAGTTGAAGAAAGGAGCTCAGGGGCACTGTAATTCACAAACCTGCAGAGTTATACATGACAGCTATCGTCCAAAAATATATTGAAGTAAGGCTGCCAAGAGGACTTGAAAGCGGGTCAGAATTGCAGGAAACCGATTTCAGGAGGTAGACTGGAATTGCATGTAAAGCATAGGAAAAGAGGCAGAACGTCCACAATGATGCACTTGGCCAAAAAGGGCGTATGCGTTTTTTCCTGAATATATTCAGGAAAAAACGCATACGCCCTTTTTGGCCAACCAAGCAAGCTTGCAAAGGAAATCTGCACTACAATGAAGTCTCACTGCCCCCCGGTCAAAAGGGCCATCTGAAAAAAGTGTAAAATCCAGAAAGGCAGGACAGGCCATGGAGAACTGGGAGCCTAGTTAGACTGATGGGCGGGATGTAAATTGCCAACAGCCACTCTGGAGAAGTGTATGGTGTTTCCTGAAACATCTAAAAAACAAAGCAACAGAGCCTAGGGCACTTCCACTTATGGTCCTATATATTAGGGAAATTAAAATCAAAAAGACACAGCCACCCCAAAGTTTGGAACGGCTCTGTTTACAAGAACCTCGTTTACGGTACAAGTTCAATATCACAGAAAGCAAAAAATGGATAAAGAAGTTGTGGTACTTACGTACAATGCAATATCACTCAGCAATGAAATGTATGTCATCAGGCCAGTAGCAGCATAATGAGTGGATTCAGGTAGGATGATTCTAAGTGAAATAAGTCACACAGAAAAAGAAACATCATAAGATATCACTAATACACGGAATGTAAACTTGGCTACACAGGAACTGAATTACAAAACAGAATAGGGTCTCAAATGTAGAAAACCAACTTATGCTTGCTTAAGGGGAAAGGTGAGTTGGGGTGCTGCATAAAACCAGAGATTGAAATTAGCACAGATACCTTTCCATAAGCCAAATATGTAATAGACAAGAGCTACTGCTTGCTCAACGAAGTGGACTCAACACCCCATATTAAACGCCTAAAAATATACCTGACTAGTAAGAATCTTAAAACCTATTGATTGATATGTCTAAGAAAGAGAATCAAGCGTGTGTACAGCGTCATAAACGCAGCAGTGATAGGATTGGTGAGGTTCGGTGAGCAAATGCAGACCCTTTGAAGTCATATTGCATGGTACCCATTCCATGGTTCTCAACTCTCCAGGTTTAAGGGATTCTTCCTTCAGATAAAACATGCATGTGGAACCCAGAGTATGATCCAACGTGTGATCGGGAAACGTGTTCAAATGTGTCTCAGTTTTCGTCCCCTGGTACTCGGGTGCAACATTCCAGACGCTTTACTAACACTCTCCCCACTGGAGAGTCAGTGCCTTTAACCTCCTGTTTGGCCCAGTTTGCAATTTCTGCAGAAAATGAACAGGAATAGGGAGAACCAATGAGAGACTAGCTGGAGGTGTCTGGACGGGCAAATTTAACTCTCATTTCCCACCAGGAAGAGGAATTAACCAAAGACTCAGCGTGCCATGCCAGTACCACACTAGGGCCTGAAGCAATCCTGCGGTGTTGCGGCCAGCTCACAAGAAAGCGAGTTGAAGAAAGGAGCTCAGGGGCACTGTAATTCACAAACCTGCAGAGTTATAAATGACAGCTATCGTCCAAAAATATATTGAAGTAAGGCTGCCAAGAGGACTTGAAAGCGGGGCAGAATTGCAGGAAACCGATTTCAGGAGGTAGACTGAAATTGCATGTAAAGCATAGAAAAAGAGGCAGAACGTCCACAATGATGCACTTGGCCAAAAAGGGCGTATGCGTTTTTTCCTGAATATATTCAGGAAAAAACGCATACGCCCTTTTTGGCCAACCAAGCAAGCTTGCAAAGGAAATCTGCACTACAATGAAGTCTCACTGCCCCCCGGTCAGAAGGGCCATCTGAAAAAAGTGTAAAACCCAGAAAGGCAGGACAGGCCATGGAGAACTGGGAGCCTAGTTAGGCTGATGGGCGGGATGTAAATTGCCAACAGCCACTCTGGAGAAGTGTATGGTGTTTCCTGAAACATCTAAAAAACAAAGCAACAGAGCCTAGGGCACTTCCACTTATGGTGCTATAGCTTAGGGAAATTAAAATCAAAAAGACACAGCCACCCCAAAATTTGGGATGGCTCAGTTTACAGGAACCTCATTTACGGTACAAGTTCAATATCACAGAAAGCGAAAAATGGATAAAGAAGTTGTGGTACTAACGTACAATGCAATATCACTCAGCAATTAAATCTATGTCATCAGGCCCATAGCAGCATAATGAGTGGATTCAGGTACGATGATTCTAAGTGAAATATGTCACACAGAAAAAGAAACATCATAAGATATCACTAATACACGGAATGTACACTTGGCTACACAGGAACTGAATTACAAAACAGAATAGGGTCTCAAATGTAGAAAACCAACTTATGCTTGCTTAAGGGGAAAGGTGAGTTGGGGTGCTGCATAAAACCAGAGATTGAAATTAACACAGATACCTTTCCATAAGACAAATATGTAATAGACAAGAGCTACTGCTTGCTCAACGAAGTGGACTCAACACCCCATATTAAACGCCTAAGGATATACCTGACTAGTAAGAATCTTAAAACCTATGGATTTATATGTCTCCGAAAGAGAATCAAGTGTGTGTACAGCGGCATAAACGCAGCAGTGATAGGATTGGTGAGGTTCGGTGAGCAAATGAAGACCCTTTGAAGTCATATTGCATGGTACCCATTCCATGGTTCTCAACTCTCCAGGTTTACGGGATTCTTTCTTCAGGTAAAACATGCATGAGGAACCCAGAGTATGATCCAACGTGTGATCGGGAAACGTGTTCAAATGTGTCTCAGTTTTCGTCCCCTGGTACTCGGGTGCAACATTCCAGATGCTTTACTAACACTCTCCCCACTTGGAGAGTCAGTGCCTTTAACCTCCTGTTTGGCCCAGTTTGCAATTTCTTCGGAAAATGAACAGGAATAGGGAGAACCAATGAGAGACTAGCTGGAGGTGTCTGGACGGGCAAATTTAACTCTCATTTCCCACCAGGAAGAGGAATTAACCAAAGGCTCAGCGTGCCATGCCAGTACCACACTAGGGCCTGAAGCAATCCTGCGGTGTTGCGGCCAGCTCACAAGAAAGCGAGTTGAAGAAAGGAGCTCAGGGGCCCTGTAATTCACAAACCTGCAGAGTTATACATGACAGCTATCATCCAAAAATATATTGAAGTAAGGCTGCCAAGAGGACTTGAAAGCGGGGCAGAATTGCAGGAAACCGATTTCAGGAGGTAGACTGGAATTGCATGTAAAGCATAGGAAAAGAGGCAGAACGTCCACAATGATGCACTTGGCCAAAAAGCGCGTATGCGTTTTCCCCTGAATATATTCAGGAAAAAACGCATATGCCCTTTTTGGCCACCCAAGCAAGCTTGCAAAGGAAATC
Organism: Pseudorca crassidens; assembly: GCF_039906515.1. NCBI lineage: Eukaryota > Metazoa > Chordata > Mammalia > Artiodactyla > Delphinidae > Pseudorca > Pseudorca crassidens. Next base: position 716,080 of record NW_027135939.1, read on the forward strand.
TGCACTACAATGAAGTCTCACTGCCCCCTGGTCAAAAGGGCCATCTGAAAAAAGTGTAAAATCCAGAAAGGCAGGACAGGCCATGGAGAACTGGGAGCCTTCTTATGCTGATGGGCGGGATGTAAATTGCCAACAGCCACTCTGGAGAAGTGTATGGTGTTTCCTGAAACATCTAAAAAACAAAGCAACAGAGCCTAGGGCACTTCCACTTATGGTCCTATAGCTTAGGGAAATTAAAATAAAAAAGACACAGCCACCCCAAAGTTTGGGACGGCTCTGTTTACAAAAACCTCATTTACGGTACAAGTTCAATATCGCAGAAAGCGAAAAATGGATAAAGAAGTTGTGGTACTTACGTACAATGCAATATCACTCAGCAATGAAATCTATGTCATCAGGCCAGTAGCAGCATAATGAGTGTATTCAGGTACGATGATTCTAAGTGAAATAATTCACACAGAAAAAGAAACATCATAAGATATCACTAATACACAGAATGTAAACTTGTCTACATAGGAACTGAAATACAAAACAGAATAGGGTCTCAAATGTAGAAAACCAACTTATGCTTGCTTAAGGGGAAAGGTGAGTTGGGGTGCTGCATAAAACCAGAGATTGAAATTAACACAGATACCTTTCCATAAGCCAAATTTGTAATAGACAAGAGCTACTGCTTGCTCAACGAAGTGGACTCAACACCCCATATTAAACGCCTAAGAATATACCTGACTAGTAAGAATCTTAAAACCTATGGATTTATATGTCTCCGAAAGAGAATCAAGTGTGTGTACAGTGGCATAAACGCAGCACTGAAAGGATTGGTGAGGTTCGGTGAGCAAATGCAGACCCTTTGAAGTCATATTGCATGGTACCCATTCCACGGTTCTCAACTCTCCAGGTTTAAGGGATTCTTCCTTCAGCTAAAACATGCATGTGGAACCAAGAGTATGATCCAACGTGTGATCAGGAAACGTGTTCAAATGTGTCTCAGTTTTCGTCCCCTGGTACTCGGGTGCAACATTCCAGATGCTTTACTAACACTCTCCCCACTTGGAGAGTCAGTGCCTTTAACCTCCTGTTTGGCCCAGTTTGCAATTTCTGTGGAAAATGAACAGGAATAGGGAGAACCAATGAGAGACTAGCTGGAGGTGTCTGGACGGGCAAATTTAACTCTCATTTCCCACCAGGAAGAGGAATTAACCAAAGGCTCAGCGAGCCGTGCCGGAACCACTCTAGGGCCTGAAGCAATCCTGCGGTGTTGCGGCCAGCTCACAAGAAAGCGAGTTGAAGAAAGGAGCTCAGGGGCACTGTAATTCACAAACCTGCAGAGTTATAAATGACAGCTATCATCCAAAAATATATTGAAGTAAGGCTGCCAAGAGGACTTGAATGCGGGGCAGAATTGCAGGAAACCGATTTCAGGAGGTAGACTGGAATTGCATGTAAAGCATAGGAAAAGAGGCAGAACGTCCACAATGATGCACTTGGCCAAAAACGGTGTATGCGTTTTTTCCTGAATATATTCAGGAAAAAACGCATACGCCGTTTTTGGCCAACCAAGCAAGCTTGCAAAGGAAATCTGCACTACAATGAAGTCTCACTGCCCCCCGGTCAGAAGGGCCATCTGAAAAATGTGTAAAACCCAGAAAGGCAGGACAGGCCATGGAGAACTGGGAGCCTAGTTAGGCTGATGGGCGGGATGTAAATTGCCAACAGCCACTCTGGAGAAGTGTATGGTGTTTCCTGAAACATCTAAAAAACAAAGCAACAGAGCCTAGGGCACTTCCACTTATGGTCCTATAGCTTAGGGAAATTAAAATCAAAAAGACACAGCCACCCCAAAGTTTGGGACGGCTCTGTTTACAAAAACCTCATTTACGGTACAAGTTCAATATCGCAGAAAGCGAAAAATGGATAAAGAAGTTGTGGTACTTACGTACAATGCAATATCACTCAGCAATGAAATCTATGTCATCAGGCCAGTAGCAGCATAATGAGTGGATTCAGGTACGATGATTCTAAGTGAAATAAGTCACACAGAAAAAGAAACATCATAAGGTATCACTAATACACAGAATGTAAACTTGTCTACATAGGAACTGAATTACAAAACAGAATAGGGTCTCAAATGTAGAAAACCAACTTATGCTTGCTTAAGGGGAAAGGTGAGTTGGGGTGCTGCATAAAACCAGAGATTGAAATTAACACAGATATCTTTCCATAAGACAAATATGTAATAGACAAGAGCTACTGCTTGCTCAACGAAGTGGACTCAACACCCCATATTAAACGCCTAAGAATATACCTGACTAGTAAGAATCTTAAAACCTTTGGATTGATATGTCTACGAAAGAGAATCAAGTGTGTGTACAGGGGCATAAACGCAGCAGTGAAAGGATTGGTGAGGTTCGGTGAGCAAATGCAGACCCTTTGAAGTCATATTGCATGGTACCCATTCCACGGTTCTCAACTCTCCAGGTTTAAGGGATTCTTCCTTCAGATAAAACATGCATGTGGAACCCAGAGTATGATCCACCATGTGATCGGGAAACGTGTTCAAATGTGTCTCAGTTTTCGTCCCCTGGTACTCGGGTGCAACATTCCAGATGCTTTACTAACACTCTCCCCACTTGGAGAGTCAGTGCCTTTAACCTCCTGTTTGGCCCAGTTTGCAATTTCTTCGGAAAATGAACAGGAATAGGGAGAACCAATGAGAGACTAGCTGGAGGTGTCTGGACGTGCAAATTTTACTCTCATTTCCCACCAGGAAGAGGAATTAACCAAAGGCTCAGCCTGCCATGCCGGAACCACACTAGGGCCTGAAGCAATCCTGCAGTGTTGCGGCCAGCTCACAAGAAAGCGAGTTGAAGAAAGGAGCTCAGGGGCACTGTAATTCACAAACCTGCAGAGTTATAAATGACAGCTATCGTCCAAAAATATATTGAAGTAAGGCTGCCAAGAGGACTTGAAAGCGGGGCAGAATTGCAGGAAACCGATTTCAGGAGGTAGACTGGAATTGCATGTAAAGCATAGGAAAAGAGGCAGAACGTCCACAATGATGCACTTGGCCAAAAACGGTGTATGCCTTTTTTCCTGAATATATTCAGGAAAAAACGCATACGCCCTTTTTGGCCAACCAAGCAAGCTTGCAAAGGAAATCTGCACTACAATGAAGTCTCACTGCCCCCCGGTCAGAAGGGCCATCTGAAAAAAGTGTAAAACCCAGAAAGGCAGGACAGGCCATGGAGAACTGGGAGCCTAGTTAGGCTGATGGGCGGGATGTAAATTGCCAACAGCCACTCTGGAGAAGTGTATGGTGTTTCCTGAAACATCTAAAAAACAAAGCAACAGAGCCTAGGGCACTTCCACTTATGGTCCTATAGCTTAGGGAAATTAAAATCAAAAAGACACAGCCACCCCAAAATTTGGGACGGCTCTGTTTACAGGAACCTCATTTACGATACAAGTTCAATATCACAGAAAGCGAAAAATGGATAAAGAAGTTGTGGTACTTACGTACAATGCAATATCACTCAGCAATGAAATCTATGTCATCAGGCCCATAGCAGCATAATGAGTGGATTCAGGTACGATGATTCTAAGTGAAATATGTCACACAGAAAAAGAAACATCATAAGATATCACTAATACACGGAATGTAAACTTGGCTACACAGGAACTGAATTACAAAACAGAATAGGGTCTCAAATGTAGAAAACCAACTTATGCTTGCTTAAGGGGAAAGGTGAGTTGGGGTGCTGCATAAAACCAGAGATTGAAATTAGCACAGATACCTTTCCATAAGCCAAATATGTAATAGACAAGAGCTACTGCTTGCTCAACGAAGTGGACTCAACACCCCATATTAAACGCCTAAGAATATACCTGACTAGTAAGAATCTTAAAACCTATGGATTTATATGTCTCCGAAAGAGAATCAAGTGTGTGTACAGCGGCATAAACGCAGCAGTGATGGGATTGGTGAGGTTCGGTGAGCAAATGCAGACCCTTTGAAGTCATATTGCATGGTACCCATTCCATGGTTCTCAACTCTCCAGGTTTAAGGGATTCTTCCTTCAGCTAAAACATGCATGTGGAACCAAGAGTATGATCCACCGTGTGATCGGGAAACATGTTCAAATGTGTCTCAGTTTTCGTCCCCTGGTACTCGGGTGCAACATTCCAGACGCTTTACTAACACTCTCCCCACTTGGAGAGTCAGTGCCTTTAACCTCCTGTTTGGCCCAGATTGCAATTTCTGCAGAAAATGAACAGGAATAGGGAGAACCAATGAGAGACTAGCTGGAGGTGTCTGGACGGGCAAATTTAACTCTCATTTCCCACCAGGAAGAGGAATTAACCAAAGGCTCAGCGTGCCATGCCAGTACCACACTAGGACCTGAAGCAATCCTGCAGTGTTGCGGCCAGCTCACAAGAAAGCGAGTTGAAGAAAGGAGCTCAGGGGCCCTGTAATTCACAAACCTGCAGAGTTATACATGACAGCTATCGTCCAAAAATATATTGAAGTAAGGCTGCCAAGAGGACTTGAAAGCGGGTCAGAATTGCAGGAAACCGATTTCAGGAGGTAGACTGGAATTGCATGTAAAGCATAGGAAAAGAGGCAGAACGTCCACAATGATGCACTTGGCCAAAAAGGGCGTATGCGTTTTTTCCTGAATATATTCAGGAAAAAACGCATACGCCCTTTTTGGCCAACCAAGCAAGCTTGCAAAGGAAATCTGCACTACAATGAAGTCTCACTGCGCCCCGGTCAAAAGGGCCATGTGAAAAAAGTGTAAAATCCAGAAAGGCAGGACAGTCCATGGAGAACTGGGAGCCTTCTTATGCTGATGGGCGGGATGTAAATTGCCAACAGCCACTCTGGAGAAGTGTATGGTGTTTCCTGAAACATCTAAAAAACAAAGCAACAGAGCCTAGGGCACTTCCACTTATGGTCCTATAGCTTAGGGAAATTAAAATCAAAAAGACACAGCCACCCCAAAGTTTGGGACAGCTCTGTTTACAAGAACCTCGTTTACGGTACAAGTTCAATATCACAGAAAGCGAAAAATGGATAAAGAAGTTGTGGTACTAACGTACAATGCAATATCACTCAGCAATTAAATCTATGTCATCAGGCCCATAGCAGCATAATGAGTGGATTCAGGTACGATGATTGTAAGTGAAATATGTCACACAGAAAAAGAAACATCATAAGATATCACTAATACACGGAATGTAAACTTGGCTACACAGGAACTGAATTACAAAACAGAATAGGGTCTCAAATGTAGAAAACCAACTTATGCTTGCTTAAGGGGAAAGGTGAGTTGGGGTGCTGCATAAAACCAGAGATTGAAATTAGCACAGATACCTTTCCATAAGCCAAATATGTAATAGACAAGAGCTACTGCTTGCTCAACGAAGTGGACTCAACACCCCATATTAAACGCCTAAGAATATACCTGACTAGTAAGAATCTTAAAACCTATGGATTTATATGTCTCCGAAAGAGAATCAAGTGTGTGTACAGCGGCATAAACGCAGCAGTGATAGGATTGGTGAGGTTCGGTGAGCAAATGCAGACCCTTTGAAGTCATATTGCATGGTACCCATTCCATGGTTCTCAACTCTCCAGGTTTAAGGGATTCTTCCTTCAGCTAAAACATGCATGTGGAACCCAGAGTATGATCCACCGTGTGATCGGGAAACATGTTCAAATGTGTCTCAGTTTTCGTCCCCTGGTACTCGGGTGCAACATTCCAGACGCTTTACTAACACTCTCCCCACTTGGAGAGTCAGTGCCTTTAACCTCCTGTTTGGCCCAGTTTGCAATTTCTTCGGAAAATGAACAGGAATAGGGAGAACCAATGAGAGACTAGCTGGAGGTGTCTGGACGGGCAAATTTTACTCTCATTTCCCACCAGGAAGAGGAATTAACCAAAGGCTCAGCCTACCATGCCGGAACCACACTAGGGCCTGAAGCAATCCTGCGGTGTTGCGGCCAGCTCACAAGAAAGCGAGTTGAAGAAAGGAGCTCAGGGGCACTGTAATTCACAAACCTGCAGAGTTATACATGACAGCTATCATCCAAAAATATATTGAAGTAAGGCTGCCAAGAGGACTTGAAAGCGGGGCAGAATTGCAGGAAACCGATTTCAGGAGGTAGACTGGAATTGCATGTAAAGCATAGGAAAAGAGGCAGAACGTCCACAATGATGCACTTGGCCAAAAAGCGCGTATGCGTTTTTCCCTGAATATATTCAGGAAAAAACGCATATGCCCTTTTTGGCCACCCAAGCAAGCTTGCAAAGGAAATCTGCACTACAATGAAGTCTCACTGCCCCCCGGTCAGAAGGGCCATCTGAAAAAAGTGTAAAATCCAGAAAGGCAAGACAGGCCATGGAGAACTGGGAGCCTTCTTATGCTGATGGGCGGGATGTAAATTGCCAACAGCCACTCTGGAGAAGTGTATGGTGTTTCCTGAAACATCTAAAAAACAAAGCAACAGAGCCTAGGGCACTTCCACTTATGGTCCTATAGCTTAGGGAAATTAAAATCAAAAAGACACAGCCACCCCAAAGTTTGGGACGGCTCTGTTTACAAAAACCTCATTTACGGTACAAGTTCAATATCGCAGAAAGCGAAAAATGGATAAAGAAGTTGTGGTACTTACGTACAATGCAATATCACTCAGCAATGAAATCTATGTCATCAGGCCAGTAGCAGCATAATGAGTGGATTCAGGTACAATGATTCTAAGTGAAATAAGTCACAAAGAAAAAGAAACATCATAAGATATCACTAATACACGGAATGTAAACTTGGCTACACAGGAACTGAATTACAAAACAGAATAGGGTCTCAAATGTAGAAAACCAACTTATGCTTGCTTAAGGGGAAAGGTGAGTTGGGGTGCTGCATAAAACCAGAGATTGAAATTAACACAGATACCTTTCCATAAGCCAAATATGTAATAGACAAGAGCTACTGCTTTCTCAACGAAGTGGACTCAACACCCCATATTAAACGCCTAAGAATATACCTGACTAGTAAGAATCTTAAAACCTATGGATTTATATGTCTCTGAAAGAGAATCAAGCGTGTGTACAGCGGCATAAACGCAGCAGTGATAGGATTGGTGAGGTTCGGTGAGGAAATGCAGACCCTTTGAAGTCGTATTGCATGGTACCCATTCCATGGGTGTCAACTCTCCAGGTTTAAGGGATTCTTCCTTCAGCTAAAACATGCATGTGGAACCCAGAGTATGATCCACCGTGTGATCGGGAAATGTGTTCAAATGTGTCTCAGTTTTCGTCCCCTGGTACTCGGGTGCAACATTCCAGACGCTTTACTAACACTCTCCCCACTTGGAGAGTCAGTGCCTTTAACCTCCTGTTTGGCCCAGTTTGCAATTTCTGCGGAAAATGAACAGGAATAGGGAGAACCAATGAGAGACTAGCTGGAGGAGTCTGGACGGGCAAATTTAACTCTCATTTCCCACCAGGAAGAGGAATTAACCAAAGGCTCAGCGAGCCTTGCCGGAACCACACTAGGGCCTGAAGCAATCCTGCGGTGTTGCGGCCAGCTCACAAAAAAGCGAGTTGAAGAAAGGAGCTCAGGGGCACTGTAATTCACACACCTGCAGAGTTATAAATGACAGCTATCATCCAAAAATATATTGAAGTAAGGCTGCCAAGAGGACTTGAAAGCGGGGCAGAATTGCAGGAAACCGATTTCCGGAGGTAGACTGGAATTGCATGTAAAGCATAGGAAAAGAGGCAGAACGTCCACAATGATGCACTTGGCCAAAAAGGGCGTATTCTTTTTTTCCTGAATATATTCAGGAAAAAACGCATACGCCCTTTTTGGCCAACCAAGCAAGCTTGCAAAGGAAATCTGCACTACAATGAAGTCTCACTGCCCCCCGGTCAAAAGGGCCATCTGAAAAAAGTGCAAAATCCAGAAAGGCAGGACAGGCCATGGAGAACTGGGAGCCTAGTTAGACTGATTGGCGGGATGTAAATTGCCAACAGCCACTCTGGAGAAGTGTATGGTGTTCCCTGAAACATCTAAAAAACAAAGCAACAGAGCCTAGGGCACTTCCACTTATGGTCCTATAGATTAGGGAAATTAAAATCAAAAAGACACAGCCACCCCAAAGTTTGGAACGGCTCTGTTTACAAGAACCTCGTTTACGGTACAAGTTCAATATCGCAGAAATCAAAAAATGGATAAAGAAGTTGCGGTACTTACGTACAATGCAATATCACTCAGCAATGAAATCTATGTCATCAGGCCAGTAGCAGCATAATGAGTGGATTCAGGTACGATGATTCTAAGTGAAATAAGTCACACAGAAAAAGAAACATCATAAGATATCACTAATACACGGAATGTAAACTTGCCTACACAGGAACTGAATTACAAAACAGAATAGGGTCTCAAATGTAGAAAACCAACTTATGCTTGCTTAAGGGGAAAGGTGAGTTGGGGTGCTGCATAAAACCAGAGATTGAAATTAGCACAGATACCTTTCCATAAGCCAAATATGTAATAGACAAGAGCTACTGCTTGCTCAACGAAGTGGACTCAACACCCCATATTAAACGCCTAAAAATATACCTGACTAGTAAGAATCTTAAAACCTATGGATTTATATGTCTACGAAAGAGAATCAAGCGTGTGTACAGTGGCATAAATGCAGCAGTGATAGGATTGGTGAGGTTCGGTGAGCAAATGCAGACCCTTTGAAGTCATATTGCATGGTACCCATTCCATGGTTCTCAACTCTCCAGGTTTAAGGGATTCTTCCTTCAGCTAAAACATGCATGTGGAACCCAGAGTATGATCCACCGTGTGATCGGGAAACGTGTTCAAATGTGTCTCAGTTTTCGTCCCCTGGTACTCGGGTGCAACATTCCAGATGCTTTACTAACACTCTCCCCACTTGGAGAGTCAGTGTCTTTAACCTCCTGTTTGGCCCAGTTTGCAATTTCTTCGGAAAATGAACAGGAATAGGGAGAACCAATGAGAGACTAGCTGGAGGTGTCTGGACGGGCAAATTTTACTCTCATTTCCAACCAGGAAGAAGAATTAACCAAAGGCTCAGCCTGCCGTGCCGGAACCACACTAGGGCATGAAGCAATCCTGCGGTGTTGTGGCCAGGTCACAAGAAAGCGAGTTGAAGAAAGGAGCTCAGGGGCACTGTAATTCACAAACCTGCAGAGTTATAAATGACAGCTATCGTCCAAAAATATATTGAAGTAAGGCTGCCAAGAGGACTTGAAAGCGGGGAAGAATTGCAGGAAACCGATTTCAGGAGGTAGACTGGAATTGCATGTAAAGCATAGGAAAAGAGGCAGAACGTCCACAATGATGCACTTGGCCAAAAAGGGCGTATGCGTTTTTTCCTGAATATATTCAGGAAAAAACGCATACGCCCTTTTTGGCCAACCAAGCAAGCTTACAAAGGAAATCTGCACTACAATGAAGTCTCACTGCCCCCCGGTCAAAAGGGCCATCTGAAAAAAGTGTAAAATCCAGAAAAGCAGGACAGACCATGGAGAACTGGGAGCCTACTTAGGCTGATGGGCGGGATGTAAATTGCCAACAGCCACTCTGGAGAAGTGTATGGTGTTTCCAGAAACATCTGAAAAACAAAGCAACAGAGCCTAGGGCACTTCCATTTTTGGTCCTATAGATTAGGGAAATTAAAATCAAAAAGACACAGCCACCCCAAAGTTTGGAACGGCTCTGTTTACAAGAACCTCGTTTACGGTTCAAGTTCAATATCGCAGAAAGCGAAAAATGGATAAAGAAGTTGTGGTACTTACGTACAATGCAATATCACTCAGCAATGAAATCTATGTCATCAGGCCAGTAGCAGCATAATGAGTGGATTCAGGTACGATGATTATAAGTGAAATAAGTCACACAGAAAAAGAAACATCATAAGATATCACTAATACACGGATTGTAAACTTGGATACACAGGAACTGAATTACAAAACAGAATAGGGTCTCAAATGTAGAAAACCAACTTATGCTTGCTTAAGGGGAAAGGTGAGTTGGGGTGCTGCATAAAACCAGAGATTGAAATTAGCACAGATACCTTTCCATAAGACAAATATGTAATAGACAAGAGCTACTGCTTGCTCAACGAAGTGGACTCAACACCCCATATTAAACGCCTAAGAATATACCTGACTAGTAAGAATCTTAAAACCTATGGATTTATATGTCTCCGAAAGAGAAACAAGCGTGTGTACAGCGGCATAAACGCAGCTGTGATAGGATTGCTGAGGTTCGGTGAGCAAATGCAGACCCTTGGAAGTCATATTGCATGGTACCCATTCCATGGTTCTCAACTCTCCAGGTTTAAGGGATTCTTCCTTCAGCTAAAACATGCATGTGGAACCCAGAGTATGATCCACCGTGTGATCGGGAAACGTGTTCAAATGTGTCTCAGTTTTCGTCCCCTGGTACTCGGGTGCAACATTCCAGACGCTTTACTAACACTCTCCCCACTTGGAGAGTCAGTGCCTTTAACCTCCTGTTTGGCCCAGTTTGCAATTTCTGCGGAAAATGAACAGGAATAGGGAGAACCAATGAGAGAGTAGCCCGAGCTGTCTGGACGGGCAAATTTAACTCTCATTTCCCACCAGGAAGAGGAATTAACCAAAGGCTCAGCGAGCCATGCCGAAACCACACTAGGGTCTGAAGCAATCCTGCGGTGTTGCGGCCAGCTCAGAAGAAAGCGAGTTGAAGAAAGGAGCTCAGGGGCACTGTAATTCACAAACCTGCAGAGTTATAAATGACAGCTATCGTCCAAAAATATATTGAAGTAAGGCTGCCAAGAGGACTTGAAAGCGGGGCAGAATTGCAGGAAACCGATTTCCGGAGGTAGACTGGAATTGCATGTAAAGCATAGGAAAAGAGGCAGAACGTCCACAATGATGCACTTGGCCAAAAAGGGCGTATTCTTTTTTTCCTGAATATATTCAGGAAAAAACGCATACGCCCTTTTTGGCCAACCAAGCAAGCTTGCAAAGGAAATCTGCACTACAATGAAGTCTCACTGCCCCCCGGTCAAAAGGGCCATCTGAAAAAAGTGTAAAATCCAGAAAGGCAGGACAGTCCATGGAGAACTGGGAGCCTAGTTAGACTGATGGGCGGGATGTAAATTGCCAACAGCCACTCTGGAGAAGTGTATGGTGTTTCCTGAAACATCTAAAAAACAAAGCAACAGAGCCTAGGGCACTTCCACTTATGGTCCTATAGATTAGGGAAATTAAAATCAAAAAGACACAGCCACCCCAAAGTTTGGAACGGCTCTGTTTACAAGAACCTCGTTTACGGTACAAGATCAATATCGCAGGAAGCAAAAAATGGATAAAGAAGTTGTGGTACTTACGTACAATGCAATATCACTCAGCAATGAAATCTATGTCATCAGGCCAGTAGCAGCATAATGAGTGGATTCAGGTACGATGATTCTAAGTGAAATAAGTCACACAGAAATAGAAACATCATAAGATATCACTAATACACGGAATGTAAACTTGCCTACACAGGAACTGAATTACAAAACAGAATAGGGTCTCAAATGTAGAAAACCAACTTATGCTTGCTTAAGGGGAAAGGTGAGTTGGGGTGCTGCATAAAACCAGAGATTGAAATTAGCACAGATACCTTTCCATAAGCCAAATATGTAATAGACAAGAGCTACTGCTTGCTCAACGAAGTGGACTCAACACCCCATATTAAACGCCTAAAAATATACCTGACTAGTAAGAATCTTAAAACCTATGGATTGATATGTCTACGAAAGAGAATCAAGCGTGTGTACAGCGCCATAAATGCAGCAGTGATAGGATTGGTGAGGTTCGGTGAGCAAATGCAGACCCTTTGAAGTCATATTGCATGGTACCCATTCCATGGTTCTCAACTCTCCAGGTTTAAGGGATTCTTCCTTCAAATAAAACATGCATGTGGAACCCAGAGTATGATCCACCGTGTGATCGGGAAATGTGTTCAAATGTGTCTCAGTTTTCGTCCCCTGGTACTCGGGTGCAACATTCCAGACGCTTTACTAACACTCTCCCCACTTGGAGAGTCAGTGCCTTTAACCTCCTGTTTGGCCCAGTTTGCAATTTCTTCGGAAAATGAACAGGAATAGGGAGAACCAATGAGAGACTAGCTGGAGGTGTCTGGACGGGCAAATTTTACTCTCATTTCCCACCAGGAAGAGGAATTAACCAAAGGCTCAGCATGCCATGCCGGAACCACACTAGGGCCTGAAGCAATCCTGTGGTGTTGCGGCCAGCTCACAAGAAAGCGAGTTGAAGAAAGGAGCTCAGGGGCACTGTAATTCACAAACCTGCAGAGTTATAAATGACAGCTATCGTCCAAAAATATATTGAAGTAAGGCTGCCAAGAGGACTTGAAAGCGGGGCAGAATTGCAGGAAACCGATTTCAGGAGGTAGACTGGAATTGCATGTAAAGCATAGGAAAAGAGGCAGAACGTCCACAATGATGCACTTGGCCAAAAAGGGCGTATTCTTTTTTTCCTGAATATATTCAGGAAAAAACGCATACGCCCTTTTTGGCCAACCAAGCAAGCTTGCAAAGGAAATCTGCACTACAATGATGTCTCACTGCCCCCCGGTCAAAAGGGCCATCTGAAAAAAGTGTAAAATCCAGAAAAGCAGGACAGACCATGGAGAACTGGGAGCCTACTTAGGCTGATGGGCGGGATGTAAATTGCCAACAGCCACTCTGGAGAAGTGTATGGTGTTTCCTGAAACATCTGAAAAACAAAGCAACAGAGCCTAGGGCACTTCCATTTTTGGTCCTATAGATTAGGGAAATTAAAATAAAAAAGACACAGCCACCCCAAAGTTTGGAACGGCTCTGTTTACAAGAACCTCGTTTACGGTTCAAGTTCAATATCGCAGAAAGCGAAAAATGGATAAAGAAGTTGTGGTACTTACGTACAATGCAATATCACTCAGCAATGAAATCTATGTCATCAGGCCAGTAGCAGCATAATGAGTGGATTCAGGTACGATGATTATAAGTGAAATAAGTCACACAGAAAAAGAAACATCATAAGATATCACTAATACACGGATTGTAAACTTGGATACACAGGAACTGAATTACAAAACAGAATAGGGTCTCAAATGTAGAAAACCAACTTATGCTTGCTTAAGGGGAAAGGTGAGTTGGGGTGCTGCATAAAACCAGAGATTGAAATTAGCACAGATACCTTTCCATAAGCCAAATATGTAATAGACAAGAGCTACTGCTTGCTCAACGAAGTGGACTCAACACCCCATATTAAACGCCTAAGAATATACCTGACTAGTAAGACACTTAAAACCTATGGATTTATATGTCTCCGAAAGAGAAACAAACGTGTGTACAGCAGCATAAACGCAGCTGTGATAGGATTGCTGAGGTTCGGTGAGCAAATGCAGACCCTTGGAAGTCATATTGCATGGTACCCATTCCATGGTTCTCAACTCTCCAGGTTTAAGGGATTCTTCCTTCAGCTAAAACATGCATGTGGAACCCAGAGTATGATCCACCGTGTGATCGGGAAACGTGTTCAAATGTGTCTCAGTTTTCGTCCCCTGGTACTCGGGTGCAACATTCCAGACGCTTTACTAACACTCTCCCCACTTGTAGAGTCAGTGCCTTTAACCTCCTGTTTGGCCCAGTTTGCAATTTCTGCGGAAAATGAACAGGAATAGGGAGAACCAATGAGAGAGTAGCCCGAGCTGTCTGGACGGGCAAATTTAACTCTCATTTCCCACCAGGAAGAGGAATTAACCAAAGGCTCAGCCTGCCGTGCCGGAACCACACTAGGGCCTGAAGCAATCCTGCGGTGTTGCGGCCAGCTCACAAGAAAGCGAGTTGAAGAAAGGAGCTCAGGGGCACTGTAATTCACAAACCTGCAGAGTTATAAATGACAGCTATCGTCCAAAAATATATTGAAGTAAGGCTGCCAAGAGGACTTGAAAGTGGGGCAGAATTGCAGGAAACCGATTTCAGGAGGTAGACTGGAATTGCATGTAAAGCATAGGAAAAGAGGCAGAACGTCCACAATGATGCACTTGGCCAAAAAGTGCGTATTCTTTTTTTCCTGAATATATTCAGGAAAAAACGCATACGCCCTTTTTGGCCAACCAAGCAAGCTTGCAAAGGAAATCTGCACTACAATGAAGTCTCACTGCCCCCCGGTCAAAAGGGCCATCTGAAAAAAGTGTAAAATCCAGAAAGGCAGGACAGGCCATGGAGAACTGGGAGCCTAGTTAGACTGATGGGCGGGATGTAAATTGCCAACAGCCACTCTGGAGAAGTGTATGGTGTTTCCTGAAACATCTAAAAAACAAAGCAACAGAGCCTAGGGCACTTCCACTTATGGTCCTATAGATTAGGGAAATTAAAATAAAAAAGACACAGCCACCCCAAAGTTTGGAACGGCTCTGTTTACAAGAACCTCGTTTACGGTACAAGTTCAATATCGCAGAAAGCAAAAAATGGATAAAGAAGTTGTGGTACTTACGTACAATGCAATATCACTCAGCAATGAAATCTATGTCATCAGGCCAGTAGCAGCATAATGAGTGGATTCAGGTACGATGATTCTAAGTGAAATAAGTCACACAGAAAAAGAAACATCATAAGATATCACTAATACACGGAATGTAAACTTGCCTACACAGGAACTGAATTACAAAACAGAATAGGGTCTCAAATGTAGAAAACCAACTTATGCTTGCTTAAGGGGAAAGGTGAGTTGGGGTGCTGCATAAAACCAGAGATTGAAATTAGCACAGATACCTTTCCATAAGCCAAATATGTAATAGACAAGAGCTACTGCTTGCTCAACGAAGTGGACTCAACACCCCATATTAAACGCCTAAAAATATACCTGACTAGTAAGAATCTTAAAACCTATGGATTGATATGTCTACGAAAGAGAATCAAGTGTGTGTACAGCGGCATAAACGCAGCAGTGATAGGATTGGTGAGGTTCGGTGAGCAAATGCAGACCCTTTGAAGTCATATTGCATGGTACCCATTCCATGGTTCTCAACTCTCCAGGTTTAAGGGATTCTTCCTTCAGCTAAAACATGCATGTGGAACCCAGAGTATGATCCACCGTGTGATCGGGAAACGTGTTCAAATGTGTCTCAGTTTTCGTCCCCTGGTACTCGGGTGCAACATTCCAGACGCTTTACTAACACTCTCCCCACTTGGAGAGTCAGTGCCTTTAACCTCCTGTTTGGCCCAGTTTGCAATTTCTGCAGAAAATGAACAGGAATAGGGAGAACCAATGAGAGACTAGCTGGAGGTGTCTGGACGGGCAAATTTAACTCTCATTTCCCACCAGGAAGAGGAATTAACCAAAGGCTCAGCGTGCCATGCCAGTACCACACTAGGGCCTGAAGCAATCCTGCAGTGTTGCGGCCAGCTCACAAGAAAGCGAGTTGAAGAAAGGAGCTCAGGGGCACTGTAATTCACAAACCTGCAGAGTTATAAATGACAGCTATCGTCCAAAAATATATTGAAGTAAGGCTGCCAAGAGGACTTGAAAGCGGGGCAGAATTGCAGGAAACCGATTTCAGGAGGTAGACTGGAATTGCATGTAAAGCATAGAAAAAGAGGCAGAACGTCCACAATGATGCACTTGGCCAAAAAGGGCGTATGCGTTTTTTCCTGAATATATTCAGGAAAAAACGCATACGCCCTTTTTGGCCAACCAAGCAAGCTTGCAAAGGAAATCTGCACTACAATGAAGTCTCACAGCCCCCCGGTCAGAAGGGCCATCTGAAAAAAGTGTAAAACCCAGAAAGGCAGGACAGGCCATGGAGAACTGGGAGCCTAGTTAGGTTGATGGGTGGGATGTAAATTGCCAACAGCCACTCTGGAGAAGTGTATGGTGTTTCCTGAAACATCTAAAAAACAAAGCAACAGAGCCTAGGGCACTTCCACTTATGGTCCTATAGCTTAGGGAAATTAAAATCAAAAAGACACAGCCACCCCAAAATTTGGGACGGCTCTGTTTACAGGAACCTCATTTACGGTACAAGTTCAATATCGCAGAAAGCGAAAAATGGATAAAGAAGTTGTGGTACTAACGTACAATGCAATATCACTCAGCAATTAAATCTATGTCATCAGGCCCATAGCAGCATAATGAGTGGATTCAGGTACGATGATTCTAAGTGAAATATGTCACACAGAAAAAGAAACATCATAAGATATCACTAATACACGGAATGTACACTTGGCTACACAGGAACTGAATTACAAAACAGAATAGGGTCTCAAATGTAGAAAACCAACTTATGCTTGCTTAAGGGGAAAGGTGAGTTGGGGTGCTGCATAAAACCAGAGATTGAAATTAGCACAGATACCTTTCCATAAGCCAAATATGTAATAGACAAGAGCTACTGCTTGCTCAACGAAGTGGACTCAACACCCCATATTAAACGCCTAAAAATATACCTGACTAGTAAGAATCTTAAAACCTATGGATTGATATGTCTATGAAAGAGAATCAAGCGTGTGTACAGCGGCATAAACGCAGCAGTGATAGGATTGGTGAGGTTCGGTGAGCAAATGCAGACCCTTTGAAGTCATATTGCATGGTACCCATTCCATGGTTCTCAACTCTCCAGGTTTAAGGGATTCTTCCTTCAGCTAAAACATGCATGTGGAACCCAGAGTATGATCCACCGTGTGATCGGGAAACGTGTTCAAATGTGTCTCAGTTTTCGTCCCCTGGTACTCGGGTGCAACATTCCAGATGCTTTACTAACACTCTCCCCACTTGGAGAGTCAGTGCCTTTAACCTCCTGTTTGGCCCAGTTTGCAATTTCTGCGGAAAATGAACAGGAATAGGGAGAACCAATGAGAGACTAACTGGAGGTGTCTGGACGGGTAAATTTAACTATCATTTCCCACCAAGAAGAGGAATTAACCAAAGGCTCAGCGAGGCATGCCGGAACCACACTAGGGCCTGAAGCAATCCTGCGGTGTTGCGACCAGCTCACAAGAAATCGAGTTGAAGAAAGGAGCTCAGGGACCCTGTAATTCACAAACCTGCAGAGTTATACATGACAGCTATCGTCCAAAAATATATTGAAGTAAGGCTGCCAAGAGGACTTGAAAGCGGGGCAGAATTGCAGGAAACCGATTTCAGGAGGTAGACTGGAATTGCATGTAAAGCATAGAAAAAGAGGCAGAACGTCCACAATGATGCACTTGGCCAAAAAGGGCGTATGCGTTTTTTCCTGAATATATTCAGGAAAAAACGCATACGCCCTTTTTGGCCAACCAAGCAAGCTTGCAAAGGAAATCTGCACTACAATGAAGTCTCACTGCCCCCCGGTCAAAAGGGCCATCTGAAAAAAGTGTAAAATCCAGAAAGGCAGGACAGTCCATGGAGAACTGGGAGCCTTGTTATGCTGATGGGCGGGATGTAAATTGCCAACAGCCACTCTGGAGAAGTGTATGGTGTTTCCTGAAACATCTAAAAAACAAAGCAACAGAGCCTAGGGCACTTCCACTTATGGTCCTATAGCTTAGGGAAATTAAAATCAAAAAGAAACAGCCACCCCAAATTTTGGGACGGTTCTGTTTACAAGAAGCTCTTTTACGGTACAAGTTCAATATCGCAGAAAGCGAAAAATGGATAAAGAAGTTGTGGTACTTACGTACAATGCAATATCACTCAGCAATGAAATGTATGTCATCAGGACAGTAGCAGCATAATGAGTGGATTCAGGTACGATGATTCTAAGTGAAATATGTCACACAGAAAAAGAAACATCATAAGATATCACTAATACACGGAATGTACACTTGGCTACACAGGAACTGAATTACAAAACAGAATAGGGTCTCAAATGTAGAAAACCAACTTATGCTTGCTTAAGGGGAAAGGTGAGTTGGGGTGCTGCATAAAACCAGAGATTGAAATTAGCACAGATACCTTTCCATAAGCCAAATATGTAATAGACAAGAGCTACTGCTTGCTCAACGAAGTGGACTCAACACCCCATATTAAACGCCTAAGAATATACCTGACTAGTAAGAATCTTAAAACCTATGGATTTATATGTCTCCGAAAGAGAATCAAGTGTGTGTACAGTGGCATAAACGCAGCAGTGAAAGGATTGGTGAGGTTCGGTGAGCAAATGCAGACCCTTTGAAGTCATATTGCATGGTACCCATTCCACGGTTCTCAACTCTCCAGGTTTAAGGGATTCTTCCTTCAGATAAAACATGCATGTGGAACCCAGAGGATGATCCAACGTGTGATCGGGAAACGTGTTCAAATGTGTCTCAGTTTTCGTCCCCTGGTACTCGGGTGCAACATTCCAGACGCTTTACTAACACTCTCCCCACTTGGAGAGTCAGTGCCTTTAACCTCCTGTTTGGCCCAGTTTGCAATTTCTTCGGAAAATGAACAGGAATAGGGAGAACCAATGAGAGACTAGCTGGAGGTGTCTGGACGGGCAAATTTAACTCTCATTTCCCACCAGGAAGAGGAATTAACCAAAGGCTCAGCGTGCCATGCCAGTACCACACTAGGGCCTGAAGCAATCCTGCGGTGTTGCGGCCAGCTCACAAGAAAGCGAGTTGAAGAAAGGAGCTCAGGGGCACTGTAATTCACAAACCTACAGAGTTCTAAATGACAGCTATCGTCCAAAAATATATTGAAGTAAGGCTGCCAAGAGGACTTGAAAGCGGGGCAGAATTGCAGGAAACCGATTTCAGGAGGTAGACTGGAATTGCATGTAAAGCATAGAAAAAGAGGCAGAACGTCCACAATGATGCACTTGGCCAAAAAGGGCGTATGCGTTTTTTCCTGAATATATTCAGGAAAAAACGCATACGCCCTTTTTGGCCAACCAAGCAAGCTTGCAAAGGAAATCTGCACTACAATGAAGTCTCACTGCCCCCCGGTCAAAAGGGCCATCTGAAAAAAGTGTAAAATCCAGAAAAGCAGGACAGACCATGGAGAACTGGGAGCCTACTTAGGCTGATGGGCGGGATGTAAATTGCCAACAGCCACTCTGGAGAAGTGTATGGTGTTTCCTGAAACATCTGAAAAACAAAGCAACAGAGCCTAGGGCACTTCCATTTTTGGTCCTATAGATTAGGGAAATTAAAATCAAAAAGACACAGCCACCCCAAAGTTTGGAACGGCTCTGTTTACAAGAACCTCATTTACGGTTCCAGTTCAATATCGCAGAAAGCGAAAAATGGATAAAGAAGTTGTGGTACTTACGTACAATGCAATATCACTCAGCAATGAAATCTATGTCATCAGGCCAGTAGCGGCATAATGAGTGGATTCAGGTACGATGATTATAAGTGAAATAAGTCACACAGAAAAAGAAACATCATAAGATATCACTAATACACGGATTGTAAACTTGGATACACAGGAACTGAATTACAAAACAGAATAGGGTCTCAAATGTAGAAAACCAACTTATGCTTGCTTAAGGGGAAAGGTGAGTTGGGGTGCTGCATAAAACCAGAGATTGAAATTAGCACAGATACCTTTCCATAAGCCAAATATGTAATAGACAAGAGCTACTGCTTGCTCAACGAAGTGGACTCAACACCCCATATTAAACGCCTAAGAATATACCTGACTAGTAAGAATCTTAAAACCTATGGATTTATATGTCTCCGAAAGAGAAACAAGTGTGTGTACAGCGGCATAAACGCAGCTGTGATAGGATTGCTGAGGTTCGGTGAGCCAATGCAGACCCTTGGAAGTCATATTGCATGGTATCCATTCCATGGTTCTCAACTCTCCAGGTTTAAGGGATTCTTCCTTCAGCTAAAACATGCATGTGGAACCCAGAGTATGATCCACCGTGTGATCGGGAAACGTGTTCAAATGTGTCTCAGTTTTCGTCCCCTGGTACTCGGGTGCAACATTCCAGACGCTTTACTAACACTCTCCCCACTTGGAGAGTCAGTGCCTTTAACCTCCTGTTTGGCCCAGTTTGCAATTTCTGCGGAAAATGAACAGGAATAGGGAGAACCAATGAGAGAGTAGCCCGAGCTGTCTGGACGGGCAAATTTAACTCTCATTTCCCACCAGGAATAGGAATTAACCAAAGGCTCAGCGAGCCATGCCGAAACCACACTAGGGTCTGAAGCAATCCTGCGGTGTTGCGGCCAGCTCAGAAGAAAGCGAGTTGAAGAAAGGAGCTCAGGGGCACTGTAATTCACAAACCTGCAGAGTTATAAATGACAGCTATCGTCCAAAAATATATTGAAGTAAGGCTGCCAAGAGGACTTGAAAGCGGGGCAGAATTGCAGGAAACCAATTTCCAGAGGTAGACTGGAATTGCATGTAAAGCATAGGAAAAGAGGCAGAACGTCCACAATGATGCACTTGGCCAAAAAGGGCATATTCTTTTTTTCCTGAATATATTCAGGAAAAAACGCATACGTCCTTTTTGGCCAACCAAGCAAGCTTGCAAAGGAAATCTGCACTACAATGAAGTCTCACTGCCCCCCGGTCAAAAGGGCCATCTGAAAAAAGTGTAAAATCCAGAAAGGCAGGACAGGCCATGGAGAACTGGGAGCCTAGTTAGACTGATGGGCGGGATGTAAATTGCCAACAGCCACTCTGGAGAAGTGTATGGTGTTTCCTGAAACATCTAAAAAACAAAGCAACAGAGCCTAGGGCACTTCCACTTATGGTCCTATAGATTAGGGAAATTAAAATCAAAAAGACACAGCCACCCCAAAGTTTGGAACGGCTCTGTTTACAAGAACCTCGTTTACGGTACAAGATCAATATCGCAGGAAGCAAAAAATGGATAAAGAAGTTGTGGTACTTACGTACAATGCAATATCACTCAGCAATGAAATCTATGTCATCAGGCCAGTAGCAGCATAATGAGTGGATTCAGGTACGATGATTCTAAGTGAAATAAGTCACACAGAAATAGAAACATCATAAGATATCACTAATACACGGAATGTAAACTTGGCTACACAGGAACTGAATTACAAAACAGAATAGGGTCTCAAATGTAGAAAACCAACTTATGCTTGCTTAAGGGGAAAGGTGAGTTGGGGTGCTGCATAAAACCAGAGATTGAAATTAGCACAGATACCTTTCCATAAGCCAAATATGTAATAGACAAGAGCTACTGCTTGCTCAACGAAGTGGACTCAACACCCCATATTAAACGCCTAAAAATATACCTGACTAGTAAGAATCTTAAAACCTATGGATTGATATGTCTACGAAAGAGAATCAAGCGTGTGTACAGCGGCATAAACGCAGCAGTGATAGGATTGGTGAGGTTCGGTGAGCAAATGCAGACCCTTTGAAGTCATATTGCATGGTACCCATTCCATGGTTCTCAACTCTCCAGGTTTAAGGGATTCTTCCTTCAGATAAAACATGCATGTGGAACCCAGAGTATGATCCACCGTGTGATCGGGAAACGTGTTCAAATGTGTCTCAGTTTTCGTCCCCTGGTACTCGGGTGCAACATTCCAGACGCTTTACTAACACTCTCCCCACTTGTAGAGTCAGTGCCTTTAACCTCCTGTTTGGCCCAGTTTGCAATTTCTGCGGAAAATGAACAGGAATAGGGAGAACCAATGAGAGAGTAGCCCGAGCTGTCTGGACGGGCAAATTTAACTCTCATTTCCCACCAGGAAGAGGAATTAACCAAAGGCTCCGCGAGCCATGCCGAAACCACACTAGGGTCTGAAGCAATCCTGCGGTGTTGCGGCCAGCTCAGAAGAAAGCGAGTTGAAGAAAGGAGCTCAGGGGCACTGTAATTCACAAACCTGCAGAGTTATAAATGACAGCTATCGTCCAAAAATATATTGAAGTAAGGCTGCCAAGAGGACTTGAAAGCGGGGCAGAATTGCAGGAAACCGATTTCCGGAGGTAGACTGGAATTGCATGTAAAGCATAGGAAAAGAGGCAGAACGTCCACAATGATGCACTTGGCCAAAAAGGGCGTATTCTTTTTTTCCTGAATATATTCAGGAAAAAACGCATACGCCCTTTTTGGCCAACCAAGCAAGCTTGCAAAGGAAATCTGCACTACAATGAAGTCTCACTGCCCCCCGGTCAAAAGGGCCATCTGAAAAAAGTGTAAAATCCAGAAAGGCAGGACAGGCCATGGAGAACTGGGAGCCTAGTTAGACTGATGGGCGGGATGTAAATTGCCAACAGCCACTCTGGAGAAGTGTATGGTGTTTCCTGAAACATCTAAAAAACAAAGCAACAGAGCCTAGGGCACTTCCACTTATGGTCCTATAGATTAGGGAAATTAAAATCAAAAAGACACAGCCACCCCAAAGTTTGGAACGGCTCTGTTTACAAGAACCTCGTTTACGGTACAAGATCAATATCGCAGGAAGCAAAAAATGGATAAAGAAGTTGTGGTACTTACGTACAATGCAATATCACTCAGCAATGAAATCTATGTCATCAGGCCAGTAGCAGCATAATGAGTGGATTCAGGTACGATGATTCTAAGTGAAATAAGTCACACAGAAATAGAAACATCATAAGATATCACTAATACACGGAATGTAAACTTGCCTACACAGGAACTGAATTACAAAACAGAATAGGGTCTCAAATGTAGAAAACCAACTTATGCTTGCTTAAGGGGAAAGGTGAGTTGGGGTGCTGCATAAAACCAGAGATTGAAATTAGCACAGATACCTTTCCATAAGCCAAATATGTAATAGACAAGAGCTACTGCTTGCTCAACGAAGTGGACTCAACACCCCATATTAAACGCCTAAAAATATACCTGACTAGTAAGAATCTTAAAACCTATGGATTGATATGTCTACGAAAGAGAATCAAGCGTGTGTACAGCGGCATAAACGCAGCAGTGATAGGATTGGTGAGGTTCGGTGAGCAAATGCAGACCCTTTGAAGTCATATTGCATGGTACCCTTTCCATGGTTCTCAACTCTCCAGGTTTAAGGGATTCTTCCTTCAGCTAAAACATGCATGTGGAACCCAGAGTATGATCCACCGTGTGATCGGGAAACGTGTTCAAATGTGTCTCAGTTTTCGTCCCCTGGTACTCGGGTGCAACATTCCAGACGCTTTACTAACACTCTCCCCACTTGTAGAGTCAGTGCCTTTAACCTCCTGTTTGGCCCAGTTTGCAATTTCTGCGGAAAATGAACAGGAATAGGGAGAACCAATGAGAGAGTAGCCCGAGCTGTCTGGACGGGCAAATTTAACTCTCATTTCCCACCAGGAAGAGGAATTAACCAAAGGCTCAGCGAGCCATGCCGAAACCACACTAGGGTCTGAAGCAATCCTGCGGTGTTGCGGCCAGCTCAGAAGAAAGCGAGTTGAAGAAAGGAGCTCAGGGGCACTGTAATTCACAAACCTGCAGAGTTATAAATGACAGCTATCGTCCAAAAATATATTGAAGTAAGGCTGCCAAGAGGACTTGAAAGCGGGGCAGAATTGCAGGAAACCGATTTCCGGAGGTAGACTGGAATTGCATGTAAAGCATAGGAAAAGAGGCAGAACGTCCACAATGATGCACTTGGCCAAAAAGGGCGTATTCTTTTTTTCCTGAATATATTCAGGAAAAAACGCATACGCACTTTTTGGCCAACCAAGCAAGCTTGCAAAGGAAATCTGCACTACAATGAAGTCTCACTGCCCCCCGGTCAAAAGGGCCATCTGAAAAAAGTGTAAAATCCAGAAAGGCAGGACAGGCCATGGAGAACTGGGAGCCTAGTTAGACTGATGGGCGGGATGTAAATTGCCAAGAGCCACTCTGGAGAAGTGTATGGTGTTTCCTGAAACATCTAAAAAACAAAGCAACAGAGCCTAGGGCACTTCCACTTATGGTCCTATAGATTAGGGAAATTAAAATCAAAAAGACACAGCCACCCCAAAGTTTGGAACGGCTCTGTTTACAAGAACCTCGTTTACGGTACAAGTTCAATATCGCAGAAAGCAAAAAATGGATAAAGAAGTTGTGGTACTTACGTACAATGCAATATCACTCAGCAATGAAATCTATGTCATCAGGCCAGTAGCAGCATAATGAGTGGATTCAGGTACGATGATTCTAAGTGAAATAAGTCACACAGAAATAGAAACATCATAAGATATCACTAATACACGGAATGTAAACTTGCCTACACAGGAACTGAATTACAAAACAGAATAGGGTCTCAAATGTAGAAAACCAACTTATGCTTGCTTAAGGGGAAAGGTGAGTTGGGGTGCTGCATAAAACCAGAGATTGAAATTAGCACAGATACCTTTCCATAAGCCAAATATGTAATAGACAAGAGCTACTGCTTGCTCAACGAAGTGGACTCAACACCCCATATTAAACGCCTAAAAATATACCTGACTAGTAAGAATCTTAAAACCTATGGATTGATATGTCTACGAAAGAGAATCAAGCGTGTGTACAGCGGCATAAACGCAGCAGTGATAGGATTGGTGAGGTTCGGTGAGCAAATGCAGACCCTTTGAAGTCATATTGCATGGTACCCATTCCATGGTTCTCAACTCTCCAGGTTTAAGGGATTCTTCCTTCAGATAAAACATGCATGTGGAACCCAGAGTATGATCCACCGTGTGATCGGGAAACGTGTTCAAATGTGTCTCAGTTTTCGTCCCCTGGTACTCGGGTGCAACATTCCAGACGCTTTACTAACACTCTCCCCACTTGGAGAGTCAGTGCCTTTAACCTCCTGTTTGGCCCAGTTTGCAATTTCTTCGGAAAATGAACAGGAATAGGGAGAACCAATGAGAGACTAGCTGGAGGTGTCTGGACGGGCAAATTTTACTCTCATTTCCCACCAGGAAGAGGAATTAACCAAAGGCTCAGCCTGCCGTGCCGGAACCACACTAGGGCCTGAAGCAATCCTGCGGTGTTGCGGCCAGCTCACAAGAAAGCGAGTTGAAGAAAGGAGCTCAGGGGCACTGTAATTCACAAACCTGCAGAGTTATAAATGACAGCTATCGTCCAAAAATATATTGAAGTAAGGCTGCCAAGAGGACTTGAAAGCGGGGCAGAATTGCAGGAAACCGATTTCCGGAGGTAGACTGGAATTGCATGTAAAGCATAGGAAAAGAGGCAGAACGTCCACAATGATGCACTTGGCCAAAAAGGGCGTATTCTTTTTTTCCTGAATATATTCAGGAAAAAACGCATACGCACTTTTTGGCCAACCAAGCAAGCTTGCAAAGGAAATCTGCACTACAATGAAGTCTCACTGCCCCCCGGTCAAAAGGGCCATCTGAAAAAAGTGTAAAATCCAGAAAGGCAGGACAGGCCATGGAGAACTGGGAGCCTAGTTAGACTGATGGGCGGGATGTAAATTGCCAAGAGCCACTCTGGAGAAGTGTATGGTGTTTCCTGAAACATCTAAAAAACAAAGCAACAGAGCCTAGGGCACTTCCACTTATGGTCCTATAGATTAGGGAAATTAAAATCAAAAAGACACAGCCACCCCAAAGTTTGGAACGGCTCTGTTTACAAGAACCTCGTTTACGGTACAAGTTCAATATCGCAGAAAGCAAAAAATGGATAAAGAAGTTGTGGTACTTACGTACAATGCAATATCACTCAGCAATGAAATCTATGTCATCAGGCCAGTAGCAGCATAATGAGTGGATTCAGGTACGATGATTCTAAGTGAAATAAGTCACACAGAAATAGAAACATCATAAGATATCACTAATACACGGAATGTAAACTTGCCTACACAGGAACTGAATTACAAAACAGAATAGGGTCTCAAATGTAGAAA
This sequence comes from Pseudorca crassidens, assembly GCF_039906515.1. Classification (NCBI taxonomy): domain Eukaryota; kingdom Metazoa; phylum Chordata; class Mammalia; order Artiodactyla; family Delphinidae; genus Pseudorca; species Pseudorca crassidens. The sequence continues at coordinate 741,917 of NW_027135939.1, forward strand.
ACCAACTTATGCTTGCTTAAGGGGAAAGGTGAGTTGGGGTGCTGCATAAAACCAGAGATTGAAATTAGCACAGATACCTTTCCATAAGCCAAATATGTAATAGACAAGAGCTACTGCTTGCTCAACGAAGTGGACTCAACACCCCATATTAAACGCCTAAAAATATACCTGACTAGTAAGAATCTTAAAACCTATGGATTGATATGTCTACGAAAGAGAATCAAGCGTGTGTACAGCGGCATAAACGCAGCAGTGATAGGATTGGTGAGGTTCGGTGAGCAAATGCAGACCCTTTGAAGTCATATTGCATGGTACCCATTCCATGGTTCTCAACTCTCCAGGTTTAAGGGATTCTTCCTTCAGATAAAACATGCATGTGGAACCCAGAGTATGATCCACCGTGTGATCGGGAAACGTGTTCAAATGTGTCTCAGTTTTCGTCCCCTGGTACTCGGGTGCAACATTCCAGACGCTTTACTAACACTCTCCCCACTTGGAGAGTCAGTGCCTTTAACCTCCTGTTTGGCCCAGTTTGCAATTTCTTCGGAAAATGAACAGGAATAGGGAGAACCAATGAGAGACTAGCTGGAGGTGTCTGGACGGGCAAATTTTACTCTCATTTCCCACCAGGAAGAGGAATTAACCAAAGGCTCAGCCTGCCGTGCCGGAACCACACTAGGGCCTGAAGCAATCCTGCGGTGTTGCGGCCAGCTCACAAGAAAGCGAGTTGAAGAAAGGAGCTCAGGGGCACTGTAATTCACAAACCTGCAGAGTTATAAATGACAGCTATCGTCCAAAAATATATTGAAGTAAGGCTGCCAAGAGGACTTGAAAGCGGGGCAGAATTGCAGGAAACCGATTTCCGGAGGTAGACTGGAATTGCATGTAAAGCATAGGAAAAGAGGCAGAACGTCCACAATGATGCACTTGGCCAAAAAGGGCGTATTCTTTTTATCCTGAATATATTCAGGAAAAAACGCATACGCCCTTTTTGGCCAACCAAGCAAGCTTGCAAAGGAAATCTGCACTACAATGATGTCTCACTGCCCCCCGGTCAAAAGGGCCATCTGAAAAAAGTGTAAAATCCAGAAAAGCAGGACAGACCATGGAGAACTGGGAGCCTTCTTATGCTGATGGGCGGGATGTAAATTGCCAACAGCCACTCTGGAGAAGTGTATGGTGTTTCCTGAAACATCTAAAAAACAAAGCAACAGAGCCTAGGGCACTTCCACTTATGGTCCTATAGCTTAGGGAAATTAAAATCAAAAAGAAACAGCCACCCCAAAGTTTGGGACGGTTCTGTTTACAAGAAGCTCTTTTACGGTACAAGTTCAATATCGCAGAAAGCGAAAAATGGATAAAGAAGTTGTGGTACTTACGTACAATGCAATATCACTCAGCAATGAAATGTATGTCATCAGGACAGTAGCAGCATAATGAGTGGATTCAGGTACGATGATTCTAAGTGAAATAAGTCACACAGAAAAAGAAACATAATAAGATATCACTAATACACGGAATGTACACTTGGCTACACAGGAACTGAATTACAAAACAGAATAGGGTCTCAAATGTAGAAAACCAACTTATGCTTGCTTAAGGGGAAAGGTGAGTTGGGGTGCTGCATAAAACCAGAGATTGAAATTAGCACAAATACCTTTCCATAAGCCAAATATGTAATAGACAAGAGCTACTGCTTGCTCAACGAAGTGGACTCAACACCCCATATTAAACGCCTAAGAATATACCTGACTAGTAAGAATCTTAAAACCTATGGATTTATATGTCTCCGAAAGAGAATCAAGTGTGTGTACAGTGGCATAAACGCAGCAGTGATAGGATTGGTGAGGTTCAGTGAGCAAATGCAGACCCTTTGAAGTCATATTGCATGGTACCCATTCCACGGTTCTCAACTCTCCAGGTTTAAGGGATTCTTCCTTCAGATAAAACATGCATGTGGAACCCAGAGTATGATCCAACGTGTGATCGGGAAACGTGTTCAAATGTGTCTCAGTTTTCGTCCCCTGGTACTCGGGTGCAACATTCCAGACGCTTTACTAACACTCTCCCCACTTGGAGAGTCAGTGCCTTTAACCTCCTGTTTGGTCCAGTTTGCAATTTCTTCGGAAAATGAACAGGAATAGGGAGAACCAATGAGAGACTAGCTGGAGGTGTCTGGACGGGCAAATTTAACTCTCATTTCCCACCAGGAAGAGGAATTAACCAAAGGCTCAGCGTGCCATGCCAGTACCACACTAGGGCCTGAAGCAATCCTGCGGTGTTGCGGCCAGCTCACAAGAAAGCGAGTTGAAGAAAGGAGCTCAGGGGCACTGTAATTCACAAACCTGCAGAGTTATAAATGACAGCTATCGTCCAAAAATATATTGAAGTAAGGCTGCCAAGAGGACTTGAAAGCGGGGCAGAATTGCAGGAAACCGATTTCAGGAGGTAGACTGGAATTGCATGTAAAGCATCGAAAAAGAGGCAGAACGTCCACAATGATGCACTTGGCCAAAAAGGGCGTATGCGTTTTTTCCTGAATATATTCAGGAAAAAACGCATACGCCCTTTTTGGCCAACCAAGCAAGCTTGCAAAGGAAATCTGCACTACAATGAAGTCTCACTGCCCCCCGGTCAGAAGGGCCATCTGAAAAAAGTGTAAAACCCAGAAAGGCAGGACAGGCCATGGAGAACTGGGAGCCTAGTTAGGCTGATGGGCGGGATGTAAATTGCCAACAGCCACTCTGGAGAAGTGTATGGTGTTTCCTGAAACATCTAAAAAACAAAGCAACAGAGCCTAGGGCACTTCCACTTATGGTCCTATAGCTTAGGGAAATTAAAATCAAAAAGACACAGCCACCCCAAAATTTGGGACGGCTCTGTTTACAGGAACCTCATTTACGGTACAAGTTCAATATCACAGAAAGCGAAAAATGGATAAAGAAGTTGTGGTACTAACGTACAATGCAATATCACTCAGCAATGAAACCTATGTCATCAGGCCAGTAGCAGCATAATGAGTGGATTCAGGTACGATGATTCTAAGTGAAATAAGTCACACAGAAAAAGAAACATCATAAGATATCACTAATACACGGAATGTAAACTTGCCTACACAGGAACTGAATTACAAAACAGAATAGGGGCTCAAATGTAGAAAACCAACTTATGCTTGCTTAAGGGGAAAGGTGAGTTGGGGTGCTGCATAAAACCAGAGATTGAAATTAGCACAGATACCTTTCCATAAGCCAAATATGTAATAGAGAAGAGCTACTGCTTGGTCAACGAAGTGGACTCAACACCCCATATTAAACGCCTAAAAATATACCTGACTAGTAAGAATCTTAAAACCTTTGGATTGATATGTCTACGAAAGAGAATCAAGCGTGTGTACAGTGGCATAAACGCAGCAGTGATAGGATTGGTGAGGTTCGGTGAGCAAATGCAGACCCTTTGAAGTCATATTGCATGGTACCCATTCCATGGTTCTCAACTCTCCAGGTTTAAGGGATTCTTCCTTCAGATAAAACATGCATGTGGAACCCAGAGTATGATCCACCGTGTGATCGGGAAACGTGTTCAAATGTGTCTCAGTTTTCGTCCCCTGGTACTCGGGTGCAACATTCCAGATGCTTTACTAACACTCTCCCCACTTGGAGAGTCAGTGCCTTTAACCTCCTGTTTGGCCCAGTTTGCAATTTCTTCGGAAAATGAACAGGAATAGGGAGAACCAATGAGAGACTAGCTGGAGGTGTCTGGACGGGCAAATTTTACTCTCATTTCCCACCAGGAAGAGGAATTAACCAAAGGCTCAGCCTGCCATGCCGGAACCACACTAGGGCCTGAAGCAATCCTGCGGTGTTGCGGCCAGCTCACAAGAAAGCGAGTTGAAGAAAGGAGCTCAGGGGCACTGTAATTCACAAACCTGCAGAGTTATAAATGACAGCTATCGTCCAAAAATATATTGAAGTAAGGCTGCCAAGAGGACTTGAAAGCGGGGCAGAATTGCAGGAAACCGATTTCAGGAGGTAGACTGGAATTGCATGTAAAGCATAGGAAAAGAGGCAGAACGTCCACAATGATGCACTTGGCCAAAAAGGGCGTATTCTTTTTTTCCTGAATATATTCAGGAAAAAACGCATACGCCCTTTTTGGCCAACCAAGCAAGCTTGCAAAGGAAATCTGCACTACAATGAAGTCTCACTGCCCCCCGGTCAGAAGGGCCATCTGAAAAAAGTGTAAAATCCAGAAAGGCAGGACAGGCCATGGAGAACTGGGAGCCTAGTTAGACTGATGGGCGGGATGTAAATTGCCAACAGCCACTCTGGAGAAGTGTATGGTGTTTCCTGAAACATCTAAAAAACAAAGCAACAGAGCCTAGGGCACTTCCACTTATGGTCCTATAGATTAGGGAAATTAAAATCAAAAAGACACAGCCACCCCAAAGTTTGGAACGGCTCTGTTTACAAGAACCTCGTTTACGGAACAAGTTCAATATCGCAGAAAGCAAAAAATGGATAAAGAAGTTGTGGTACTTACGTACAATGCAATATCACTCAGCAATGAAATCTATGTCATCAGGCCAGTAGCAGCATAATGAGTGGATTCAGGTACGATGATTCTAAGTGAAATAAGTCACACAGAAAAAGAAACATCATAAGATATCACTAATACACGGAATGTAAACTTGCCTACACAGGAACTGAATTACAAAACAGAATAGGGTCTCAAATGTAGAAAACCAACTTATGCTTGCTTAAGGGGAAAGGTGAGTTGGGGTGCTGCATAAAACCAGAGATTGAAATTAACACAGATACCTTTCCATAAGCCAAATATGTAATAGACAAGAGCTACTCCTTGCTCAACGAAGTGGACTCAACACCCCATATTAAACGCCTAAGAATATACCTGACTAGTAAGAATCTTAAAACCTATGGATTTATATGTCTCCGAAAGAGAATCAAGCGTGTGTACAGTGGCATAAACGCAGCAGTGAAAGGATTGGTGAGGTTCGGTGAGCAAATGAAGACCCTTTGAAGTCATATTGCATGGTACCCATTCCACGGTTCTCAACTCTCCAGGTTGAAGGGATTCTTCCTTCAGCTAAAACATGCATGTGGAACCCAGAGTATGATCCAACGTGTGATCGGGAAACGTGTTCAAATGTGTCTCAGTTTTCGTCCCCTGGTACTCGGGTGCAACATTCCAGACGCTTTACTAACACTCTCCCCACTTGGAGAGTCAGTGCCTTTAACCTCCTGTTTGGCCCAGTTTGCAATTTCTGCAGAAAATGAACAGGAATAGGGAGAACCAATGAGAGACTAGCTGGAGGTGTCTGGACTGGCAAATTTTACTCTCATTTCCCACCAGGAAGAGGAATTAACCAAAGGCTCAGCGTGCCATGCCAGTACCACACTAGAGCCTGAAGCAATCCTGCAGTGTTGCGGCCAGCTCACAAGAAAGCGAGTTGAAGAAAGGAGCTCAGGGGCACTGTAATTCACAAACCTGCAGAGTTATAAATGACAGCTATCGTCCAAAAATATATTGAAGTAAGGCTGCCAAGAGGACTTGAAAGCGGGGCAGAATTGCAGGAAACCGATTTCAGGAGGTAGACTGGAATTGCATGTAAAGCATAGAAAAAGAGGCAGAACGTCCACAATGATGCACTTGGCCAAAAAGGGCGTATGCGTTTTTTCCTGAATATATTCAGGAAAAAACGCATACGCCCTTTTTAGCCAACCAAGCAAGCTTGCAAAGGAAATCTGCACTACAATGAAGTCTCACTGCCCCCCGGTCAGAAGGGCCATCTGAAAAAAGTGTAAAATCCAGAAAGGCAGGACAGGCCATGGAGAACTGGGAGCCTAGTTAGGCTGATGGGCGGGATGTAAATTGCCAACAGCCACTCTGGAGAAGTGTATGGTGTTTCCTGAAACATCTAAAAAACAAAGCAACAGAGCCTAGGGCACTTCCACTTATGGTCCTATAGCTTAGGGAAATTAAAATCAAAAAGACACAGCCACCCCAAAATTTGGGACGGCTCTGTTTACAGGAACCTCATTTACGGTACAAGTTCAATATCACAGAAAGCGAAAAATGGATAAAGAAGTTGTGGTACTAACGTACAATGCAATATCACTCAGCAATTAAATCTATGTCATCAGGCCCATAGCAGCATAATGAGTGGATTCAGGTACGATGATTCTAAGTGAAATATGTCACACAGAAAAAGAAACATTATAAGATATCACTAATACACGGAATGTACACTTGGCTACACAGGAACTGAATTACAAAACAGAATAGGGTCTCAAATGTAGAAAACCAACTTATGCTTGCTTAAGGGGAAAGGTGAGTTGGGGTGCTGCATAAAACCAGAGATTGAAATTAGCACAGATACCTTTCCATAAGACAAATATGTAATAGACAAGAGCTACTGCTTGCTCAACGAAGTGGACTCAACACCCCATATTAAACGCCTAAGGATATACCTGACTAGTAAGAATCTTAAAACCTATTGATTTATATGTCTCCGAAAGAGAATCAAGCGTGTGTACAGCGGCATAAACGCAGCAGTGATAGGATTGGTGAGGTTCGGTGAGCAAATGAAGACCCTTTGAAGTCATATTGCATGGTACCCATTCCATGGTTCTCAACTCTCCAGGTTTACGGGATTCTTCCTTCAGGTAAAACATGCATGAGGAACCCAGAGTATGATCCAACGTGTGATCGGGAAACGTGTTCAAATGTGTCTCAGTTTTCGTCCCCTGGTACTCGGGTGCAACATTCCAGACGCTTTACTAACACTCTCCCCACTTGGAGAGTCAGTGCCTTTAACCTCCTGTTTGGCCCAGTTTGCAATTTCTGCGGAAAATGAACAGGAATAGGGAGAACCAATGAGAGACTAGCTGGAGGTGTCTGGACGGGCAAATTTAACTCTCATTTCCCACCAGGAAGAGGAATTAACCAAAGGCTCAGCGAGGCATGCCGGAACCACACTAGGGCCTGAAGCAATCCTGCGGTGTTGCGGCCAGCTCACAAGAAAGCGAGTTGAAGAAAGGAGATCAGGGGCCCTGTAATTCACAAACCTGCAGAGTTATACATGACAGCTATCGTCCAAAAATATATTGAAGTAAGGCTGCCAAGAGGACTTGAAAGCGGGGCAGAATTGCAGGAAACCGATTTCAGGAGGTAGACTGGAATTGCATGTAAAGCATAGGAAAAGAGGCAGAACGTCCACAATGATGCACTTGGCCAAAAAGGGCGTATGCGTTTTTTCCTGAATATATTCAGGAAAAAACGCATACGCCCTTTTTGGCCAACCAAGCAAGCTTGCAAAGGAAATCTGCACTACAATGAAGTCTCACTGCCCCACGGTCAAAAGGGCCATCTGAAAAAAGTGTAAAATCCAGAAAGGCAGGACAGTCCATGGAGAACTGGGAGCCTTCTTATGCTGATGGGCGGGATGTAAATTGCCAACAGCCACTCTGGAGAAGTGTATGGTGTTTCCTGAAACATCTAAAAAACAAAGCAACAGAGCCTAGGGCACTTCCACTTATGGTCCTATAGCTTAGGGAAATTAAAATCAAAAAGACACAGCCACCCCAAAGTTTGGGACAGCTCTGTTTACAAGAACCTCGTTTACGGTACAAGTTCAATATCACAGAAAGCGAAAAATGGATAAAGAAGTTGTGGTACTAACGTACAATGCAATATCACTCAGCAATTAAATCTAGGTCATCAGGCCCATAGCCGCATAATGAGTGGATTCAGGTACGATGATTGTAAGTAACATATGTCACACAGAAAAAGAAACATCATAAGATATCACTAATACACGGAATGTAAACTTGGCTACACAGGAACTGAATTACAAAACAGAATAGGGTCTCAAATGTAGAAAACCAACGTATGCTTGCTTAAGGGGAAAGGTGAGTTGGGGTGCTGCATAAAACCAGAGATTGAAATTAGCACAGATACCTTTCCATAAGCCAAATATGTAATAGACAAGAGCTACTGCTTGCTCAACGAAGTGGACTCAACACCCCATATTAAACGCCTAAGGATATACCTGACTAGTAAGAATCTTAAAACCTATTGATTTATATGTCTCCGAAAGAGAATCAAGTGTGTGTACAGTGGCATAAACGCAGCAGTGAAAGGATTGGTGAGGTTCGGTGAGCAAATGCAGACCCTTTGAAGTCATATTGCATGGTACCCATTCCACGGTTCTCAACTCTCCAGGTTTAAGGGATTCTTCCTTCAGATAAAACATGCATGTGGAACCCAGAGTATGATCCAACGTGTGATCGGGAAACGTGTTCAAATGTGTCTCAGTTTTCGTCCCCTGGTACTCGGGTGCAACATTCCAGACGCTTTACTAACACTCTCCCCACTTGGAGAGTCAGTGCCTTTAACCTCCTGTTTGGCCCAGTTTGCAATTTCTTCGGAAAATGAACAGGAATAGGGAGAACCAATGAGAGACTAGCTGGAGGTGTCTGGACGGGCAAATTTAACTCTCATTTCCCACCAGGAAGAGGAATTAACCAAAGGCTCAGCGTGCCATGCCAGTACCACACTAGGGCCTGAAGCAATCCTGCGGTGTTGCGGCCAGCTCACAAGAAAGCGAGTTGAAGAAAGGAGCTCAGGGGCACTGTAATTCACAAACCTGCAGAGTTATACATGACAGCTATCATCCAAAAATATATTGAAGTAAGGCTGCCAAGAGGACTTGAAAGCGGGGCAGAATTGCAGGAAACCGATTTCAGGAGGTAGACTGGAATTGCATGTAAAGCATAGGAAAAGAGGCAGAACGTCCACAATGATGCACTTGGCCAAAAAGCGCGTATGCGTTTTTTCCTGAATATATTCAGGAAAAAACGCATATGCCCTTTTTGGCCACCCAAGCAAGCTTGCAAAGGAAATCTGCACTACAATGAAGTCTCACTGCCCCACGGTCAAAAGGGCCATCTGAAAAAAGTGTAAAATCCAGAAAGGAAAGACAGGCCATGGAGAACTGGGAGCCTTCTTATGCTGATGGGCGGGATGTAAATTGCCAACAGCCACTCTGGAGAAGTGTATGGTGTTTCCTGAAACATCTAAAAAACAAAGCAACAGAGCCTAGGGCACTTCCACTTATGGTCCTATAGATTAGGGAAATTAAAATCAAAAAGACACAGCCACCCCAAAGTTTGGGACAGCTCGGTTTACAAGAACCTCGTTTACGGTACAAGTTCAATATCACAGAAAGCGAAAAATGGATAAAGAAGTTATGGTACTTACGTACAATGCAATATCACTCAGCAATGACATCTATGTCATCAGGCCAGTAGCAGCATAATGAGTGGATTCAGGTATGATGATTCTAAGTGAAATAAGTCACACAGAAAAAGAAACATCATAAGATATCACTAATACACGGAATGTAAACTTGGCTACACAGGAACTGAATTACAAAACAGAATAGGGTCTCAAATGTAGAAAACCAACTTATGCTTGCTTAAGGGGAAAGGTGAGTTGGGGTGCTGCATAAAACCAGAGATTGAAATTAGCACAGATACCTTTCCATAAGCCAAATATGTAATAGACAAGAGCTACTGCTTGCTCAACGAAGTGGACTCAACACCCCATATTAAACGCCTAAGAATATACCTGACTAGTAAGAATCTTAAAACCTATGGATATATATGTCTCCGAAAGAGAATCAAGCGTGTGTACAGCGGCATAAACGCAGCAGTGATAGGATTGGTGAGGTTCGGTGAGCAAATGAAGACCCTTTGAAGTCATATTGCATGGTACCCATTCCATGGTTCTCAACTCTCCAGGTTTAAGGGATTCTTCCTTCAGGTAAAACATGCATGAGGAACCCAGAGTATGATCCAACGTGTGATCGGGAAACGTGTTCAAATGTGTCTCAGTTTTCGTCCCCTGGTACTCGGGTGCAACATTCCAGACGCTTTACAAACACTCTCGCCACTTGGAGAGTCAGTGCCTTTAACCTCCTGTTTGGCCCAGTTTGCAATTTCTGCGGAAAATGAACAGGAATAGGGAGAACACATGAGAGACTAGCTGGAGGTGTCTGGACGGGCAAATTTAACTCTCATTTCCCACCAAGAAGAGGAATTAACCAAAGGCTCAGCGAGCCATGCCGGAACCACACTAGGGACTGAAGCAATCCTGCGGTGTTGCGGCCAGTTCACAAGAAAGCGAGTTGAAGAAAGGAGCTCAGGGGCCCTGTAATTCACAAACCTGCAGAGTTATACATGACAGCTATCGTCCAAAAATATATTGAAGTAAGGCTGCCAAGAGGACTTGAAAGCGGGGCAGAATTGCAGGAAACCGATTTCAGGAGGTAGACTGGAATTGCATGTAAAGCATAGGAAAAGAGGCAGAACGTCCACAATGATGCACTTGGCCAAAAAGGGCGTATGCGTTTTTTCCTGAATATATTCAGGAAAAAACGCATACGCCCTTTTTGGCCAACCAAGCAAGCTTGCAAAGGAAATCTACACTACAATGAAGTCTCACTGCCCCCCGGTCAGAAGGGCCATCTGAAAAAAGTGTAAAATCCAGAAAGGCAGGACAGTCCATGGAGAACTGGGAGCCTTCTTATGCTGATGGGCGGGATGTAAATTGCCAACAGCCACTCTGGAGAAGTGTATGGTGTTTCCTGAAACATCTAAAAAACAAAGCAACAGAGCCTAGGGCACTTCCACTTATGGTCCTATAGCTTAGGGAAATTAAAATCAAAAAGACACAGCCACCCCAAAGTTTGGGACAGCTCTGTTTACAAGAACCTCGTTTACGGTACAAGTTCAATATCGCAGAAAGCGAAAAATGGATAAAGAAGTTGTGGTACTTACGTACAATGCAATATCACTCAGCAATGAAATCTATGTCATCAGGCCCATAGCAGCATAATTAGTGGATTCAGGTACGATGATTCTAAGTGAAATATGTCACACAGAAAAAGAAACATCATAAGATATCACTAATACACGGAATGTAAACTTGGCTACACAGGAACTGAATTACAAAACAGAATAGGGTCTCAAATGTAGAAAACCAACTTATGCTTGCTTAAGGGGAAAGGTGAGTTGGGGTGGTGCATAAAACCAGAGATTGAAATTAGCACAGATACCTTTCCATAAGACAAATATGTAATAGACAAGAGCTACTGCTTGCTCAACGAAGTGGACTCAACACCCCATATTAAACGCCTAAGAATATACCTGACTAGTAAGAATCTTAAAACCTATGGATTTATATGTCTCCAAAAGAGAATCAAGTGTGTGTACAGCGGCATAAACGCAGCAGTGATAGGATTGGTGAGGTTCGGTGAGCAAATGCAGACCCTTTGAAGTCATATTGCATGGTACCCATTCCATAGTTCTCAACTCTCCAGGTTTAAGGGATTCTTCCTTCAGCTAAAACATGCATGTGGAACCCAGAGTATGATCCACCGTGTAATCGGGAAACGTGTTCAAATGTGTCTCAGTTTTCGTCCCCTGGTACTCGGGTGCAACATTCCAGACGCTTTACTAACACTCTCCCCACTTGGAGAGTCAGTACCTTTAACCTGCTGTTGGGCCCAGTTTGCAATTTCTGCGGAAAATGAACAGGAATAGGGAGAACCAATGAGAGACTAGCTGGAGGTGTCTGGACGGTTAAATTTAACTCTCATTTCCCACCAGGAAGAGGAATTAACCAAAGGCTCAGCGAGCCATGCCGGAACCACACTAGGGCCTGAAGCAATCCTGCGGTGTTGCGGCCAGCTCACAAGAAAGCGAGTTGAAGAAAGGAGCTCAGGGGCCCTGTAATTCACAAACCTGCAGAGTTATACTTGACAGCTATCGTCCAAAAATATATTGAAGTAAGGCTGCCAAGAGGACTTGAAAGCGGGGCAGAATTGCAGGAAACCGATTTCAGGAGGTAGACTGGAATTGCATGTAAAGCATAGGAAAAGAGGCAGAACGTCCACAATGATGCACTTGGCCAAAAAGGGCGTATGCGTTTTTTCCTGAATATATTCAGGAAAAAACGCATAGGCCCTTTTTGGCCAACCAAGCAAGCTTGCAAAGGAAATCTGCACTACAATGAAGTGTCACTGCCCCACGGTCAAAAGGGCCATCTGAAAAAAGTGTAAAATCCAGAAAGGCAGGACAGGTCATGGAGAACTGGGAGCCTTGTTATGCTGATGGGCGGGATGTAAATTGCCAACAGCCACTCTGGAGAAGTGTATGGTGTTTCCTGAAACATGTAAAAAACAAAGCAACAGAGCCTAGGGCACTTCCACTTATGGTCCTATAGCTTAGGGAAATTAAAATCAAAAAGACACAGCCACCACAAAGTTTGGGATGGCACTGCTTACAAGAACCTCGTTTACGGTACAAGTTCAATATCACAGAAAGCGAAAAATGGATAAAGAAGTTGTGGTACTTACGTACAATGCAATATCACTCAGCAATGAAATGTATGTCATCAGGCCAGTAGCAGCATAATGAGTGGATTCAGGTACGATGATTCTAAGTGAAATAAGTCACACAGAAAAAGAAACATCATAAGATATCACTAATACACGGAATGTAAACTTGGTTACACAGGAACTGAATTACAAAACAGAATAGGGTCTCAAATGTAGAAAACCAACTTATGCTTGCTTAAGGGGAAAGGTGAGTTGGGGTGCTGCATAAAACCAGAGATAGAAATTAGCACAGATACCTTTCCATAAGCCAAATATGTAATAGGCAAGAGCTACTGCTTGCTCAACGAAGTGGACTCAACACCCCATATTAAACGCCTAAGAATATACCTGACTAGTAAGAATCTTAAAACCTATGGATTTATATGTCTCTGAAAGAGAATCAAGCATGTGTACAGCGGCATAAATGCAACAGTGATAGGATTGGTGAGGTTCGGTGAGCAAATGCAGACCCTTTGAAGTCATATTGCAGGGTTCCCATTCCATGGTTCTCAACTCTTCAGGTTTAAGGGATTCTTCCTTCAGCTAAAACATGCATGTGGAACCCAGAGTATGATCCAACGTGTGATCGGGAAACGTGTTCAAATATGTCTCAGTTTTCATCCCCTGGTACTCGGGTGCAACATTCCAGACGCTTTACTAACACTCTCCCCACTTGGAGAGTCAGTGCCTTTAACCTCCTGTTTGGCCCAGTTTGCAATTTCTGCGGAAAATGAACAGGAATAGGGAGAACCAATGAGAGACTAGCTGGAGGAGTCTGGACGGTCAAATTTAACTCTCATTTCCCACCAGGAAGAGGAATTAACCAAAGGCTCAGCGAGCCATGCCGGAACCACACTAGGGCCTGAAGCAATCCTGCGGTGTTGCGGCCAGCTCACAAGAAAGCGAGTTGAAGAAAGGAAATCAGGGGCCCTGTAATTCACAAACCTGCAGAGTTCTAAATGACAGCTATCGTCCAAAAATATATTGAAGTAAGGCTGCCAAGAGGACTTGAAAGCGGGGCAGAATTGCAGGAAACCGATTTCAGGAGGTAGACTGGAATTGCATGTAAAGCATAGGAAAAGAGGCAGAACGTCCTCAATGATGCACTTGGCCAAAAAGGGCGTATGCGTTTTTTCCTGAATATATTCAGGAAAAAACGCAGACACCCTTTTTGTCCCACCAAGCAAGCTTGCAAAGGAAATCTGCACTACAATGAAGTCTCACTGCCCCCCGTTCAAAAGGGCCATCTGAAAAAAGTGTAAAATCCAGAAAGGCAGGACAGTCCATGGAGAACTGGGAGCCTTCTTATGCTGATGGGCGGGATGTAAATTGCCAACAGCCACTCTGGAGAAGTGTATGGTGTTTCCTGAAACATCTAAAAAACACAGCAACAGAGCCTAGGGCACTTCCACTTATGGTCCTATAGCTTAGGGAAATTAAAATCAAAAAGACACAGCCACCCCAAAGTTTGGGACGGCTCTGTTTACAAAAACCTCATTTACGGTACAAGTTCAATATCGCAGAAAGCGAAAAATGGATAAAGAAGTTGTGGTACTTACGTACAATGCAATATCACTCAGCAATGAAATCTATGTCATCAGGCCAGTAGCAGCATAATGAGTGTATTCAGGTACGATGATTCTAAGTGAAATAAGTCACACAGAAAAAGAAACATCATAAGATATCACTAATACACAGAATGTAAACTTGTCTACATAGGAACTGAATTACAAAACAGAATAGGGTCTCAAATGTAGAAAACCAACTTATGCTTGCTTAAGGGGAAAGGTGAGTTGGGGTGCTGCATAAAACCAGAGATTGAAATTAGCACAGATACCTTTCCATAAGACAAATATGTAATAGACAAGAGCTACTGCTTGCTCAACGAAGTGGACTCAACACCCCATATTAAACGCCTAAGAATATACCTGACTAGTAAGAATCTTAAAACCTATGGATTTATATGTCTCCGAAAGAGAATCAAGTGTGTGTACAGCGGCATAAACGCAGCAGTGATAGGATTGGTGAGGTTCGGTGAGCAAATGCAGACCCTTTGAAGTCATATTGCATGGTACCCATTAAATGGTTCTCAACTCTCCAGGTTTAAGGGATTCTTCCTTCAGCTAAAACATGCATGTGGAACCCAGAGTATGATCCACCGTGTGATCGGGAAACGTGTTCAAATGTGTCTCAGTTTTCGTCCCCTGGTACTCGGGTGCAACATTCCAGACGCTTTACTAACACTCTCCCCACTTGGAGAGTCAGTACCTTTAACCTGCTGTTGGGCCCAGTTTGCAATTTCTGCGGAAAATGAACAGGAATAGGGAGAACCAATGAGAGACTAGCTGGAGGTGTCTGGACGGTTAAATTTAACTCTCATTTCCCAACAGGAAGAGGAATTAACCAAAGGCTCAGCGAGCCATGCCGGAACCACACTAGGGCCTGAAGCAATCCTGCGGTGTTGCGGCCAGCTCACAAGAAAGCGAGTTGAAGAAAGGATCTCAGGGGCCCTGTAATTCACAAACCTGCAGAGTTATACATGACAGCTATCGTCCAAAAATATATTGAAGTAAGGCTGCCAAGAGGACTTGAAAGCGGGGCAGAATTGCAGGAAACCGATTTCAGGAGGTAGACTGGAATTGCATGTAAAGCATAGGAAAAGAGGCAGAACGTACTCAATGATGCACTTGGACAAAAAGGGCGTATGCGTTTTTTCCTGAATATACTCAGGAAAAAATGCAGACACCCTTTTTGGCCCACCAAGCAAGCTTGCAAAGGAAATCTGCACTACAATGAAGTCTCACTGCCCCCCGTTCAAAAGGGCCATCTGAAAAAAGTGTAAAATCCAGAAAGGCAGGACAGGCCATGGAGAACTGGGAGCCTTCTTATGCTGATGGGCGGGATGTAAATTGCCAACAGCCACTCTGGAGAAGTGTATGGTGTTTCCTGAAACATCTAAAAAACAAGCAACAGAGCCTAGGGCACTTCCACTTATGGTCCTATAGATTAGGGAAATTAAAATGAAAAAGACACAGCCACCCCAAAGTTTGGGACAGCTCTGTTTACAAGAACCTCGTTTACGGTACAAGTTCAATATCGCAGAATGCGAAAAATGGATAAAAATGTTGTGGTACTTACGTACAATGCAATATCACTCAGCAATGAAATGTATGTCATCAGGCCAGTAGCAGCATAATGAGTGGATTCAGGTACGATGATTCTAATTGAAATAAGTCACACAGAAAAAGAAACATCATAAGATATCACTAATACACGGAATGTAAACTTGCCTACACAGGAACTGAATTACAAAACAGAATAGGGTCTCAAATGTAGAAAACCAACTTATGCTTGCTTAAGCGGAAAGGTGAGTTGGGGTGCTGCATAAAACCAGAGATTGAAATTAGCACAGATACCTTTCCATAAGCCAAATATGTAATAGGCAAGAGCTACTGCTTGCTCAACGAAGTGGATTCAACACCCCATATGAAACGCCTAAGAATATACCTGACTAGTAAGAATCTTAAAACCTATGGATTTATATGTCTCTGAAACAGAATCAAGCGTGTGTACAGCGGCATAAACGCAACAGTGATAGGATTGGTGAGGATTGGTGACCAAATGCAGACCCTTTGAAGTCATATTGCATGGTACCCATTCCATGGTTCTCAACTCTCCAGGTTTAAGGGATTCTTCCTTCAGATAAAACATGCATGTGGAACCCAGAGTATGATCCACCGTGTGATCGGGAAACGTGTTCAAATGTGTCTCAGTTTTCATCCCCTGGTACTCGGGTGCAACATTCCAGATGCATTACTAACACTCTCCCCACTTGGAGAGTCAGTGCCTTTAACCTCCTGTTTGGCCCAGTTTGCAATTTCTTCGGAAAATGAACAGGAATAGGGAGAACCAATGAGAGACTAGCTGGAGGTGTCTGGACGGGCAAATTTTACTCTCATTTCCCACCAGGAAGAGGAATTAACCAAAGGCTCAGCCTGCCGTGCCGGAACCACACTAGGGCCTGAAGCAATCCTGCGGTGTTGCGGCCAGCTCACAAGAAAGCGAGTTGAAGAAAGGAGCTCAGGGGCACTGTAATTCACAAACCTGCAGAGTTATAAATGACAGCTATCGTCCAAAAATATATTGAAGTAAGGCTGCCAAGAGGACTTGAAAGCGGGGCAGAATTGCAGGAAACCGATTTCAGGAGGTAGACTGGAATTGCATGTAAAGCATAGAAAAAGAGGCAGAACGTCCACAATGATGCACTTGGCCAAAAAGGGCGTATGCGTTTTTTCTTGAATATATTCAGGAAAAAACGCATACGCCCTTTTTGGCCAACCAAGCAAGCTTGCAAAGGAAATCTGCACTACAATGAAGTCTCACTGCCCCCCGGTCAGAAGGGCCATCTGAAAAAAGTGTAAAACCCAGAAAGGCAGGACAGGCCATGGAGAACTGGGAGCCTAGTTAGGCTGATGGGCGGGATGTAAATTGCCAACAGCCACTCTGGAGAAGTGTATGGTGTTTCCTGAAACATCTAAAAAACAAAGCAACAGAGCCTAGGGCACTTCCACTTATGGTCCTATAGCTTAGGGAAATTAAAATCAAAAAGACACAGCCACCCCAAAATTTGGGACGGCTCTGTTTACAGGAACCTCATTTACGGTACAAGTTCAATATCACAGAAAGCGAAAAATGGATAAAGAAGTTGTGGTACTAACGTACAATGCAATATCACTCAGCAATTAAATCTATGTCATCAGGCCCATAGCAGCATAATGAGTGGATTCAGGTACGATGATTCTAAGTGAAATATGTCACACAGAAAAAGAAACATCATAAGATATCACTAATACACGGAATGTACACTTGGCTACACAGGAACTGAATTACAAAACAGAATAGGGTCTCAAATGTAGAAAACCAACTTATGCTTGCTTAAGGGGAAAGGTGAGTTGGGGTGCTGCATAAAACCAGAGATTGAAATTAGCACAGATACCTTTCCATAAGACAAATATGTAATAGACAAGAGCTACTGCTTGCTCAACGAAGTGGACTCAACACCCCATATTAAACGCCTAAGGATATACCTGACTAGTAAGAATCTTAAAACCTATTGATTTATATGTCTCCGAAAGAGAATCAAGCGTGTGTACAGCGGCATAAACGCAGCAGTGATAGGATTGGTGAGGTTCGGTGAGCAAATGAAGACCCTTTGAAGTCATATTGCATGGTACCCATTCCATGGTTCTCAACTCTCCAGGTTTACGGGATTCTTCCTTCAGGTAAAACATGCATGAGGAACCCAGAGTATGATCCAACGTGTGATCGGGAAACGTGTTCAAATGTGTCTCAGTTTTCGTCCCCTGGTACTCGGGTGCAACATTCCAGACGCTTTACTAACACTCTCCCCACTTGGAGAGTCAGTGCCTTTAACCTCCTGTTTGGCCCAGTTTGCAATTTCTGCGGAAAATGAACAGGAATAGGGAGAACCAATGAGAGACTAGCTGGAGGTGTCTGGACGGGCAAATTTAACTCTCATTTCCCACCAGGAAGAGGAATTAACCAAAGGCTCAGCGAGGCATGCCGGAACCACACTAGGGCCTGAAGCAATCCTGCGGTGTTGCGGCCAGCTCACAAGAAAGCGAGTTGAAGAAAGGAGCTCAGGGGCCCTGTAATTCACAAACCTGCAGAGTTATACATGACAGCTATCGTCCAAAAATATATTGAAGTAAGGCTGCCAAGAGGACTTGAAAGCGGGGCAGAATTGCAGGAAACCGATTTCAGGAGGTAGACTGGAATTGCATGTAAAGCATAGGAAAAGAGGCAGAACGTCCACAATGATGCACTTGGCCAAAAAGGGCGTATGCGTTTTTTCCTGAATATATTCAGGAAAAAACGCATACGCCCTTTTTGGCCAACCAAGCAAGCTTGCAAAGGAAATCTGCACTACAATGAAGTCTCACTGCCCCCCGGTCAAAAGGGCCATCTGAAAAAAGTGTAAAATCCAGAAAGGCAGGACAGTCCATGGAGAACTGGGAGCCTTCTTATGCTGATGGGCGTGATGTAAATTGCCAACAGCCACTCTGGAGAAGTGTATGGTGTTTCCTGAAACATCTAAAAAACAAAGCAACAGAGCCTAGGGCACTTCCACTTATGGTCCTATAGCTTAGGGAAATTAAAATCAAAAAGACACAGCCACCCCAAAGTTTGGGACAGCTCTGTTTACAAGAACCTCGTTTACGGTACAAGTTCAATATCACAGAAAGCGAAAAATGGATAAAGAAGTTGTGGTACTAACGTACAATGCAATATCACTCAGCAATTAAATCTATGTCATCAGGCCCATAGCAGCATAATGAGTGGATTCAGGTACGATGATTGTAAGTAAAATATGTCACACAGAAAAAGAAACATCATAAGATATCACTAATACACGGAATGTAAACTTGGCTACACAGGAACTGAATTACAAAACAGAATAGGGTCTCAAATGTAGAAAACCAACTTATGCTTGCTTAAGGGGAAAGGTGAGTTGGGGTGCTGCATAAAACCAGAGATTGAAATTAGCACAGATACCTTTCCATAAGCCAAATATGTAATAGGCAAGAGCTACTGCTTGCTCAACGAAGTGGACTCAACACCCCATATTAAACGCCTAAGAATATACCTGACTAGTAAGAATCTTAAAACCTATGGATTTATATGTCTCCGAAAGAGAATCAAGTGTGTGTACAGTGGCATAAACGCAGCAGTGAAAGGATTGGTGAGGTTCGGTGAGCAAATGCAGACCCTTTGAAGTCATATTGCATGGTACCCATTCCACGGTTCTCAACTCTCCAGGTTTAAGGGATTCTTCCTTCAGCTAAAACATGCATGTGGAACCCAGAGTATGATCCAACGTGTGATCGGGAAACGTGTTCAAATGTGTCTCAGTTTTCGTCCCCTGGTACTCGGGTGCAACATTCCAGACGCTTTACTAACACTCTCCCCACTTGGAGAGTCAGTGCCTTTAACCTCCTGTTTGGCCCAGTTTGCAATTTCTTCGGAAAATGAACAGGAATAGGGAGAACCAATGAGAGACTAGCTGGAGGTGTCTGGACGGGCAAATTTAACTCTCATTTCCCACCAGGAAGAGGAATTAACCAAAGGCTCAGCATGCCATGCCAGTACCACACTAGGGCCTGAAGCAATCCTGCGGTGTTGCGGCCAGCTCACAAGAAAGCGAGTTGAAGAAAGGAGCTCAGGGGCACTGTAATTCACAAACCTGCAGAGTTATAAATGACAGCTATCGTCCAAAAATATATTGAAGTAAGGCTGCCAAGAGGACTTGAAAGCGGGGCAGAATTGCAGGAAACCGATTTCAGGAGGTAGACTGGAATTGCATGTAAAGCATAGAAAAAGAGGCAGAACGTCCACAATGATGCACTTGGCCAAAAAGGGCGTATGCGTTTTTTCTTGAATATATTCAGGAAAAAACGCATACGCCCTTTTTGGCCAACCAAGCAAGCTTGCAAAGGAAATCTGCACTACAATGAAGTCTCACTGCCCCCCGGTCAGAAGGGCCATCTGAAAAAAGTGTAAAACCCAGAAAGGCAGGACAGGCCATGGAGAACTGGGAGCCTAGTTAGGCTGATGGGCGGGATGTAAATTGCCAACAGCCACTCTGGAGAAGTGTATGGTGTTTCCTGAAACATCTAAAAAACAAAGCAACAGAGCCTAGGGCACTTCCACTTATGGTCCTATAGCTTAGGGAAATTAAAATCAAAAAGACACAGCCACCCCAAAATTTGGGACGGCTCTGTTTACAGGAACCTCATTTACGGTACAAGTTCAATATCACAGAAAGCGAAAAATGGATAAAGAAGTTGTGGTACTAACGTACAATGCAATATCACTCAGCAATTAAATCTATGTCATCAGGCCCATAGCAGCATAATGAGTGGATTCAGGTACGATGATTCTAAGTGAAATATGTCACACAGAAAAAGAAACATCATAAGATATCACTAATACACGGAATGTACACTTGGCTACACAGGAACTGAATTACAAAACAGAATAGGGTCTCAAATGTAGAAAACCAACTTATGCTTGCTTAAGGGGAAAGGTGAGTTGGGGTGCTGCATAAAACCAGAGATTGAAATTAGCACAGATACCTTTCCATAAGACAAATATGTAATAGACAAGAGCTACTGCTTGCTCAACGAAGTGGACTCAACACCCCATATTAAACGCCTAAGGATATACCTGACTAGTAAGAATCTTAAAACCTATTGATTTATATGTCTCCGAAAGAGAATCAAGCGTGTGTACAGCGGCATAAACGCAGCAGTGATAGGATTGGTGAGGTTCGGTGAGCAAATGAAGACCCTTTGAAGTCATATTGCATGGTACCCATTCCATGGTTCTCAACTCTCCAGGTTTACGGGATTCTTCCTTCAGGTAAAACATGCATGAGGAACCCAGAGTATGATCCAACGTGTGATCGGGAAACGTGTTCAAATGTGTCTCAGTTTTCATCCCCTGGTACTCGGGTGCAACATTCCAGACGCTTTACTAACACTCTCCCCACTTGGAGAGTCAGTGCCTTTAACCTCCTGTTTGGCCCAGTTTGCAATTTCTGCGGAAAATGAACAGGAATAGGGAGAACCAATGAGAGACTAGCTGGAGGTGTCTGGACGGGCAAATTTAACTCTCATTTCCCACCAGGAAGAGGAATTAACCAAAGGCTCAGCGAGGCATGCCGGAACCACACTAGGGCCTGAAGCAATCCTGCGGTGTTGCGGCCAGCTCACAAGAAAGCGAGTTGAAGAAAGGAGCTCAGGGGCCCTGTAATTCACAAACCTGCAGAGTTATACATGACAGCTATCGTCCAAAAATATATTGAAGTAAGGCTGCCAAGAGGACTTGAAAGCGGGGCAGAATTGCAGGAAACCGATTTCAGGAGGTAGACTGGAATTGCATGTAAAGCATAGGAAAAGAGGCAGAACGTCCACAATGATGCACTTGGCCAAAAAGGGCGTATGCGTTTTTTCCTGAATATATTCAGGAAAAAACGCATACGCCCTTTTTGGCCAACCAAGCAAGCTTGCAAAGGAAATCTGCACTACAATGAAGTCTCACTGCCCCCCGGTCAAAAGGGCCATCTGAAAAAAGTGTAAAATCCAGAAAGGCAGGACAGTCCATGGAGAACTGGGAGCCTTCTTATGCTGATGGGCGGGATGTAAATTGCCAACAGCCACTCTGGAGAAGTGTATGGTGTTTCCTGAAACATCTAAAAAACAAAGCAACAGAGCCTAGGGCACTTCCACTTATGGTCCTATAGCTTAGGGAAATTAAAATCAAAAAGACACAGCCACCCCAAAGTTTGGGACAGCTCTGTTTACAAGAACCTCGTTTACGGTACAAGTTCAATATCACAGAAAGCGAAAAATGGATAAAGAAGTTGTGGTACTAACGTACAATGCAATATCACTCAGCAATTAAATCTATGTCATCAGGCCCATAGCAGCATAATGAGTGGATTCAGGTACGATGATTGTAAGTAAAATATGTCACACAGAAAAAGAAACATCATAAGATATCACTAATACACGGAATGTAAACTTGGCTACACAGGAACTGAATTACAAAACAGAATAGGGTCTCAAATGTAGAAAACCAACTTATGCTTGCTTAAGGGGAAAGGTGAGTTGGGGTGCTGCATAAAACCAGAGATTGAAATTAGCACAGATACCTTTCCATAAGCCAAATATGTAATAGGCAAGAGCTACTGCTTGCTCAACGAAGTGGACTCAACACCCCATATTAAACGCCTAAGAATATACCTGACTAGTAAGAATCTTAAAACCTATGGATTTATATGTCTCCGAAAGAGAATCAAGTGTGTGTACAGTGGCATAAACGCAGCAGTGAAAGGATTGGTGAGGTTCGGTGAGCAAATGCAGACCCTTTGAAGTCATATTGCATGGTACCCATTCCACGGTTCTCAACTCTCCAGGTTTAAGGGATTCTTCCTTCAGCTAAAACATGCATGTGGAACCCAGAGTATGATCCAACGTGTGATCGGGAAACGTGTTCAAATGTGTCTCAGTTTTCGTCCCCTGGTACTCGGGTGCAACATTCCAGACGCTTTACTAACACTCTCCCCACTTGGAGAGTCAGTGCCTTTAACCTCCTGTTTGGCCCAGTTTGCAATTTCTTCGGAAAATGAACAGGAATAGGGAGAACCAATGAGAGACTAGCTGGAGGTGTCTGGACGGGCAAATTTAACTCTCATTTCCCACCAGGAAGAGGAATTAACCAAAGGCTCAGCATGCCATGCCAGTACCACACTAGGGCCTGAAGCAATCCTGCGGTGTTGCGGCCAGCTCACAAGAAAGCGAGTTGAAGAAAGGAGCTCAGGGGCACTGTAATTCACAAACCTGCAGAGTTATAAATGACAGCTATCGTCCAAAAATATATTGAAGTAAGGCTGCCAAGAGGACTTGAAAGCGGGGCAGAATTGCAGGAAACCGATTTCAGGAGGTAGACTGGAATTGCATGTAAAGCATAGAAAAAGAGGCAGAACGTCCACAATGATGCACTTGGCCAAAAAGGGCGTATGCGTTTTTTCTTGAATATATTCAGGAAAAAACGCATACGCCCTTTTTGGCCAACCAAGCAAGCTTGCAAAGGAAATCTGCACTACAATGAAGTCTCACTGCCCCCCGGTCAGAAGGGCCATCTGAAAAAAGTGTAAAACCCAGAAAGGCAGGACAGGCCATGGAGAACTGGGAGCCTAGTTAGGCTGATGGGCGGGATGTAAATTGCCAACAGCCACTCTGGAGAAGTGTATGGTGTTTCCTGAAACATCTAAAAAACAAAGCAACAGAGCCTAGGGCACTTCCACTTATGGTCCTATAGCTTAGGGAAATTAAAATCAAAAAGACACAGCCACCCCAAAATTTGGGACGGCTCTGTTTACAGGAACCTCATTTACGGTACAAGTTCAATATCACAGAAAGCGAAAAATGGATAAAGAAGTTGTGGTACTAACGTACAATGCAATATCACTCAGCAATTAAATCTATGTCATCAGGCCCATAGCAGCATAATGAGTGGATTCAGGTACGATGATTCTAAGTGAAATATGTCACACAGAAAAAGAAACATCATAAGATATCACTAATACACGGAATGTACACTTGGCTACACAGGAACTGAATTACAAAACAGAATAGGGTCTCAAATGTAGAAAACCAACTTATGCTTGCTTAAGGGGAAAGGTGAGTTGGGGTGCTGCATAAAACCAGAGATTGAAATTAGCACAGATACCTTTCCATAAGACAAATATGTAATAGACAAGAGCTACTGCTTGCTCAACGAAGTGGACTCAACACCCCATATTAAACGCCTAAGGATATACCTGACTAGTAAGAATCTTAAAACCTATTGATTTATATGTCTCCGAAAGAGAATCAAGCGTGTGTACAGCGGCATAAACGCAGCAGTGATAGGATTGGTGAGGTTCGGTGAGCAAATGAAGACCCTTTGAAGTCATATTGCATGGTACCCATTCCATGGTTCTCAACTCTCCAGGTTTACGGGATTCTTCCTTCAGGTAAAACATGCATGAGGAACCCAGAGTATGATCCAACGTGTGATCGGGAAACGTGTTCAAATGTGTCTCAGTTTTCGTCCCCTGGTACTCGGGTGCAACATTCCAGACGCTTTACTAACACTCTCCCCACTTGGAGAGTCAGTGCCTTTAACCTCCTGTTTGGCCCAGTTTGCAATTTCTGCGGAAAATGAACAGGAATAGGGAGAACCAATGAGAGACTAGCTGGAGGTGTCTGGACGGGCAAATTTAACTCTCATTTCCCACCAGGAAGAGGAATTAACCAAAGGCTCAGCGAGGCATGCCGGAACCACACTAGGGCCTGAAGCAATCCTGCGGTGTTGCGGCCAGCTCACAAGAAAGCGAGTTGAAGAAAGGAGCTCAGGGGCCCTGTAATTCACAAACCTGCAGAGTTATACATGACAGCTATCGTCCAAAAATATATTGAAGTAAGGCTGCCAAGAGGACTTGAAAGCGGGGCAGAATTGCAGGAAACCGATTTCAGGAGGTAGACTGGAATTGCATGTAAAGCATAGGAAAAGAGGCAGAACGTCCACAATGATGCACTTGGCCAAAAAGGGCGTATGCGTTTTTTCCTGAATATATTCAGGAAAAAACGCATACGCCCTTTTTGGCCAACCAAGCAAGCTTGCAAAGGAAATCTGCACTACAATGAAGTCTCACTGCCCCCCGGTCAAAAGGGCCATCTGAAAAAAGTGTAAAATCCAGAAAGGCAGGACAGTCCATGGAGAACTGGGAGCCTTCTTATGCTGATGGGCGGGATGTAAATTGCCAACAGCCACTCTGGAGAAGTGTATGGTGTTTCCTGAAACATCTAAAAAACAAAGCAACAGAGCCTAGGGCACTTCCACTTATGGTCCTATAGCTTAGGGAAATTAAAATCAAAAAGACACAGCCACCCCAAAGTTTGGGACAGCTCTGTTTACAAGAACCTCGTTTACGGTACAAGTTCAATATCACAGAAAGCGAAAAATGGATAAAGAAGTTGTGGTACTAACGTACAATGCAATATCACTCAGCAATTAAATCTATGTCATCAGGCCCATAGCAGCATAATGAGTGGATTCAGGTACGATGATTGTAAGTAAAATATGTCACACAGAAAAAGAAACATCATAAGATATCACTAATACACGGAATGTAAACTTGGCTACACAGGAACTGAATTACAAAACAGAATAGGGTCTCAAATGTAGAAAACCAACTTATGCTTGCTTAAGGGGAAAGGTGAGTTGGGGTGCTGCATAAAACCAGAGATTGAAATTAGCACAGATACCTTTCCATAAGCCAAATATGTAATAGGCAAGAGCTACTGCTTGCTCAACGAAGTGGACTCAACACCCCATATTAAACGCCTAAGAATATACCTGACTAGTAAGAATCTTAAAACCTATGGATTTATATGTCTCCGAAAGAGAATCAAGTGTGTGTACAGTGGCATAAACGCAGCAGTGAAAGGATTGGTGAGGTTCGGTGAGCAAATGCAGACCCTTTGAAGTCATATTGCATGGTACCCATTCCACGGTTCTCAACTCTCCAGGTTTAAGGGATTCTTCCTTCAGCTAAAACATGCATGTGGAACCCAGAGTATGATCCAACGTGTGATCGGGAAACGTGTTCAAATGTGTCTCAGTTTTCGTCCCCTGGTACTCGGGTGCAACATTCCAGACGCTTTACTAACACTCTCCCCACTTGGAGAGTCAGTGCCTTTAACCTCCTGTTTGGCCCAGTTTGCAATTTCTTCGGAAAATGAACAGGAATAGGGAGAACCAATGAGAGACTAGCTGGAGGTGTCTGGACGGGCAAATTTAACTCTCATTTCCCACCAGGAAGAGGAATTAACCAAAGGCTCAGCATGCCATGCCAGTACCACACTAGGGCCTGAAGCAATCCTGCGGTGTTGCGGCCAGCTCACAAGAAAGCGAGTTGAAGAAAGGAGCTCAGGGGCACTGTAATTCACAAACCTGCAGAGTTATACATGACAGCTATCATCCAAAAATATATTGAAGTAAGGCTGCCAAGAGGACTTGAAAGCGGGGCAGAATTGCAGGAAACCGATTTCAGGAGGTAGACTGGAATTGCATGTAAAGCATAGGAAAAGAGGCAGAACGTCCACAATGATGCACTTGGCCAAAAAGCGCGTATGCGTTTTTTCCTGAATATATTCAGGAAAAAACGCATATGCCCTTTTTGGCCACCCAAGCAAGCTTGCAAAGGAAATCTGCACTACAATGAAGTCTCACTGCCCCCCGGTCAAAAGGGCCATCTGAAAAAAGTGTAAAATCCAGAAAGGAAAGACAGGCCATGGAGAACTGGGAGCCTTCTTATGCTGATGGGTGGGATGTAAATTGCCAACAGCCACTCTGGAGAAGTGTATGGTGTTTCCTGAAACATCTAAAAAACAAAGCAACAGAGCCTAGGGCACTTCCACTTATGGTCCTATAGATTAGGGAAATTAAAATCAAAAAGACACAGCCACCCCAAAGTTTGGGACAGCTCGGTTTACAAGAACCTCGTTTACGGTACAAGTTAAATATCGCAGAAAGCGAAAAATGGATAAAGAAGTTGTGGTACTTACGTACAATGCAATATCACTCAGCAATGAAATCTATGTCATCAGGCCAGTAGCAGCATAATGAGTGGATTCAGTTATGATGATTCTAAGTGAAATAAGTCACACAGAAAACAAACATCATAAGATATCACTAATACACGGAATGTAAACTTGGCTACACAGGAACTGAATTACAAAACAGAATAGGGTCTCAAATGTAGAAAACCAACTTATGCTTGCTTAAGGGGAAAGGTGAGTTGGGGTGCTGCATAAAACCAGAGATTGAAATTAGCACAGATACCTTTCCATAAGCCAAATATGTAATAGACAAGAGCTACTGCTTGCTCAACGAAGTGGACTCAACACCCCATATTAAACGCCTAAGAATATACCTGACTAGTAAGAATCTTAAAACCTATGGATATATATGTCTCCGAAAGAGAATCAAGCGTGTGTACAGCGGCATAAACGCAGCAGTGATAGGATTGGTGAGGTTCGGTGAGCAAATGAAGACCCTTTGAAGTCATATTGCATGGTACCCATTCCATGGTTCTCAACTCTCCAGGTTTAAGGGATTCTTCCTTCAGGTAAAACATGCATGAGGAACCCAGAGTATGATCCAACGTGTGATCGGGAAACGTGTTCAAATGTGTCTCAGTTTTCGTCCCCTGGTACTCGGGTGCAACATTCCAGACGCTTTACTAACACTCTCCCCAATGGAGAGTCAGTGCCTTTAACCTCCTGTTTGGCCCAGTTTGCAATTTCTGCGGAAAATGAACAGGAATAGGGAGAACACATGAGAGACTAGCTGGAGGTGTCTGGACGGGCAAATTTAACTCTCATTTCCCACCAAGAAGAGGAATTAACCAAAGGCTCAGCGAGCCATGCCGGAACCACACTAGGGACTGAAGCAATCCTGCGGTGTTGCGGCCAGCTCACAAGAAAGCGAGTTGAAGAAAGGAGCTCAGGGGCCCTGTAATTCACAAACCTGCAGAGTTATACATGACAGCTATCGTCCAAAAATATATTGAAGTAAGGCTGCCAAGAGGACTTGAAAGCGGGGCAGAATTGCAGGAAACCGATTTCAGGAGGTAGACTGGAATTGCATGTAAAGCATAGGAAAAGAGGCAGAACGTCCACAATGATGCACTTGGCCAAAAAGGGCGTATGCGTTTTTTCCTGAATATATTCAGGAAAAAACGCATACGCCCTTTTTGGCCAACCAAGCAAGCTTGCAAAGGAAATCTGTACTACAATGAAGTCTCACTGCCCCCCGGTCAAAAGGGCCATCTGAAAAAAGTGTAAAATCCAGAAAGGCAGGACAGTCCATGGAGAACTGGGAGCCTTGTTATGCTGATGGGCGGGATGTAAATTGCCAACAGCCACTCTGGAGAAGTGTATGGTGTTTCCTGAAACATCTAAAAAACAAAGCAACAGAGCCTAGGGCACTTCCACTTATGGTCCTATAGCTTAGGGAAATTAAAATCAAAAAGACACAGCCACCCCAAAGTTTGGGACAGCTCTGTTTACAAGAACCTCGTTTACGGTACAAGTTCAATATCGCAGAAAGCGAAAAATGGATAAAGAAGTTGTGGTACTTACGTACAATGCAATATCACTCAGCAATGAAATCTATGTCATCAGGCCCATAGCAGCATAATGAGTGGATTCAGGTACGATGATTCTAAGTGAAATATGTCACACAGAAAAAGAAACATCATAAGATATCACTAATACACGGAATGTAAACTTGGCTACACAGGAACTGAATTACAAAACAGAATAGGGTCTCAAATGTAGAAAACCAACTTATGCTTGCTTAAGGGGAAAGGTGAGTTGGGGTGCTGCATAAAACCAGAGATTGAAATTAGCACAGATACCTTTCCATAAGACAAATATGTAATAGACAAGAGCTACTGCTTGCTCAACGAAGTGGACTCAACACCCCATATTAAACGCCTAAGAATATACCTGACTAGTAAGAATCTTAAAACCTATGGATTTATATGTCTCCGAAAGACAATCAAGTGTGTGTACAGCGGCATAAACGCAGCAGTGATAGGATTGGTGAGGTTCGGTGAGCAAATGCAGACCCTTTGAAGTCATATTGCATGGTACCCATTCCATGGTTCTCAACTCTCCAGGTTTAAGGGATTCTTCCTTCAGCTAAAACATGCATGTGGAACCCAGAGTATGATCCACCGTGTGATCGGGAAACGTATTCAAATGTGTCTCAGTTTTCGTCCCCTGGTACTCGGGTGCAACATTCCAGACGCTTTACTAACACTCTCCCCACTTGGAGAGTCAGTGCCTTTAACCTCCTGTTTGGCCCAGTTTGCAATTTCTGCGGAAAATGAACAGGAATAGGGAGAACCAATGAGAGACTAGCTGGAGGAGTCTGGACGGGCAAATTTAACTCTCATTTCCCACCAGGAAGAGGAATTAACCAAAGGCTCAGCGAGCCATGCCGGAACCACACTAGGGCCTGAAGCAATCCTGCGGTGTTGCGGCCAGCTCACAAGAAACCGAGTTGAAGAAAGGAAATCAGGGGCCCTGTAATTCACAAACCTGCAGAGTTATAAATGACAGCTATCGTCCAAAAATATATTGAAGTAAGGCTGCCAAGAGGACTTGAAAGCGGGGCAGAATTGCAGGAAACCGATTTCAGGAGGTAGACTGGAATTGCATGTAAAGCATAGGAAAAGAGGCAGAACGTCCTCAATGATGCACTTGGCCAAAAAGGGCGTAAGCGTTTTTTCCTGAATATATTCAGGAAAAAACGCAGACACCCTTTTTGTCCCACCAAGGAAGCTTGCAAAGGAAATCTGCACTACAATGAAGTCTCACTGCCCCCCGTTCAAAAGGGCCATCTGAAAAAAGTGTAAAATCCAGAAAGGCAGGACAGTCCATGGAGAACTGGGAGCCTTCTTATGCTGATGGGCGGGATGTAAATTGCCAACAGCCACTCTGGAGAAGTGTATGGTGTTTCCTGAAACATCTAAAAAACACAGCAACAGAGCCTAGGGCACTTCCACTTATGGTCCTATAGCTTAGGGAAATTAAAATCAAAAAGACACAGCCACCCCAAAGTTTGGGACAGCTCTGTTTACAAAAACCTCATTTACGGTACAAGTTCATTATCGCAGAAAGCGAAAAATGGATAAAGAAGTTGTGGTACTTACGTACAATGCAATATCACTCAGCAATGAAATCTATGTCATCAGGCCAGTAGCAGCATAATGAGTGTATTCAGGTACGATGATTCTAAGTGAAATAAGTCACACAGAAAAAGAAACATCATAAGATATCACTAATACACAGAATGTAAACTTGTCTACATAGGAACTGAATTACAAAACAGAATAGGGTCTCAAATGTAGAAAACCAACTTATGCTTGCTTAAGGGGAAAGGTGAGTTGGGGTGCTGCATAAAACCAGAGATTGAAATTAGCACAGATACCTTTCCATAAGACAAATATGTAATAGACAAGAGCTACTGCTTGCTCAACGAAGTGGACTCAACACCCCATATTAAACGCCTAAGAATATACCTGACTAGTAAGAATCTTAAAACCTATGGATTTATATGTCTCCGAAAGAGAATCAAGTGTGTGTACAGCGGCATAAACGCAGCAGTGATAGGATTGGTGAGGTTCGGTGAGCAAATGCAGACCCTTTGAAGTCATATTGCATGGTACCCATTCCATGGTTCTCAACTCTCCAGGTTTAAGGGATTCTTCCTTCAGCTAAAACATGCATGTGGAACCCAGAGTATGATCCACCGTGTGATCGGGAAACGTGTTCAAATGTGTCTCAGTTTTCGTCCCCTGGTACTCGGGTGCAACATTCCAGACGCTTTACTAACACTCTCCCCACTTGGAGAGTCAGTACCTTTAACCTGCTGTTGGGCCCAGTTTGCAATTTCTGCGGAAAATGAACAGGAATAGGGAGAACCAATGAGAGACTAGCTGGAGGTGTCTGGACGGTTAAATTTAACTCTCATTTCCCACCAGGAAGAGGAATTAACCAAAGGCTCAGCGAGCCATGCCGGAACCACACTAGGGCCTGAAGCAATCCTGCGGTGTTGCGGCCAGCTCACAAGAAAGCGAGTTGAAGAAAGGAGCTCAGGGGCCCTGTAATTCACAAACCTGCAGAGTTATACATGACAGCTATTGTCCAAAAATATATTGAAGTAAGGCTGCCAAGAGGACTTGAAAGCGGGGCAGAATTGCAGGAAACCGATTTCAGGAGGTAGACTGGAAATGCATGTAAAGCATAGGAAAAGAGGCAGAACGTCCACAATGATGCACTTGGCCAAAAAGGGCGTATGCGTTTTTTCCTGAATATATTCAGGAAATAACGCATACGCCCTTTTTGGCCAACCAAGCAAGCTTGCCAATGAAATCTGCACTACAATGAAGTCTCACTGCCCCCCGGTCAAAAGGGCCATCTGAAAAAAGTGTAAAATCCAGAAAGGCAGGACAGGCCATGGAGAACTGGGAGCCTTCTTATGCTGATGGGCGGGATGTAAATTGCCAACAGCCACTCTGGAGAAGTGTATGGTGTTTCCTGAAACATCTAAAAAACAAAGCAACAGAGCCTAGGGCACTTCCACTTATGGTTCTATAGCTTAGGGAAATTAAAATCAAAAAGACACAGCCACCACAAAGTTTGGGATGGCACTGCTTACAAGAACCTCGTTTACGGTACAAGTTCAATATCACAGAAAGCGAAAAATGGATAAAGAAGTTGTGGTACTTACGTACAATGCAATATCACTCAGCAATGAAATGTATGTCATTAGGCCAGTAGCAGCATAATGAGTGGATTCAGGTACGATGATTCTAAGTGAAATAAGTCACACAGAAAAAGAAACATCATAAGATATCACTAATACACGGAATGTAAACTTGGTTACACAGGAACTGAATTACAAAACAGAATAGTGTCTCAAATGTAGAAAACCAACTTATGCTTGCTTAAGGGGAAAGGTGAGTTGGGGTGCTGCATAAAACCACAGATAGAAATTAGCACAGATACCTTTCCATAAGCCAAATATGTAATAGGCAAGAGCTACTGCTTGCTCAACGAAGTGGATTCAACACCCCATATTAAACGCCTAAGAATATACCTGACTAATAAGAATCTTAAAACCTATGGATTTATATGTCTCTGAAAGAGAATCAAGCATGTGTACAGCGGCATAAATGCAACAGTGATAGGATTGGTGAGGTTCGGTGAGCAAATGCAGACCCTTTGAAGTCATATTGCAGGGTTCCCATTCCATGGTTCTCAACTCTTCAGGTTTAAGGGATTCTTCCTTCAGCTAAAACATGCATGTGGAACCCAGAGTATGATCCAACGTGTGATCGGGAAACGTGTTCAAATATGTCTCAGTTTTCATCCCCTGGTACTCGGGTGCAACATTCCAGACGCTTTACTAACACTCTCCCCACTTGGAGAGTCAGTGCCTTTAACCTCCTGTTTGGCCCAGTTTGCAATTTCTGCGGAAAATGAACAGGAATAGGGAGAACCAATGAGAGACTAGCTGGAGGAGTCTGGACGGGCAAATTTAACTCTCATTTCCCACCAGGAAGAGGAATTAACCAAAGGCTCAGCGTGCCATGCCGGAACCACACTAGGGCCTGAAGCAATCCTGCGGTGTTGCGGCCAGCTCACAAGAAAGCGAGTTGAAGAAAGGAACTCAGGGGCCCTGTAATTCACAAACCTGCAGAGTTATAAATGACAGCTATCGTCCAAAAATATATTGAAGTAAGGCTGCCAAGAGGACTTGAAAGCGGGGCAGAATTGCAGGAAACCGATTTCAGGAGGTAGACTGGAATTGCATGTAAAGCATAGGAAAAGAGGCAGAACGTCCACAATGATGCACTTGGCCAAAAAGGACGTATGCGTTTTTTCCTGAATATATTCAGGAAAAAATGCATACGCCCTTTTTGGCCAACCAAGCAAGCTTGCAAAGGAAATCTGCACTACAATGAAGTCTCACTGCCCCCCGGTCAAAAGGGCCATCTGAAAAAAGTGTAAAATCCAGAAAGTTAGGACAGGCCATGGAGAACTGGGAGCCTACTTAGACTGATGGGCGGGATGTAAATTGCCAACAGCCACTCTGGAGAAGTGTATGGTGTTTCCTGAAACATCTAAAAAACAAAGCAACAGAGCCTAGGGCACTTCCACTTATGGTCCTATAGATTAGGGAAATTAAAATCAAAAAGACACAGCCACCCCAAAGTTTGGAACGGCTCTGTTTACAAGAACCTCGTTTACGGTACAAGTTCAATATCGCAGAAAGCAAAAAATGGATAAAGAAGTTGTGGTACTTACGTACAATGCAATATCACTCAGCAATGAAATCTATGTCATCAGGCCAGTAGCAGCATAATGAGTGGATTCAGGCACGATGATTCTAAGTGAAATAAGTCACACAGAAAAAGAAACATCATAAGATATCACTAATACACGGAATGTAAACTTGCCTACACAGGAACTGAATTACAAAACAGAATAGGGTCTCAAATGTAGAAAACCAACTTATGCTTGCTTAAGGGGAAAGGTGAGTTGGGGTGCTGCATAAAACCAGAGATTGAAATTAGCACAGATACCTTTCTATAAGCCAAATATGTAATAGACAAGAGCTACTGCTTGCTCAACGAAGTGGACTCAACACCCCATATTAAACGCCTAAAAATATACCTGACTAGTAAGAATCTTAAAACCTATGGATTGATATGTCTACGAAAGAGAATCAAGCGTGTGTACAGCGGCATAAACGCAGCAGTGATAGGATTGGTGAGGTTCGGTGAGCAAATGCAGACCCTTTGAAGTCATATTGCATGGTACCCATTCCATGGTTCTCAACTCTCCAGGTTTAAGGGATTCTTCCTTCAGCTAAAACATGCATGTGGAACCCAGAGTATGATCCACCGTGTGATCGGGAAACGTGTTCAAATGTGTCTCAGTTTTCGTCCCCTGGTACTCGGGTGCAACATTCCAGATGCTTTACTAACACTCTCCCCACTTGGAGAGTCAGTGCCTTTAACCTCCTGTTTGGCCCAGTTTGCAATTTCTTCGGAAAATGAACAGGAATAGGGAGAACCAATGAGAGACTAGCTGGAGGTGTCTGGACGGGCAAATTTTACTCTCATTTCCCACCAGGAAGAAGAATTAACCAAAGGCTCAGCCTGCCGTGCCGGAACCACACTAGGGCATGAAGCAATCCTGCGGTGTTGCGGCCAGCTCACAAGAAAGTGAGTTGAAGAAAGGAGCTCAGGGGCACTGTAATTCACAAACCTGCAGAGTTATAAATGACAGCTATCGTCCAAAAATATATTGAAGTAAGGCTGCCAAGAGGACTTGAAAGCGGGGCAGAATTGCAGGAAACCGATTTCAGGAGGTAGACTGGAATTGCATGTAAAGCATAGGAAAAGAGGCAGAACGTCCACAATGATGCACTTGGCCAAAAAGGGCGTATTCTTTTTTTCCTGAATATATTCAGGAAAAAACGCATACGCCCTTTTTGGCCAACCAAGCAAGCTTACAAAGGAAATCTGCACTACAATGAAGTCTCACTGCCCCCCGGTCAAAAGGGCCATCTGAAAAAAGTGTAAAATCCAGAAAGGCAGGACAGACCATGGAGAACTGGGAGCCTACTTAGGCTGATGGGCGGGATGTAAATTGCCAACAGCCACTCTGGAGAAGTGTATGGTGTTTCCTGAAACATCTGAAAAACAAAGCAACAGAGCCTAGGGCACTTCCATTTTTGGTCCTATAGATTAGGGAAATTAAAATGAAAAAGACACAGCCACCCCAAAGTTTGGAACGGCTCTGTTTACAAGAACATCGTTTACGGTTCAAGTTCAATATCGCAGAAAGCGAAAAATGGATAAAGAAGTTGTGGTACTTACGTACAATGCAATATCACTCAGCAATTAAATCTATGTCATCAGGCCCATAGCAGCATAATGAGTGGATTCAGGTACGATGATTCTAAGTGAAATATGTCACACAGAAAAAGAAACATCATAAGATATCACTAATACACGGAATGTACACTTGGCTACACAGGAACTGAATTACAAAACAGAATAGGGTCTCAAATGTAGAAACCAACTTATACTTGCTTAAGGGGAAAGGTGAGTTGGGGTGCTGCATAAAACCAGAGATTGAAATTAGCACAGATACCTTTCCATAATACAAATATGTAATAGACAAGAGCTACTGCTTGCTCAATGAAGTGGACTCAACACCCCATATTAAACGCCTAAGAATATACCTGACTAGTAAGAATCTTAAAACCTATGGATTTATATGTCTCTGAAAGAGAATCAAGTGTGTGTACAGCGGCATAAACGCAGCAGTGATAGGATTGCTGAGGTTCGGTGAGCAAATGCAGACCCTTTGAAGTCATATTGCATGGTACCCATTCCATGGTTCTCAACTCTCCAGGTTTAAGGGATTCTTCCTTCAGCTAAAACATGCATGTGGAACCCAGAGTATGATCCATCGTGTGATCGGGAAACGTGTTCAAATGTGTCTCAGTTTTCGTCCCCTGGTACTCGGGTGCAACATTCCAGACGCTTTACTAACACTCTCCCCACTTGGAGAGTCAGTGCCTTTAAACTCCTGTTTGGCCCAGTTTGCAATTTCTGCGGAAAATGAACAGGAATAGGGAGAACCAATGAGAGACTAGCTGGAGGTGTCTGGACGGGCAAATTTAACTCTCATTTCCCACCAGGAAGAGGAATTAACCAAAGGCTCAGCGAGCCATGCCGAAACCACACTAGGGCCTGAAGCAATCCTGCGGTGTTGCGGCCAGCTCACAAGAAAGCGAGTTGAAGAAAGGATCTCAGGGGCACTGTAATTCACAAACCTGCAGAGTTATAAATGACAGCTATTGTCCAAAAATATATTGAAGTAAGGCTGCCAAGAGGACTTGAAAGTGGGGCAGAATTGCAGGAAACCGATTTCAGGAGGTAGACTGGAATTGCATGTAAAGCATAGGAAAAGAGGCAGAACGTCCACAATGATGCACTTGGCCAAAAAGGACGTATGCGTTTTTTCCTGAATATATTCAGGAAAAAATGCATACGACCTTTTTGGCCAACCAAGCAAGCTTGCAAAGGAAATCTGCACTACAATGAAGTCTCACTGCCCCCCGGTCAAAAGGGCCATCTGAAAAAAGTGTAAAATCCAGAAAGTCAGGACAGGCCATGGAGAACTGGGAGCCTACTTAGACTGATGGGCGGGATGTAAATTGCCAACAGCCACTCTGGAGAAGTGTATGGTGTTTCCTGAAACATCTAAAAAACAAAGCAACAGAGCCTAGGGCACTTCCACTTATGGTCCTATAGATTAGGGAAATTAAAATCAAAAAGACACAGCCACCCCAAAGTTTGGAACGGCTCTGTTTACAAGAACCTCGTTTACGGTACAAGTTCAATATCGCAGAAAGCAAAAAATGGATAAAGAAGTTGTGGTACTTACGTACAATGCAATATCACTCAGCAATGAAATCTATGTCATCAGGCCAGTAGCAGCATAATGAGTGGATTCAGGTACGATGATTCTAAGTGAAATAAGTCACACAGAAAAAGAAACATCATAAGATATCACTAATACACGGAATGTAAACTTGGCCACACAGGAACTGAATTACAAAACAGAATAGGGTCTCAAATGTAGAAAACCAACTTATGCTTGCTTAAGGGGAAAGGTGAGTTGGGGTGCTGCAGAAAACCAGAGATTGAAATTAGCACAGATACCTTTCCATAAGCCAAATATGTAATAGACAAGAGCTACTGCTTGCTCAACGAAGTGGACTCAACACCCCATATTAAACGCCTAAAAATATACCTGACTAGTAAGAATCTTAAAACCTATGGATTGATATGTCTACGAAAGAGAATCAAGCGTGTGTACAGCGGCATAAACGCAGCAGTGATAGGATTGGTGAGGTTCGGTGAGCAAATGCAGACCCTTTGAAGTCATATTGCATGGTACCCATTCCATGGTTCTCAACTCTCCAGGTTTAAGGGATTCTTCCTTCAGCTAAAACATGCATGTGGAACCCAGAGTATGATCCA
Source organism: Pseudorca crassidens (assembly GCF_039906515.1). Lineage (NCBI taxonomy): Eukaryota > Metazoa > Chordata > Mammalia > Artiodactyla > Delphinidae > Pseudorca > Pseudorca crassidens. The sequence goes on from NW_027135939.1 coordinate 778,651, forward strand.
CCGTGTGATCGGGAAACGTGTTCAAATGTGTCTCAGTTTTCGTCCCCTGGTACTCGGGTGCAACATTCCAGACGCTTTACTAACACTCTCCCCACTTGGAGAGTCAGTGCCTTTAACCTCCTGTTTGGCCCAGTTTGCAATTTCTTCGGAAAATGAACAGGAATAGGGAGAACCAATGAGAGACTAGCTGGAGGTGTCTGGACGGGCAAATTTTACTCTCATTTCCCACCAGGAAGAAGAATTAACCAAAGGCTCAGCCTGCCGTGCCGGAACCACACTAGGGCATGAAGCAATCCTGCGGTGTTGCGGCCAGCTCACAAGAAAGTGAGTTGAAGAAAGGAGCTCAGGGGCACTGTAATTCACAAACCTGCAGAGTTATAAATGACAGCTATCGTCCAAAAATATATTGAAGTAAGGCTGCCAAGAGGACTTGAAAGCGGGGCAGAATTGCAGGAAACCGATTTCAGGAGGTAGACTGGAATTGCATGTAAAGCATAGGAAAAGAGGCAGAACGTCCACAATGATGCACTTGGCCAAAAAGCGCGTATTCTTTTTTTCCTGAATATATTCAGGAAAAAACGCATACGCCCTTTTTGGCCAACCAAGCAAGCTTACAAAGGAAATCTGCACTACAATGAAGTCTCACTGCCCCCCGGTCAAAAGGGCCATCTGAAAAAAGTGTAAAATCCAGAAAGGCAGGACAGACCATGGAGAACTGGGAGCCTACTTAGGCTGATGGGCGGGATGTAAATTGCCAACAGCCACTCTGGGGAAATGTATGGTGTTTCCTGAAACATCTGAAAAACAAAGCAACAGAGCCTAGGGCACTTCCATTTTTGGTCCTATAGATTAGGGAAATTAAAATCAAAAAGACACAGCCACCCCAAAGTTTGGAACAGCTCTGTTTACAAGAACCTCGTTTACGGTACAAGTTCAATATCGCAGAAAGCAAAAAATGGATAAAGAAGTTGTGGTACTTACGTACAATGCAATATCACTCAGCAATGAAATCTATGTCATCAGGCCAGTAGCAGCATAATGAGTGGATTCAGGTACGATGATTCTAAGTGAAATAAGTCACACAGAAAAAGAAACATCATAAGATATCACTAATACACGGAATGTAAACTTGCCTACACAGGAACTGAATTACAAAACAGAATAGGGTCTCAAATGTAGAAAACCAACTTATGCTTGCTTAAGGGGAAAGGTGAGTTGGGGTGCTGCATAAAACCAGAGATTGAAATTAGCACAGATACCTTTCCATAAGCCAAATATGTAATAGACAAGAGCTACTGCTTGGTCAACGAAGTGGACTCAACACCCCATATTAAACGCCTAAAAATATACCTGACTAGTAAGAATCTTAAAACCTATGGATTGATATGTCTACGAAAGAGAATCAAGCGTGTGTACAGTGGCATAAACGCAGCAGTGATAGGATTGGTGAGGTTCGGTGAGCAAATGCAGACCCTTTGAAGTCATATTGCATGGTACCCATTCCATGGTTCTCAACTCTCCAGGTTTAAGGGATTCTTCCTTCAGATAAAACATGCATGTGGAACCCAGAGTATGATCCACCGTGTGATCGGGAAACGTGTTCAAATGTGTCTCAGTTTTCGTCGCATGGTACTCGGGTGCAACATTCCAGACGCTTTACTAACACTCTCCCCACTTGGAGAGTCAGTGCCTTTAACCTCCTGTTTGGCCCAGTTTGCAATTTCTTCGGAAAATGAACAGGAATAGGGAGAACCAATGAGAGACTAGCTGGAGGTGTCTGGACGGGCAAATTTTACTCTCATTTCCCACCAGGAAGAGGAATTAACCAAAGGCTCAGCCTGCCGTGCCGGAACCACACTAGGGCCTGAAGCAATCCTGCGGTGTTGCGGCCAGCTCAGAAGAAAGCGAGTTGAAGAAAGGAGCTCAGGGGCCCTGTAATTCACAAACCTGCAGAGTTATAAATGACAGCTATCGTCCAAAAATATATTGAAGTAAGGCTGCCAAGAGGACTTGAAAGCGGGGCAGAATTGCAGGAAACCGATTTCAGGAGGTAGACTGGAATTGCATGTAAAGCATAGGAAAAGAGGCAGAACGTCCACAATGATGCACTTGGCCAAAAAGGGCGTATTCTTTTTTTCCTGAATATATTCAGGAAAAAACGCATACGCCCTTTTTGGCCAACCAAGCAAGCTTGCAAAGGAAATCTGCACTACAATGAAGTCTCACTGCCCCCCGGTCAAAAGGGCCATCTGAAAAAAGTGTAAAATCCAGAAAGGCAGGACAGGCCATGGAGAACTGGGAGCCTAGTTAGACTGATGGGCGGGATGTAAATTGCCAGCAGCCACTCTGGAGAAGTGTATGGTGTTTCCTGAAACATCTAAAAAACAAAGCAACAGAGCCTAGGGCACTTCCACTTATGGTCCTATAGATTAGGGAAATTAAAATCAAAAAGACACAGCCACCCCAAAGTTTGGAACGGCTCTGTTTACAAGAACCTCGTTTACGGTACAAGTTCAATATCGCAGAAAGCGAAAAATGGATAAAGAAGTTGTGGTACTTACGTACAATGCAATATCACTCAGCAATGAAATCTATGTCATCAGGCCAGTAGCAGCATAATGAGTGGATTCAGGTATGATGATTCTAAGTGAAATAAGTCACACAGAAAAACAAACATCATAAGATATCACTAATACACGGAATGTAAACTTGGCTACACAGAACCTGAATTACACAACAGAATAGGGTCTCAAATGTAGAAAACCAACTTATGCTTGCTTAAGGGGAAAGGTGAGTTGGGGTGCTGCATAAAACCAGAGATTGAAATTAGCACAGATACCTTTCCATAAGCCAAATATGTAATAGACAAGAGCTACTGCTTGTTCAACGAAGTGGACTCAACACCCCATATTAAACGCCTAAGAATATACCTGACTAGTAAGAATCATAAAACCTATGGATATATATGTCTCCGAAAGAGAATCAAGCGTGTGTACAGCGGCATAAACGCAGCAGTGATAGGATTGGTGAGGTTCGGTGAGCAAATGAAGACCCTTTGAAGTCATATTGCATGGTACCCATTCCATGGTTCTCAACTCTCCAGGTTTAAGGGATTCTTCCTTCAGGTAAAACATGCATGAGGAACCCAGAGTATGATCCAACGTGTGATCGGGAAACGTGTTCAAATGTGTCTCAGTTTTCGTCCCCTGGTACTCGGGTGCAACATTCCAGACGCTTTACAAACACTCTCCCCACTTGGAGAGTCAGTGCCTTTAACCTCCTGTTTGGCCCAGTTTGCAATTTCTGCGGAAAATGAACAGGAATAGGGAGAACACATGAGAGACTCGCTGGAGGTGTCTGGACGGGCAAATTTAACTCTCATTTCCCACCAGGAAGAGGAATTAACCAAAGGCTCAGCGAGGCATGCCGGAACCACACTAGGGCCTGAAGCAATCCTGCGGTGTTGCGGCCAGCTCACAAGAAAGCGAGTTGAAGAAAGGAGCTCAGGGGCCCTGTAATTCACAAACCTGCAGAGTTATACATGACAGCTATCGTCCAAAAATATATTGAAGTAAGGCTGCCAAGAGGACTTGAAAGCGGGGCAGAATTGCAGGAAACCGATTTCAGGAGGTAGACTGGAATTGCATGTAAAGCATAGGAAAAGAGGCAGAACGTCCACAATGATGCACTTGGCCAAAAAGGGCGTATGCGTTTTTTCCTGAATATATTCAGGAAAAAACGCATACGCACTTTTTGGCCAACCAAGCAAGCTTGCAAAGGAAATCTGCACTACAATGAAGTCTCACTGCCCCCCGGTCAAAAGGGCCATCTGAAAAAAGTGTAAAATCCAGAAAGGCAGGACAGTCCATGGAGAACTGGGAGCCTTCTTATGCTGATGGGTGGGATGTAAATTGCCAACAGCCACTCTGGAGAAGTGTATGGTGTTTCCTGAAACATCTAAAAAACAAAGCAACAGAGCCTAGGGCACTTCCACTTATGGTCCTATAGCTTAGGGAAATTAAAATCAAAAAGACACAGCCACCCCAAAATTTGGGACGGCTCTGTTTACAGGAACCTCATTTACGGTACAAGTTCAATATCACAGAAAGCGAAAAATGGATAAAGAAGTTGTGGTACTAACGTACAATGCAATATCACTCAGCAATTAAATCTATGTCATCAGGCCCATAGCAGCATAATGAGTGGATTCAGGTACGATGATTCTAAGTGAAATATGTCACACAGAAAAAGAAACATCATAAGATATCACTAATACACGGAATGTACACTTGGCTACACAGGAACTGAATTACAAAACAGAATAGGGTCTCAAATGTAGAAAACCAACTTATGCTTGCTTAAGGGGAAAGGTGAGTTGGGGTGCTGCATAAAACCAGAGATTGAAATTAGCACAGATACCTTTCCATAAGACAAATATGTAATAGACAAGAGCTACTGCTTGCTCAAAGAAGTGGACTCAACACCCCATATTAAACGCCTAAGGATATACCTGACTAGTAAGAATCTTAAAACCTATTGATTTATATGTCTCCGAAAGAGAATCAAGGGTGTGTACAGCGGCATAAACGCAGCAGTGATAGGATTGGTGAGGTTCGGTGAGCAAATGAAGACCCTTTGAAGTCATATTGCATGGTACCCATTCCATGGTTCTCAACTCTCCAGGTTTACGGGATTCTTCCTTCAGGTAAAACATGCATGAGGAACCCAGAGTATGATCCAACGTGTGATCGGGAAACGTATTCAAATGTGTCTCAGTTTTCGTCCCCTGGTACTCGGGTGCAACATTCCAGACGCTTTACTAACACTCTCCCCACTTGGAGAGTCAGTGCCTTTAACCTCTTGTTTGGCCCAGTTTGCTATTTCTGCGGAAAATGAACAGGAATAGGGAGAACCAATGAGAGACTAGCTGGAGGTGTCTGGACGGGCAAATTTAACTCTCATTTCCCACCAGGAAGAGGAATTAACCAAAGGCTCAGCGAGGCATGCCGGAACCACACTAGGGCCTGAAGCAATCCTGCGGTGTTGCGGCCAGCTCACAAGAAAGCGAGTTGAAGAAAGGAGCTCAGGGGCCCTGTAATTCACAAACCTGCAGAGTTATACATGACAGCTATCGTCCAAAAATATATTGAAGTAAGGCTGCCAAGAGGACTTGAAAGCGGGGCAGAATTGCAGGAAACCGATTTCAGGAGGTAGACTGGAATTGCATGTAAAGCATAGGAAAAGAGGCAGAACGTCCACAATGATGCACTTGGCCAAAAAGGGCGTATGCGTTTTTTCCTGAATATATTCAGGAAAAAACGCATACGCCCTTTTTGGCCAACCAAGCAAGCTTGCAAAGGAAATCTGCACTACAATGAAGTCTCACTGCCCCCCGGTCAAAAGGGCCATCTGAAAAAAGTGTAAAATCCAGAAAGGCAGGACAGTCCATGGAGAACTGGGAGCCTTGTTATGCTGATGGGCGGGATGTAAATTGCCAACAGCCACTCTGGAGAAGTGTATGGTGTTTCCTGAAACATCTAAAAAACAAAGCAACAGAGCCTAGGGCACTTCCACTTATGGTCCTATAGCTTAGGGAAATTAAAATCAAAAAGACACAGCCACCCCAAAGTTTGGGACAGCTCTGTTTACAAGAACCTCGTTTACGGTACAAGTTCAATATCACAGAAAGCGAAAAATGGATAAAGAAGTTGTGGTACTAACGTACAATGCAATATCACTCAGCAATGAAATCTATGTCATCAGGCCCATAGCAGCATAATGAGTGGATTCAGGTACGATGATTCTAAGTGAAATATGTCACACAGAAAAAGAAACATCATAAGATATCACTAATACACGGAATGTAAACTTGGCTACACAGGAACTGAATTACAAAACAGAATAGGGTCTCAAATGTAGAAAACCAACGTATGCTTGCTTAAGGGGAAAGGTGAGTTGGGGTGCTGCATAAAACCAGAGATTGAAATTAGCACAGATACCTTTCCATAAGACAAATATGTAATAGACAAGAGCTACTGCTTGCTCAACGAAGTGGACTCAACACCCCATATTAAACGCCTAAGAATATACCTGACTAGTAAGAATCTTAAAACCTATGGATTTATATGTCTCCGAAAGAGAAGCAAGTGTGTGTACAGTGGCATAAACGCAGCAGTGAAAGGATTGGTGAGGTTCGGTGAGCAAATGCAGACCCTTTGAAGTCATATTGCATGGTACCCATTCCACGGTTCTCAACTCTCCAGGTTTAAGGGATTCTTCCTTCAGCTAAAACATGCATGTGGAACCCAGAGTATGATCCAACGTGTGATCGGGAAACGTGTTCAAATGTGTCTCAGTTTTCGTCCCCTGGTACTCGGGTGCAACATTCCAGACGCTTTACTAACACTCTCCCCACTTGGAGAGTCAGTGCCTTTAACCTCCTGTTTGGCCCAGTTTGCAATTTCTGCGGAAAATGAACAGGAATAGGGAGAACCAATGAGAGACTAGCTGGAGGTGTCTGGACGGGCAAATTTAACTCTCAATTCCCACCAGGAAGAGGAATTAACCAAAGGCTCAGCGAGCCATGCCGGAACAACACTAGGGCCTGAAGCAATCCTGCGGTGTTGCGGCCAGCTCACAAGAAAGCGAGTTGAAGAAAGGAGCTCAGGGGCCCTGTAATTCACACACCTGCAGAGTTCTAAATGACAGCTATCGTCCAAAAATATATTGAAGTAAGGCTGCCAAGAGGACTTGAAAGCGGGGCAGAATTGCAGGAAACCGATTTCAGGAGGTAGACTGGAATTGCATGTAAAGCATAGGAAAAGAGGCAGAACGTCCACAATGATGCACTTGGCCAAAAAGGGCGTATGCGTTTTTTCCTGAATATATTCAGGAAAAAACGCATACACGCTTTTTGGCCAACCAAGCAAGCTTGCAAAGGAAATCTGCACTACAATGAAGTCTCACTGCCCCCCGGTCAAAAGGGCCATCTGAAAAAAGTGTAAAATCCAGAAAGGCAGGACAGGCCATGGAGAACTGGGAGCCTTGTTATGCTGATGGGCGTGATGTAATTTGCCAACAGCCACTCTGGAGAAGTGTATGGTGTTTCCTGAAACATCTAAAAAACAAAGCAACAGAGCCTAGGGCACTTCCACTTATGGTCCGATAGCTTAGGGAAATTAAAATCAAAAAGACACAGCCACCCCAAAGTTTGGGACGGCTCTGTTTACAAGAACCTCATTTACGGTACAAGTTCAATATCGCAGAAAGCGAAAAATGGATAAAGAAGTTGTGGTACTTACGTACAATGCAATATCACTCAGCAATGAAATCTATGTCCTCAGGCCCATAGCAGGATAATGAGTGGATTCAGGTACGATGATTCTAAGTGAAATAAGTCACACAGAAAAAGAAACATCATAAGATATCACTAATACACGGAATGTAAGCTTGGGTACACAGGAACTTAATTACAAAACAGAACAGGGTCTCAAATCCAAAAAGCAACTTATGCTTGCTTAAGGGGAAAGGTGAGTTGGGGTGCTGCATAAAACCAGAGATTGAAATTAGCACAGATACCTTTCCATAAGCCAAATATGTAATAGACAAGAGCTACTGCTTGCTCAACGAAGTGGACTCAACACCCCATATTAAACGCCTAAGAATATACCTGACTAGTAAGAATCTTAAAACCTATGGATTTATATGTCTCCGAAAGAGAATCCAGCGTGTGTACAGCGGCATAAACACAGCAGTGATAGGATTGGTGAGGTTCGGTGAGCAAATGCAGACCCTTTGAAGTCATATTGCATGGTACCCATTCCATGGTTCTCAACTCTCCAGGTTTAAGGGATTCTTCCTTCAGCTAAAACATGCATGTGGAACCCAGAGGATGATCCACCGTGTGATCGGGAAACGTGTTCAAATGTGTCTCAGTTTTCGTCCCCTGGTACTCGGGTGCAACATTCCAGACGCTTTACTAACACTCTCCCCACTTGGAGAGTCAGTGCCTTTAACCTCCTGTTTGGCCCAGTTTGCAATTTCTTCGGAAAATGAACAGGAATAGGGAGAACCAATGAGAGACTAGCTGGAGGTGTCTGGACAGGTAAATTTAACTCTCATTTCCCACCAAGAAGAGGAATTAACCAAAGGCTCAGCGAGCCATGCCGGAACCACACTAGGGCCTGAAGCAATCCTGCGGTGTTGCGGCCAGCTCACAAGAAAGCGAGTTGAAGAAAGGAGCTCAGGGGCCCTGTAATTCACACACCTGCAGAGTTCTAAATGACAGCTATCGTCCAAAAATATATTGAAGTAAGGCTGCCAAGAGGACTTGAAAGCGGGGCAGAATTGCAGGAAACCGATTTCAGGAGGTAGACTGGAATTGCATGTAAAGCATAGGAAAAGAGGCAGAACGTCCACAATGATGCACTTGGCCAAAAAGGGCGTATGCGTTTTTTCCTGAATATATTCAGGAAAAAACGCATACGCCCTTTTTGGCCAACCAAGCAAGCTTGCAAAGGAAATCTGCACTACAATGAAGTCTCACTGCCCCCCGGTCAAAAGGGCCATCTGAAAAAAGTGTAAAATCCAGAAAGGCAGGACAGTCCATGGAGAACTGGGAGCCTTCTTATGCTGATGGGCGGGATGTAAATTGCCAACAGCCACTCTGGAGAAGTGTATGGTGTTTCCTGAAACATCTAAAAAACAAAGCAACAGAGCCTAGGGCACTTCCACTTATGGTCCTATAGCTTAGGGAAATTAAAATCAAAAAGACACAGCCACCCCAAAGTTTGGGACAGCTCTGTTTACAAGAACCTCGTTTACGGTACAAGTTCAATATCACAGAAAGCGAAAAATGGATAAAGAAGTTGTGGTACTAACGTACAATGCAATATCACTCAGCAATTAAATCTATGTCATCAGGCCCATAGCAGCATAATGAGTGGATTCAGGTACGATGATTGTAAGTGAAATATGTCACACAGAAAAAGAAACATCATAAGATATCACTAATACACGGAATGTAAACTTGGCTACACAGGAACTGAATTACAAAACAGAATAGGGTCTCAAATGTAGAAAACCAACGTATGCTTGCTTAAGGGGAAAGGTGAGTTGGGGTGCTGCATAAAACCAGAGATTGAAATTAGCACAGATACCTTTCCATAAGACAAATATGTAATAGACAAGAGCTACTGCTTGCTCAACGAAGTGGACTCAACACCCCATATTAAACGCCTAAGAATATACCTGACTAGTAAGAATCTTAAAACCTATGGATTTATATGTCTCCGAAAGAGAATCAAGTGTGTGTACAGTGGCATAAACGCAGCAGTGAAAGGATTGGTGAGGTTCGGTGAGCAAATGCAGACCCTTTGAAGTCATATTGCATGGTACCCATTCCACGGTTCTCAACTCTCCAGGTTTAAGGGATTCTTCCTTCAGCTAAAACATGCATGTGGAACCCAGAGTATGATCCAACGTGTGATCGGGAAACGTGTTCAAATGTGTCTCAGTTTTCGTCCCCTGGTACTCGGGTGTAACATTCCAGACGCTTTACTAACACTCTCCCCACTTGGAGAGTCAGTGCCTTTAACCTCCTGTTTGGCCCAGTTTGCAATTTCTGCGGAAAATGAACAGGAATAGGGAGAACCAATGAGAGACTAGCTGGAGGTGTCTGGACGGGCAAATTTAACTCTCAATTCCCACCAGGAAGAGGAATTAACCAAAGGCTCAGCGTGCCATGCCAGTACCACACTAGGGCCTGAAGCAATCCTGCGGTGTTGCGGCCAGCTCACAAGAAAGCGAGTTGAAGAAAGGAGCTCAGGGGCACTGTAATTCACAAACCTGCAGAGTTATACATGACAGCTATCATCCAAAAATATATTGAAGTAAGGCTGCCAAGAGGACTTGAAAGCGGGGCAGAATTGCAGGAAACCGATTTCAGGAGGTAGACTGGAATTGCATGTAAAGCATAGGAAAAGAGGCAGAACGTCCACAATGATGCACTTGGCCAAAAAGCGCGTATGCGTTTTTTCCTGAATATATTCAGGAAAAAACGCATACGCGCTTTTTGGCCACCCAAGCAAGCTTGCAAAGGAAATCTGCACTACAATGAAGTCTCACTGCCCCCCGGTCAAAAGGGCCATCTGAAAAAAGTGTAAAATCCAGAAAGGCAAGACAGGCCATGGAGAACTGGGAGCCTTCTTATGCTGATGGGCGGGATGTAAATTGCCAACAGCCACTCTGGAGAAGTGTATGGTGTTTCCTGAAACATCTAAAAAACAAAGCAACAGAGCCTAGGGCACTTCCACTTATGGTCCTATAGCTTAGGGAAATTAAAATCAAAAAGACACAGCCACCCCAAAGTTTGGGACAGCTCGGTTTACAAGAACCTCGTTTACGGTACAAGTTCAATATCGCAGAAAGCGAAAAATGGATAAAGAAGTTGTGGTACTTACGTACAATGCAATATCACTCAGCAATGAAATCTATGTCATCAGGCCAGTAGCAGCATAATGAGTGGATTCAGGTATGATGATTCTAAGTGAAATAAGTCACACAGAAAAACAAACATCATAAGATATCACTAATACACGGAATGTAAACTTGGCTACACAGAACCTGAATTACACAACAGAATAGGGTCTCAAATGTAGAAAACCAACTTATGCTTGCTTAAGGGGAAAGGTGAGTTGGGGTGCTGCATAAAACCAGAGATTGAAATTAGCACAGATACCTTTCCATAAGCCAAATATGTAATAGACAAGAGCTACTGCTTGCTCAACGAAGTGGACTCAACACCCCATATTAAACGCCTAAGGATATACCTGACTAGTAAGAATCTTAAAACCTATGGATATATATGTCTCCGAAAGAGAATCAAGCGTGTGTACAGCGGCATAAACGCAGCAGTGATAGGATTGGTGAGGTTCGGTGAGCAAATGAAGACCCCTTGAAGTCATATTGCATGGTACCCATTCCATGGTTCTCAACTCTCCAGGTTTAAGGGATTCTTCCTTCAGGTAAAACATGCATGAGGAACCCAGAGTATGATCCAACGTGTGATCGGGAAACGTGTTCAAATGTGTCTCAGTTTTCGTCCCCTGGTACTCGGGTGCAACATTCCAGACGCTTTACAAACACTCTCCCCACTTGGAGAGTCAGTGCCTTTAACCTCCTGTTTGGCCCAGTTTGCAATTTCTGCGGAAAATGAACAGGAATAGGGAGAACACATGAGAGACTAGCTGGAGGTGTCTGGACGGGCAAATTTAACTCTCATTTCCCACCAGGAAGAGGAATTAACCAAAGGTTCAGCGAGGCATGCCGGAACCACACTAGGGCCTGAAGCAATCCTGCGGTGTTGCGGCCAGCTCACAAGAAAGCGAGTTGAAGAAAGGAGCTCAGGGGCCCTGTAATTCACAAACCTGCAGAGTTATACATGACAGCTATCGTCCAAAAATATATTGAAGTAAGGCTGCCAAGAGGACTTGAAAGTGGGGCAGAATTGCAGGAAACCGATTTCAGGAGGTAGACTGGAATTGCATGTAAAGCATAGGAAAAGAGGCAGAACGTCCACAATGATGCACTTGGCCAAAAAGGGCGTATGCGTTTTTTCCTGAATATATTCAGGAAAAAACGCATACGCCCTTTTTGGCCAACCAAGCAAGCTTGCAAAGGAAATCTGCACTACAATGAAGTCTCACTGCCCCCCGGTCAAAAGGGCCATCTGAAAAAAGTGTAAAATCCAGAAAGGCAGGACAGTCCATGGAGAACTGGGAGCCTTCTTATGCTGATGGGTGGGATGTAAATTGCCAACAGCCACTCTGGAGAAGTGTATGGTGTTTCCTGAAACATCTAAAAAACAAAGCAACAGAGCCTAGGGCACTTCCACTTATGGTCCTATAGCTTAGGGAAATTAAAATCAAAAAGACGCAGCCACCCCAAAGTTTGGGACAGCTCTGTTTACAAGAACCTCGTTTACGGTACAAGTTCAATATCACAGAACGCGAAAAATGGATAAAGAAGTTGTGGTACTAACGTACAATGCAATATCACTCAGCAATGAAATCTCTTTCATCAGGCCCATAGCAGCATGAGTGGATTCAGGTACGATGATTGTAAGTGAAATATGTCACACAGAAAAAGAAACATCATAAGATATCACTAATACACGGAATGTAAACTTGGCTACACAGGAACTGAATTACAAAACAGAATAGGGTCTCAAATGTAGAAAACCAACGTATGCTTGCTTAAGGGGAAAGGTGAGTTGGGGTGCTGCATAAAACCAGAGATTGAAATTAGCACAGATACCTTTCCATAAGACAAATATGTAATAGACAAGAGCTACTGCTTGCTCAACGAAGTGGACTCAACACCCCATATTAAACGCCTAAGAATATACCTGACTAGTAAGAATCTTAAAACCTATGGATTTATATGTCTCCGAAAGAGAATCAAGTGTGTGTACAGTGACATAAACGCAGCAGTGAAAGGATTGGTGAGGTTCGGTGAGCAAATGCAGACCCTTTGAAGTCATATTGCATGGTACCCATTCCACGGTTCTCAACTCTCCAGGTTTAAGGGATTCTTCCTTCAGGTAAAACATGCATGAGGAACCCAGAGTATGATCCAACGTGTGATCGGGAAACGTGTTCAAATGTGTCTCAGTTTTCGTCCCCTGGTACTCGGGTGCAACATTCCAGACGCTTTACAAACACTCTCCCCACTTGGAGAGTCAGTGCCTTTAACTTCCTGTTTGGCCCAGTTTGCAATTTCTGCGGAAAATGAACAGGAATAGGGAGAACACATGAGAGACTAGCTGGAGGTGTCTGGACGGGCAAATTTAACTCTCATTTCCCACCAAGAAGAGGAATTAACCAAAGGCTCAGCGAGCCATGCCGGAACCACACTAGGGACTGAAGCAATCCTGCGGTGTTGCGGCCAGCTCACAAGAAAGCGAGTTGAAGAAAGGAGCTCAGGGGCCCTGTAATTCACAAACCTGCAGAGTTATACATGACAGCTATCGTCCAAAAATATATTGAAGTAAGGCTGCCAAGAGGACTTGAAAGCGGGGCAGAATTGCAGGAAACCGATTTCAGGAGGTAGACTGGAATTGCATGTAAAGCATAGGAAAAGAGGCAGAACGTCCACAATGATGCACTTGGCCAAAAAGGGCGTATGCGTTTTTTCCTGAATATATTCAGGAAAAAACGCATACGCCCTTTTTGGCCAACCAAGCAAGCTTGCAAAGGAAATCTGCACTACAATGAAGTCTCACTGCCCCCCGGTCAAAAGGGCCATCTGAAAAAAGTGTAAAATCCAGAAAGGCAGGACAGTCCATGGAGAACTGGGAGCCTTCTTATGCTGATGGGCGGGATGTAAATTGCCAACAGCCACTCTGGAGAAGTGTATGGTGTTTCCTGAAACATCTAAAAAACAAAGCAACAGAGCCTAGGGCACTTCCACTTATGGTCCTATAGCTTAGGGAAATTAAAATCAAAAACACACAGCCACCCCAAAGTTTGGGACAGCTCTGTTTACAAGAACCTCGTTTACGGTACAAGTTCAATATCACAGAAAGCGAAAAATGGATAAAGAAGTTGTGGTACTAACGTACAATGCAATATCACTCAGCAATGAAATCTATGTCATCAGGCCCATAGCAGCATAATGAGTGGATTCAGGTACGATGATTCTAAGTGAAATATGTCACACAGAAAAAGAAACATCATAAGATATCACTAATACACGGAATGTAAACTTGGCTACACAGGAACTGAATTACAAAACAGAATAGGGTCTCAAATGTAGAAAACCAACTTATGCTTGCTTAAGGGGAAAGGTGAGTTGGGGTGCTGCATAAAACCAGAGATTGAAATTAGCACAGATACCTTTCCATAAGACAAATATGTAATAGACAAGAGCTACTGCTTGCTCAACGAAGTGGACTCAACACCCCATATTAAACGCCTAAGAATATACCTGACTAGTAAGAATCTTAAAACCTATGGATTTATATGTCTCCGAAAGAGAATCAAGTGCGTGTACAGCGGCATAAACGCAGCAGTGATAGGATTGGTGAGGTTCGGTGAGCAAATGCAGACCCTTTGAAGTCATATTGCATGGTACCCATTCCATGGTTCTCAACTCTCCAGGTTTAAGGGATTCTTCCTTCAGCTAAAACATGCATGTGGAACCCAGAGTATGATCCACCGTGTAATCGGGAAACGTGTTCAAATGTGTCTCAGTTTTCGTCCCCTGGTACTCGGGTGCAACATTCCAGATGCTTTACTAACACTCTCCCCACTTGGAGAATCAGTGCCTTTAACCTCCTGTTTGGCCCAGTTGGCAATTTCTTCGGAAAATGAACAGGAATAGGGAGAACCAATGAGAGACTAGCTGGAGGTGTCTGGACGGGCAAATTTTACTCTCATTTCCCACCAGGAAGAGGAATTAACCAAAGGCTCAGCCTGCCGTGCCGGAACCACACTAGGGCCTGAAGCAATCCTGCGGTGTTGCGGCCAGCTCATAAGAAAGCGAGTTGAAGAAAGGAGCTCAGGGGCACTGTAATTCACAAACCTGCAGAGTTATAAATGACAGCTATCGTCCAAAAATATATTGAAGTAAGGCTGCCAAGAGGACTTGAAAGCGGGGCAGAATTGCAGGAAACCGATTTCAGGAGGTAGACTGGAATTGCATGTAAAGCATAGGAAAAGAGGCAGAACGTCCACAATGATGCACTTGGCCAAAAAGCGCGTATGCGTTTTTTCCTGAATATATTCAGGAAAAAACGCATATGCCCTTTTTGGCCACCCAAGCAAGCTTGCAAAGGAAATCTGCACTACAATGAAGTCTCACTGCCCCCCGGTCAAAAGGGCCATCTGAAAAAAGTGTAAAATCCAGAAAGGCAAGACAGGCCATGGAGAACTGGGAGCCTTCTTATGCTGATGGGCGGGATGTAAATTGCCAACAGCCACTCTGGAGAAGTGTATGGTGTTTCCTGAAACATCTAAAAAACAAAGCAACAGAGCCTAGGGCACTTCCACTTATGGTCCTATAGATTAGGGAAATTAAAATCAAAAAGACACAGCCACCCCAAAGTTTGGGACAGCTCGGTTTACAAGAACCTCGTTTACGGTACAAGTTCAATATCGCAGAAAGCGAAAAATGGATAAAGAAGTTGTGGTACTTACGTACAATGCAATATCACTCAGCAATGAAATCTATGTCATCAGGCCAGTAGCAGCATAATGAGTGGATTCAGGTATGATGATTCTAAGTGAAATAAGTCACACAGAAAAACAAACATCATAAGATATCACTAATACACGGAATGTAAACTTGGCTACACAGGACCTGAATTACACAACAGAATAGGGTCTCAAATGTAGAAAACCAACTTATGCTTGCTTAAGGGGAAAGGTGAGTTGGGGTGCTGCATAAAACCAGAGATTGAAATTAACACAGATACCTTTCCATAAGCCAAATATGTAATAGACAAGAGCTACTGCTTGCTCAACGAAGTGGACTCAACACCCCATATTAAACGCCTAAGAATATACCTGACTAGTAAGAATCTTAAAACCTATGCATATATATGTCTCCAAAAGAGAATCAAGCGTGTGTACAGCGGCATAAACGCAGCAGTGATAGGATTGGTGAGGTTCGGTGAGCAAATGCAGACCCTTTGAAGTCATATTGCATGGTACCCATTCCATGGTTCTCAACTCTCCAGGTTTAAGGGATTCTTCCTTCAGGTAAAACATGCATGAGGAACCCAGAGTATGATCCAACGTGTGATCGGGAAACGTGTTCAAATGTGTCTCAGTTTTCGTCCCCTGGTACTCGGGTGCAACATTCCAGACGCTTTACAAACACTCTCCCCACTTGGAGAGTCAGTGCCTTTAACCTCCTGTTTGGCCCAGTTTGCAATTTCTGCGGAAAATGAACAGGAATAGGGAGAACACATGAGAGTCAAGCTGGAGGTGTCTGGACGGGCAAATTTAACTCTCATTTCCCACCAAGAAGAGGAATTAACCAAAGGCTCAGCGAGCCATGCCGGAACCACACTAGGGACTGAAGCAATCCTGCGGTGTTGCGGCCAGCTCACAAGAAAGCGAGTTGAAGAAAGGAGCTCAGGGGCCCTGTAATTCACAAACCTGCAGAGTTATACATGACAGCTATCGTCCAAAAATATATTGAAGTAAGGCTGCCAAGAGGACTTGAAAGCGGGGCAGAATTGCAGGAAACCGATTTCAGGAGGTAGACTGGAATTGCATGTAAAGCATAGGAAAAGAGGCAGAACGTCCACAATGATGCACTTGGCCAAAAAGGGCGTATGCGTTTTTTCCTGAATATATTCAGGAAAAAACGCATACGCCCTTTTTGGCCAACCAAGCAAGCTTGCAAAGGAAATCTGCACTACAATGAAGTCTCACTGCCCCCCGGTCAAAAGGGCCATCTGAAAAAAGTGTAAAATCCAGAAAGGCAGGACAGTCCATGGAGAACTGGGAGCCTTCTTATGCTGATGGGCGGGATGTAAATTGCCAACAGCCACTCTGGAGAAGTGTATGGTGTTTCCTGAAACATCTAAAAAACAAAGCAACAGAGCCTAGGGCACTTCCACTTATGGTCCTATAGCTTAGGGAAATTAAAATCAAAAAGACACAGCCACCCCAAAGTTTGGGACAGCTCTGTTTACAAGAACCTCGTTTACGGTACAAGTTCAATATCACAGAAAGCGAAAAATGGATAAAGAAGTTGTGGTACTAACGTACAATGCAATATCACTCAGCAATGAAATCTATGTCATCAGGCCCATAGCAGCATAATGAGTGGATTCAGGTATGATGATTCTAAGTGAAATATGTCACAGAGAAAAAGAAACATCATAAGATATCACTAATACACGGAATGTAAACTTGGCTACACAGGAACTGAATTACAAAACAGAATAGGGTCTCAAATGTAGAAAACCAACTTATGCTTGCTTAAGGGGAAAGGTGAGTTGGGGTGCTGCATAAAACCAGAGATTGAAATTAGCACAGATACCTTTCCATAAGACAAATATGTAATAGACAAGAGCTACTGCTTGCTCAACGAAGTGGACTCAACACCCCATATTAAACGCCTAAGAATATACCTGACTAGTAAGAATCTTAAAACCTATGGATTTATATGTCTCCGAAAGAGAATCAAGTGTGTGTACAGCGGCATAAACGCAGCAGTGATAGGATTGGTGAGGTTCGGTGAGCAAATGCAGACCCTTTGAAGTCATATTGCATGGTACCCATTCCATGGTTCTCAACTCTCCAGGTTTAAGGGATTCTTCCTTCAGCTAAAACATGCATGTGGAACCCAGAGTATGATCCACCGTGTAATCGGGAAACGTGTTCAAATGTGTCTCAGTTTTCGTCCCCTGGTACTCGGGTGCAACATTCCAGATGCTTTACTAACACTCTCCCCACTTGGAGAGTCAGTGCCTTTAACCTCCTGTTTGGCCCAGTTTGCAATTTCTTCGGAAAATGAACAGGAATAGGGAGAACCAATGAGAGACTAGCTGGAGGTGTCTGGACGGGCAAATTTTACTCTCATTTCCCACCAGGAAGAGGAATTAACCAAAGGCTCAGCCTGCCGTGCCGGAACCACACTAGGGCCTGAAGCAATCCTGCGGTGTTGCGGCCAGCTCACAAGAAAGCGAGTTGAAGAAAGGAGCTCAGGGGCACTGTAATTCACAAACCTGCAGAGTTATAAATGACAGCTATCGTCCAAAAATATATTGAAGTAAGGCTGCCAAGAGGACTTGAAAGCGGGGCAGAATTGCAGGAAACCGATTTCAGGAGGTAGACTGGAATTGCATGTAAAGCATAGGAAAAGAGGCAGAACGTCCACAATGATGCACTTGGCCAAAAAGCGCGTATGCGTTTTTTCCTGAATATATTCAGGAAAAAACGCATATGCCCTTTTTGGCCACCCAAGCAAGCTTGCAAAGGAAACCTGCACTACAATGAAGTCTCACTGCCCCCCGGTCAAAAGGGCCATCTGAAAAAAGTGTAAAATCCAGAAAGGCAAGACAGGCCATGGAGAACTGGGAGCCTTCTTATGCTGATGGGCGGGATGTAAATTGCCAACAGCCACTCTGGAGAAGTGTATGGTGTTTCCTGAAACATCTAAAAAACAAAGCAACAGAGCCTAGGGCACTTCCACTTATGGTCCTATAGATTAGGGAAATTAAAATCAAAAAGACACAGCCACCCCAAAGTTTGGGACAGCTCGGTTTACAAGAACCTCGTTTACGGTACAAGTTCAATATCGCAGAAAGCGAAAAATGGATAAAGAAGTTGTGGTACTTACGTACAATGCAATATCACTCAGCAATGAAATCTATGTCATCAGGCCAGTAGCAGCATAATGAGTGGATTCAGGTATGATGATTCTAAGTGAAATAAGTCACACAGAAAAACAAACATCATAAGATATCACTAATACACGGAATGTAAACTTGGCTACACAGGACCTGAATTACACAACAGAATAGGGTCTCAAATGTAGAAAACCAACTTATGCTTGCTTAAGGGGAAAGGTGAGTTGGGGTGCTGCATAAAACCAGAGATTGAAATTAGCACAGATACCTTTCCATAAGCCAAATATGTAATAGACAAGAGCTACTGCTTGCTCAACGAAGTGGACTCAACACCCCATATTAAACGCCTAAGAATATACCTGACTAGTAAGAATCTTAAAACCTATGCATATATATGTCTCCAAAAGAGAATCAAGCGTGTGTACAGCGGCATAAACGCAGCAGTGATAGGATTGGTGAGGTTCGGTGAGCAAATGAAGACCCTTTGAAGTCATATTGCATGGTACCCATTCCATGGTTCTCAACTCTCCAGGTTTAAGGGATTCTTCCTTCAGGTAAAACATGCATGAGGAACCCAGAGTATGATCCAACGTGTGATTGGGAAACGTGTTCAAATGTGTCTCAGTTTTCGTCCCCTGGTACTCGGGTGCAACATTCCAGACGCTTTACAAACACTCTCCCCACTTGGAGAGTCAGTGCCTTTAACCTCCTGTTTGGCCCAGTTTGCAATTTCTGCGGAAAATGAACAGGAATAGGGAGAACACATGAGAGACCAGCTGGAGGTGTCTGGACGGGCAAATTTAACTCTCATTTCCCACCAAGAAGAGGAATTACCAAAGGCTCAGCGAGCCATGCCGGAACCACACTAGGGACTGAAGCAATCCTGCGGTGTTGCGGCCAGCTCACAAGAAAGCGAGTTGAAGAAAGGAGCTCAGGGGCCCTGTAATTCACAAACCTGCAGAGTTATACATGACAGCTATCGTCCAAAAATATATTGAAGTAAGGCTGCCAAGAGGACTTGAAAGCGGGGCAGAATTGCAGGAAACCGATTTCAGGAGGTAGACTGGAATTGCATGTAAAGCATAGGAAAAGAGGCAGAACGTCCACAATGATGCACTTGGCCAAAAAGGGCGTATGCGTTTTTTCCTGAATATATTCAGGAAAAAACGCATACGCCCTTTTTGGCCAACCAAGCAAGCTTGCAAAGGAAATCTGCACTACAATGAAGTCTCACTGCCCCCCGGTCAAAAGGGCCATCTGAAAAAAGTGTAAAATCCAGAAAGGCAGGACAGTCCATGGAGAACTGGGAGCCTTCTTATGCTGATGGGCGGGATGTAAATTGCCAACAGCCACTCTGGAGAAGTGTATGGTGTTTCCTGAAACATCTAAAAAACAAAGAAACAGAGCCTAGGGCACTTCCACTTATGGTCCTATAGATTAGGGAAATTAAAATCAAAAAGACACAGCCACCCCAAAGTTTGGGACAGCTCTGTTTACAAGAACCTCGTTTACGGTACATGTTCAATATCACAGAATGCGAAAAATGGATAAAGAAGTTGTGGTACTAACGTACAATGCAATATCACTCAGCAATGAAATCTATGTCATCAGGCCCATAGCAGCATAATGAGTGGATTCAGGTACGATGATTCTAAGTGAAATATGTCACACAGAAAAAGAAACATCATAAGATATCACTAATACACGGAATGTAAACTTGGCTACACAGGAACTGAATTACAAAACAGAATAGGGTCTCAAATGTAGAAAACCAACTTATGCTTGCTTAAGGGGAAAGGTGAGTTGGGGTGCTGCATAAAACCAGAGATTGAAATTAGCACAGATACCTTTCCATAAGCCAAATATGTAATAGACAAGAGCTACTGCTTGCTCAACGAAGTGGACTCAACACCCCATATTAAACGCCTAAGAATATACCTGACTAGTAAGAATCTTAAAACCTATGGATTTATATGTCTCCGAAAGAGAATCAAGTGTGTGTACAGCGGCATAAACGCAGCAGTGATAGGATTGGTGAGGTTCGGTGAGCAAATGCAGACCCTTTGAAGTCATATTGCATGGTACCCATTCCATGGTTCTCAACTCTCCAGGTTTAAGGGATTCTTCCTTCAGCTAAAACATGCATGTGGAACCCAGAGTATGATCCACCGTGTAATCGGGAAACGTGTTCAAATGTGTCTCAGTTTTCGTCCCCTGGTACTCGGGTGCAACATTCCAGACGCTTTACTAACACTCTCCCCACTTGGAGAGTCATTACCTTTAACCTGCTGTTGGGCCCAGTTTGCAATTTCTGCGGAAAATGAACAGGAATAGGGAGAACCAATGAGAGACTAGCTGGAGGTGTCTGGACGGTTAAATTTAACTCTCATTTCCCACCAAGAAGAGGAATTAACCAAAGGCTCAGCGAGCCATGCCGGAACCACACTAGGGCCTGAAGCAATCCTGCGGTGTTGCGGCCAGCTCACAAGAAAGCGAGTTGAAGAAAGGAGCTCAGGGGCCCTGTAATTCACAAACCTGCAGAGTTATACATGACAGCTATCGTCCAAAAATATATTGAAGTAAGGCTGCCAAGAGGACTTGAAAGCGGGGCAGAATTGCAGGAAACCGATTTCAGGAGGTAGACTGGAATTGCATGTAAAGCATAGGAAAAGAGGCAGAACGTCCACAATGATGCACTTGGCCAAAAAGGGCGTATGCGTTTTTTCCTGAATATATTCAGGAAAAAACGCATACGCCCTTTTTGGCCAACCAAGCAAGCTTGCAAAGGAAATCTGCACTACAATGAAGTCTCACTGCCCCACGGTCAAAAGGGCCATCTGAAAAAAGTGTAAAATCCAGAAAGGCAGGACAGGTCATGGAGAACTGGGAGCCTTGTTATGCTGATGGGCGGGATGTAAATTGCCAACAGCCACTCTGGAGAAGTGTATGGTGTTTCCTGAAACATCTAAAAAACAAAGCAACAGAGCCTAGGGCACTTCCACTTATGGTCCTATAGCTTAGGGAAATTAAAATCAAAAAGACACAGCCACCACAAAGTTTGGGATGGCACTGCTTACAAGAACCTCGTTTACGGTACAAGTTCAATATCACAGAAAGCGAAAAATGGATAAAGAAGTTGTGGTACTTACGTACAATGCAATATCACTCAGCAATGAAATGTATGTCATCAGGCCAGTAGCAGCATAATGAGTGGATTCAGGTACGATGATTCTAAGTGAAATAAGTCACACAGAAAAAGAAACATCATAAGATATCACTAATACACGGAATGTAAACTTGGTTACACAGGAACTGAATTACAAAACAGAATAGGGTCTCAAATGTAGAAAACCAACTTATGCTTGCTTAAGGGGAAAGGTGATTTGGGGTGCTGCATAAAACCAGAGATAGAAATTAGCACAGATACCTTTCCATAAGCCAAATATGTAATAGGCAAGAGCTACTGCTTGCTCAACGAAGTGGACTCAACACCCCATATTAAACGCCTAAGAATATACCTGACAAGTAAGAATCTTAAAACCTATGGATTTATATGTCTCTGAAAGAGAATCAAGCATGTGTACAGCGGCATAAATGCAACAGTGATAGGATTGGTGAGGTTCGGTGAGCAAATGCAGACCCTTTGAAGTCATATTGCAGGGTTCCCATTCCATGGTTCTCAACTCTTCAGGTTTAAGGGATTCTTCCTTCACCTAAAACATGCATGTGGAATCCAGAGTATGATCCAACGTGTGATCGGGAAACGTGTTCAAATATGTCTCAGTTTTCATCCCCTGGTACTCGGGTGCAACATTCCAGACGCTTTACTAACACTCTCCCCACTTGGAGAGTCAGTGCCTTTAACCTCCTGTTTGGCCCAGTTTGCAATTTCTGCGGAAAATGAACAGGAATAGGGAGAACCAATGAGAGACTAGCTGGAGGATTCTGGACGGGCAAATTTAACTCTCATTTCCCACCAGGAAGAGGAATTAACCAAAGGCTCAGCGAGCCATGCCGGAACCACACTAGGGCCTGAAGCAATCCTGCGGTGTTGCGGCCAGCTCACAAGAAAGCGAGTTGAAGAAAGGAACTCAGGGGCCCTGTAATTCACAAACCTGCAGAGTTATAAATGACAGCTATCGTCCAAAAATATATTGAAGTAAGGCTGCCAAGAGGACTTGAAAGCGGGGCAGAATTGCAGGAAACCGATTTCAGGAGGTAGACTGGAATTGCATGTAAAGCATAGGAAAAGAGGCAGAACGTCCTCAATGATGCACTTGGCCAAAAAGGGCGTATGCGTTTTTTCCTGAATATACTCAGGAAAAAACGCAGACACCCTTTTTGTCCCACCAAGCAAGCTTGCAAAGGAAATCTGCACTACAATGAAGTCTCACTGCCCCCCGTTCAAAAGGGCCATCTGAAAAAAGTGTAAAATCCAGAAAGGCAGGACAGTCCATGGAGAACTGGGAGCCTTCTTATGCTGATGGGCGGGATGTAAATTGCCAACAGCCACTCTGGAGAAGTGTATGGTGTTTCCTGAATCATCTAAAAAACACAGCAACAGAGCCTAGGGCACTTCCACTTATGGTCCTATAGCTTAGGGAAATTAAAATCAAAAAGACACAGCCACCCCAAAGTTTGGGACGGCTCTGTTTACAAAAACCTCATTTACGGTACAAGTTCAATATCGCAGAAAGCGAAAAATGGATAAAGAAGTTGTGGTACTTACGTACAATGCAATATCACTCAGCAATGAAATCTATGTCATCAGGCCAGTAGCAGCATAATGAGTGTATTCAGGTACGATGATTCTAAGTGAAATAAGTCACACAGAAAAAGAAACATCATAAGATATCACTAATACACAGAATGTAAACTTGTCTACATAGGAACTGAATTACAAAACAGAATAGGGTCTCAAATGTAGAAAACCAACTTATGCTTGCTTAAGGGGAAAGGTGAGTTGGGGTGCTGCATAAAACCAGAGATTGAAATTAGCACAGATACCTTTCCATAAGACAAATATGTAATAGACAAGAGCTACTGCTTGCTCAACGAAGTGGACTCAACACCCCATATTAAACGCCTAAGAATATACCTGACTAGTAAGAATCTTAAAACCTATGGATTTATATGTCTCCGAAAGAGAATCAAGTGTGTGTACAGCGGCATAAACGCAGCAGTGATAGGATTGGTGAGGTTCGGTGAGCAAATGCAGACCCTTTGAAGTCATATTGCATGGTACCCATTCCATGGTTCTCAACTCTCCAGGTTTAAGGGATTCTTCCTTCAGCTAAAACATGCATGTGGAACCCAGAGTATGATCCACCGTGTGATCGGGAAACGTGTTCAAATGTGTCTCAGTTTTCGTCCCCTGGTACTCGGGTGCAACATTCCAGACGCTTTACTAACACTCTCCCCACTTGGAGAGTCAGTACCTTTAACCTGCTGTTGGGCCCAGTTTGCAATTTCTGCGGAAAATGAACAGGAATAGGGAGAACCAATGAGAGACTAGCTGGAGGTGTCTGGACGGTTAAATTTAACTCTCATTTCCCACCAGGAAGAGGAATTAACCAAAGGCTCAGCGAGCCATGCCGGAACCACACTAGGGCCTGAAGCAATCCTGCGGTGTTGCGGCCAGCTCACAAGAAAGCGAGTTGAAGAAAGGAGCTCAGGGGCCCTGTAATTCACAAACCTGCAGAGTTATACATGACAGCTATCGTCCAAAAATATATTGAAGTAAGGCTGCCAAGAGGACTTGAAAGCGGGGCAGAATTGCAGGAAACCGATTTCAGGAGGTAGACTGGAATTGCATGTAAAGCATAGGAAAAGAGGCAGAACGTCAACAATGATGCACTTGGCCAAAAAGGGCGTATGTGTTTTTTCCTGAATATATTCAGGAAATAACGCATACGCCCTTTTTGGCCAACCAAGCAAGCTTGCCAAGGAAATCTGCACTACAATGAAGTCTCACTGCCCCCCGGTCAAAAGGGCCATCTGAAAAAAGTGTAAAATCCACAAAGGCAGGACAGGCCATGGAGAACTGGGAGCCTTGTTATGCTGATGGGCGGGATGTAAATTGCCAACAGCCACTCTGGAGAAGTGTATGGTGTTTCCTGAAACATCTAAAAAACAAAGCAACAGAGTCTAGGGCACTTCCACTTATGGTTCTATAGCTTAGGGAAATTAAAATCAAAAAGACACAGCCACCACAAAGTTTGGGATGGCACTGCTTACAAGAACCTCGTTTACGGTACAAGTTCAATATTGCAGAAAGCGAAAAATGGATAAAGAAGTTGTGGTACTTACGTACAATGCAATATCACTCAGCAATGAAATGTATGTCATCAGGCCAGTAGCAGCATAATGAGTGGATTCAGGTACGATGATTCTAAGTGAAATATGTCACAGAGAAAAAGAAACATCATAAGATATCACTAATACACGGAATGTAAACTTGGCTACACAGGAACTGAATTACAAAACAGAATAGGGTCTCAAATGTAGAAAACCAACTTATGCTTGCTTAAGGGGAAAGGTGAGTTGGGGTGCTGCATAAAACCAGAGATTGAAATTAGCACAGATACCTTTCCATAAGACAAATATGTAATAGACAAGAGCTACTGCTTGCTCAACGAAGTGGACTCAACACCCCATATTAAACGCCTAAGAATATACCTGACTAGTAAGAATCTTAAAACCTATGGATTTATATGTCTCCGAAAGAGAATCAAGTGTGTGTACAGCGGCATAAACGCAGCAGTGATAGGATTGGTGAGGTTCGGTGAGCAAATGAAGACCCTTTGAAGTCATATTGCATGGTACCCATTCCATGGTTCTCAACTCTCCAGGTTTAAGGGATTCTTCCTTCAGCTAAAACATGCATGTGGAACCCAGAGTATGATCCACCGTGTAATCGGGAAACGTGTTCAAATGTGTCTCAGTTTTCGTCCCCTGGTACTCGGGTGCAACATTCCAGATGCTTTACTAACACTCTCCCCACTTGGAGAGTCAGTGCCTTTAACCTCCTGTTTGGCCCAGTTTGCAATTTCTGCAGAAAATGAACAGGAATAGGGAGAACCAATGAGAGACTAGCTGGAGGTGTCTGGACGGGCAAATTTTACTCTCATTTCCCACCAGGAAGAGGAATTAACCAAAGGCTCAGCCTGCCGTGCCGGAACCACACTAGGGCCTGAAGCAATCCTGCGGTGTTGCGGCCAGCTCACAAGAAAGCGAGTTGAAGAAAGGAGCTCAGGGGCACTGTAATTCACAAACCTGCAGAGTTATAAATGACAGCTATCGTCCAAAAATATATTGAAGTAAGGCTGCCAAGAGGACTTGAAAGCGGGGCAGAATTGCAGGAAACCGATTTCAGGAGGTAGACTGGAATTGCATGTAAAGCATAGGAAAAGAGGCAGAACGTCTACAATGATGCACTTGGCCAAAAAGCGCGTATGCGTTTTTTCCTGAATATATTCAGGAAAAAACGCATATGCCCTTTTTGGCCACCCAAGCAAGCTTGCAAAGGAAATCTGCACTACAATGAAGTCTCACTGCCCCCCGGTCAAAAAGGCCATCTGAGAAAAGTGTAAAATCCAGAAAGGCAAGACAGGCCATGGAGAACTGGGAGCCTTCTTATGCTGATGGGCGGGATGTAAATTGCCAACAGCCACTCTGGAGAAGTGTATGGTGTTTCCTGAAACATCTAAAAAACAAAGCAACAGAGCCTAGGGCACTTCCACTTATGGTCCTATAGATTAGGGAAATTAAAATCAAAAAGACACAGTCACCCCAAAGTTTGGGACAGCTCGGTTTACAAGAACCTCGTTTACGGTACAAGTTCAATATCGCAGAAAGCGAAAAATGGATAAAGAAGTTGTGGTACTTACGTACAATGCAATATCACTCAGCAATGAAATCTATGTCATCAGGCCAGTAGCAGCATAATGAGTGGATTCAGGTATGATGATTCTAAGTGAAATAAGTCACACAGAAAAACAAACATCATAAGATATCACTAATACACGGAATGTAAACTTGGCTACACAGGACCTGAATTACACAACAGAATAGGGTCTCAAATGTAGAAAACCAACTTATGCTTGCTTAAGGGGAAAGGTGAGTTGGGGTGCTGCATAAAACCAGAGATTGAAATTAGCACAGATACCTTTCCATAAGCCAAATATGTAATAGACAAGAGCTACTGCTTGCTCAACGAAGTGGACTCAACACCCCATATTAAACACCTAAGAATATACCTGACTAGTAAGAATCTTAAAACCTATGGATATATATGTCTCCGAAAGAGAATCAAGCGTGTGTACAGCGGCATAAACGCAGCAGTGATAGGATTGGTGAGGTTCGGTGAGCAAATGAAGACCCTTTGAAGTCATATTGCATGGTACCCATTCCATGGTTCTCAACTCTCCAGGTTTAAGGGATTCTTCCTTCAGGTAAAACATGCATGAGGAACCCAGAGTATGATCCAACGTGTGATCGGGAAACGTGTTCAAATGTGTCTCAGTTTTCGTCCCCTGGTACTTGGGTGCAACATTCCAGACGCTTTACAAACACTCTCCCCACTTGGAGAGTCAGTGCCTTTAACCTCCTGTTTGGCCCAGTTTGCAATTTCTGCGGAAAATGAACAGGAATAGGGAGAACACATGAGAGACTAGCTGGAGGTGTCTGGACGGGCAAATTTAACTCTCATTTCCCACCAAGAAGAGGAATTAACCAAAGGCTCAGCGAGCCATGCCGGAACCACACTAGGGACTGAAGCAATCCTGCGGTGTTGCGGCCAGCTCACAAGAAAGCGAGTTGAAGAAAGGAGCTCAGGGGCCCTGTAATTCACAAACCTGCAGAGTTATACATGACAGCTATCGTCCAAAAATATATTGAAGTAAGGCTGCCAAGAGGACTTGAAAGCGGGGCAGAATTGCAGGAAACCGATTTCAGGAGGTAGACTGGAATTGCATGTAAAGCATAGGAAAAGAGGCAGAACGTCCACAATGATGCACTTGGCCAAAAAGGGCGTATGCGTTTTTTCCTGAATATATTCAGGAAAAAACGCATACGCCCTTTTTGGCCAACCAAGCAAGCTTGCAAAGGAAATCTGCACTACAATGAAGTCTCACTGCCCCCCGGTCAAAAGGGCCATCTGAAAAAAGTGTAAAATCCAGAAAGGCAGGACAGTCCATGGAGAACTGGGAGCCTTCTTATGCTGATGGGCGGGATGTAAATTGCCAACAGCCACTCTGGAGAAGTGTATGGTGTTTCCTGAAACATCTAAAAAACAAAGCAACAGAGCCTAGGGCACTTCCACTTATGGTCCTATAGCTTAGGGAAATTAAAATCAAAAAGACACAGCCACCCCAAAGTTTGGGACAGCTCTGTTTACAAGAACCTCGTTTACGGTACATGTTCAATATCACAGAAAGCGAAAAATGGATAAAGAAGTTGTGGTACTAACGTACAATGCAATATCACTCAGCAATGAAATCTATGTCATCAGGCCAGTAGCAGCATAATGAGTGGATTCAGGTACGATGATTCTAAGTGAAATAAGTCACACAGAAAAAGAAACATCATAAGATATCACTAATACACGGAATTTAAACTTGCCTACACAGGAACTGAATTACAAAACAGAATAGGGTCTCAAATGTAGAAAACCAACTTATGCTTGCTTAAGGGGAAAGGTGAGTTGGGGTGCTGCATAAAACCAGAGATTGAAATTAGCACAGATACCTTTCCATAAGCCAAATATGTAATAGACAAGAGCTACTGCTTGCTCAACGAAGTGGACTCAACACCCCATATTAAACGCCTAAGAATATACCTGACTAGTAAGAATCTTAAAACCTATGGATTTATATGTCTCTGGAAGAGAATCAAGCATGTGTACAGCGGCATAAATGCAACAGTGATAAGATTGGTGAGGTTCGGTGAGCAAATGCAGACCCTTTGAAGTCATATTGCAGGGTTCCCATTCCATGGTTCTCAACTCTTCAGGTTTAAGGGATTCTTCCTTCAGCTAAAACATGCATGTGGAACCCAGAGTATGATCCAACGTGTGATCGGGAAACGTGTTCAAATATGTCTCAGTTTTCATCCCCTGGTACTCGGGTGCAACATTCCAGACGCTTTACTAACACTCTCCCCACTTGGAGAGTCAGTGCCTTTAACCTCCTGTTTGGCCCAGTTTGCAATTTCTGCGGAAAATGAACAGGAATAGGGAGAACCAATGAGAGACTAGCTGGAGGAGTCTGGACGGGCAAATTTAACTCTCATTTCCCACCAGGAAGAGGAATTAACCAAAGGCTCAGCGTGCCATGCCGGAACCACACTAGGGCCTGAAGCAATCCTGCGGTGTTGCGGCCAGCTCACAAGAAAGCGAGTTGAAGAAAGGAGCTCAGGGGCCCTGTAATTCACAAACCTACAGAGTTATACATGACAGCTATCGTCCAAAAATATATTGAAGTAAGGCTGCCAAGAGGACTTGAAAGCGGGGCAGAATTGCAGGAAACCGATTTCAGGAGGTAGACTGGAATTGCATGTAAAGCATAGGAAAAGAGGCAGAACGTCCACAATGATGCACTTGGCCAAAAAGGGCGTATGCGTTTTTTCCTGAATATATTCAGGAAAAAACGCATACGCCCTTTTTGGCCAACCAAGCAAGCTTGCAAAGGAAATCTGCACTACAATGAAGTCTCACTGCCCCCCGGTCAAAAGGGCCATCTGAAAAAAGTGTAAAATCCAGAAAGGCAGGACAGTCCATGGAGAACTGGGAGCCTTCTTATGCTGATGGGCGGGATGTAAATTGCCAACAGCCACTCTGGAGAAGTGTATGGTGTTTCCTGAAACATCTAAAAAACAAAGCAACAGAGCCTAGGGCACTTCCACTTATGGTCCTATAGCTTAGGGAAATTAAAATCAAAAAGACACAGCCACCCCAAAGTTTGGGACAGCTCTGTTTACAAGAACCTCGTTTACGGTACAAGTTCAATATCACAGAAAGCGAAAAATGGATAAAGAAGTTGTGGTACTAACGTACAATGCAATATCACTCAGCAATGAAATCTATGTCATCAGGCCAGTAGCAGCATAATGAGTGGATTCAGGTACGATGATTCTAAGTGAAATATGTCACAGAGAAAAAGAAACATCATAAGATATCACTAATACACGGAATGTAAACTTGGCTACACAGGAACTGAATTACAAAACAGAATAGGGTCTCAAATGTAGAAAACCAACTTATGCTTGCTTAAGGGGAAAGGTGAGTTGGGGTGCTGCATAAAACCAGAGATTGAAATTAGCACAGATACCTTTCCATAAGACAAATATGTAATAGATAAGAGCTACTGCTTGCTCAACGAAGTGGACTCAACACCCCATATTAAACGCCTAAGAATATACCTGACTAGTAAGAATCTTAAAACCTATGGATTTATATGTCTCCGAAAGAGAATCAAGTGTGTGTACAGCGGCATAAACGCAGCAGTGATAGGATTGGTGAGGTTCGGTGAGCAAATGCAGACCCTTTGAAGTCATATTGCATGGTACCCATTCCATGGTTCTCAACTCTCCAGGTTTAAGGGATTCTTCCTTCAGCTAAAACATGCATGTGGAACCCAGAGTATGATCCACCGTGTAATCGGGAAACGTGTTCAAATGTGTCTCAGTTTTCGTCCCCTGGTACTCGGGTGCAACATTCCAGATGCTTTACTAACACTCTCCCCACTTGGAGAGTCAGTGCCTTTAACCTCCTGTTTGGCCCAGTTTGCAATTTCTTCGGAAAATGAACAGGAATAGGGAGAACCAATGAGAGACTAGCTGGAGGTGTCTGGACGGGCAAATTTTACTCTCATTTCCCACCAGGAAGAGGAATTAACCAAAGGCTCAGCCTGCCGTGCCGGAACCACACTAGGGCCTGAAGCAATCCTGCGGTGTTGCGGCCAGCTCACAAGAAAGCGAGTTGAAGAAAGGAGCTCAGGGGCACTGTAATTCACAAACCTGCAGAGTTATAAATGACAGCTATCGTCCAAAAATATATTGAAGTAAGGCTGCCAAGAGGACTTGAAAGCGGGGCAGAATTGCAGGAAACTGATTTCAGGAGGTAGACTGGAATTGCATGTAAAGCATAGGAAAAGAGGCAGAACGTCCACAATGATGCACTTGGCCAAAAAGCGCGTATGCGTTTTTTCCTGAATATATTCAGGAAAAAACGCATATGCCCTTTTTGGCCACCCAAGCAAGCTTGCAAAGGAAATCTGCACTACAATGAAGTCTCACTGCCCCCCGGTCAAAAAGGCCATCTGAAAAAAGTGTAAAATCCAGAAAGGCAAGACAGGCCATGGAGAACTGGGAGCCTTCTTATGCTGATGGGCGGGATGTAAATTGCCAACAGCCACTCTGGAGAAGTGTATGGTGTTTCCTGAAACATCTAAAAAACAAAGCAACAGAGCCTAGGGCACTTCCACTTATGGTCCTATAGATTAGGGAAATTAAAATCAAAAAGACACAGCCACCCCAAAGTTTGGGACAGCTCGGTTTACAAGAACCTCGTTTACGGTACAAGTTCAATATCGCAGAAAGCGAAAAATGGATAAAGAAGTTGTGGTACTTACGTACAATGCAATATCACTCAGCAATGAAATCTATGTCATCAGGCCAGTAGCAGCATAATGAGTGGATTCAGGTATGATGATTCTAAGTGAAATAAGTCACACAGAAAAACAAACATCATAAGATATCACTAATACACGGAATGTAAACTTGGCTACACAGGACCTGAATTACACAACAGAATAGGGTCTCAAATGTAGAAAACCAACTTATGCTTGCTTAAGGGGAAAGGTGAGTTGGGGTGCTGCATAAAACCAGAGATTGAAATTAGCACAGATACCTTTCCATAAGCCAAATATGTAATAGACAAGAGCTACTGCTTGCTCAACGAAGTGGACTCAACACCCCATATTAAACGCCTAAGAATATACCTGACTAGTAAGAATCTTAAAACCTATGCATATATATGTCTCCAAAAGAGAATCAAGCGTGTGTACAGCGGCATAAACGCAGCAGTGATAGGATTGGTGAGGTTCGGTGAGCAAATGAAGACCCTTTGAAGTCATATTGCATGGTACCCATTCCATGGTTCTCAACTCTCCAGGTTTAAGGGATTCTTCCTTCAGGTAAAACATGCATGAGGAACCCAGAGTATGATCCAACGTGTGATCGGGAAACGTGTTCAAATGTGTCTCAGTTTTCGTCCCCTGGTACTTGGGTGCAACATTCCAGACGCTTTACAAACACTCTCCCCACTTGGAGAGTCAGTGCCTTTAACCTCCTGTTTGGCCCAGTTTGCAATTTCTGCGGAAAATGAACAGGAATAGGGAGAACACATGAGAGACTAGCTGGAGGTGTCTGGACGGGCAAATTTAACTCTCATTTCCCACCAAGAAGAGGAATTAACCAAAGGCTCAGCGAGCCATGCCGGAACCACACTAGGGACTGAAGCAATCCTGCGGTGTTGCGGCCAGCTCACAAGAAAGCGAGTTGAAGAAAGGAGCTCAGGGGCCCTGTAATTCACAAACCTGCAGAGTTATACATGACAGCTATCGTCCAAAAATATATTGAAGTAAGGCTGCCAAGAGGACTTGAAAGCGGGGCAGAATTGCAGGAAACCGATTTCAGGAGGTAGACTGGAATTGCATGTAAAGCATAGGAAAAGAGGCAGAACGTCCACAATGATGCACTTGGCCAAAAAGGGCGTATGCGTTTTTTCCTGAATATATTCAGGAAAAAACGCATACGTCCTTTTTGGCCAACCAAGCAAGCTTGCAAAGGAAATCTGCACTACAATGAAGTCTCACTGCCCCCCGGTCAAAAGGGCCATCTGAAAAAAGTGTAAAATCCAGAAAGGCAGGACAGTCCATGGAGAACTGGGAGCCTTCTTATGCTGATGGGCGGGATGTAAATTGCCAACAGCCACTCTGGAGAAGTGTATGGTGTTTCCTGAAACATCTAAAAAACAAAGAAACAGAGCCTAGGGCACTTCCACTTATGGTCCTATAGCTTAGGGAAATTAAAATCAAAAACACACAGCCACCCCAAAGTTTGGGACAGCTCTGTTTACAAGAACCTCGTTTACGGTACATGTTCAATATCACAGAAAGCGAAAAATGGATAAAGAAGTTGTGGTACTAACGTACAATGCAATATCACTCAGCAATGAAATCTATGTCATCAGGCCCATAGCAGCATAATGAGTGGATTCAGGTACGATGATTCTAAGTGAAATATGTCACACAGAAAAAGAAACATCATAAGATATCACTAATACACGGAATGTAAACTTGGCTACACAGGAACTGAATTACAAAACAGAATAGGGTCTCAAATGTAGAAAACCAACTTATGCTTGCTTAAGGGGAAAGGTGAGTTGGGGTGCTGCATAAAACCAGAGATTGAAATTAGCACAGATACCTTTCCATAAGCCAAATATGTAATAGACAAGAGCTACTGCTTGCTCAACGAAGTGGACTCAACACCCCATATTAAACGCCTAAGAATATACCTGACTAGTAAGAATCTTAAAACCTATGGATTTATATGTCTCCGAAAGAGAATCAAGTGTGTGTACAGTGGCATAAACGCAGCAGTGATAGGATTGGTGAGGTTCGGTGAGCAAATACAGACCCTTTGAAGTCATATTGCATGGTACCCATTCCATGGTTCTCAACTCTCCAGGTTTAAGGGATTCTTCCTTCAGCTAAAACATGCATGTGGAACCCAGAGTATGATCCACCGTGTAATCGGGAAACGTGTTCAAATGTGTCTCAGTTTTCGTCCCCTGGTACTCGGGTGCAACATTCCAGACGCTTTACTAACACTCTCCCCACTTGGAGAGTCATTACCTTTAACCTGCTGTTGGGCCCAGTTTGCAATTTCTGCGGAAAATGAACAGGAATAGGGAGAACCAATGAGAGACTAGCTGGAGGTGTCTGGACGGTTAAATTTAACTCTCATTTCCCACCAGGAAGAGGAATTAACCAAAGGCTCAGCGAGCCATGCCGGAACCACACTAGGGCCTGAAGCAATCCTGCGGTGTTGCGGCCAGCTCACAAGAAAGCGAGTTGAAGAAAGGAGCTCAGGGGCCCTGTAATTCACAAACCTGCAGAGTTATACATGACAGCTATCGTCCAAAAATATATTGAAGTAAGGCTGCCAAGAGGACTTGAAAGCGGGGCAGAATTGCAGGAAACCGATTTCAGGAGGTAGACTGGAATTGCATGTAAAGCATAGGAAAAGAGGCAGAACGTCCACAATGATGCACTTGGCCAAAAAGGGCGTATGCGTTTTTTCCTGAATATATTCAGGAAAAAACGCATACGCCCTTTTTGGCCACCCAAGCAAGCTTGCAAAGGAAACCTGCACTACAATGAAGTCTCACTGCCCCCCGGTCAAAAGGGCCATCTGAAAAAAGTGTAAAATCCAGAAAGGCAAGACAGGCCATGGAGAACTGGGAGCCTTCTTATGCTGATGGGCGGGATGTAAATTGCCAACAGCCACTCTGGAGAAGTGTATGGTGTTTCCTGAAACATCTAAAAAACAAAGCAACAGAGCCTAGGGCACTTCCACTTATGGTCCTATAGATTAGGGAAATTAAAATCAAAAAGACACAGCCACCCCAAAGTTTGGGACAGCTCGGTTTACAAGAACCTCGTTTACGGTACAAGTTCAATATCGCAGAAAGCGAAAAATGGATAAAGAAGTTGTGGTACTTACGTACAATGCAATATCACTCAGCAATGAAATCTATGTCATCAGGCCAGTAGCAGCATAATGAGTGGATTCAGGTATGATGATTCTAAGTGAAATAAGTCACACAGAAAAACAAACATCATAAGATATCACTAATACACGGAATGTAAACTTGGCTACACAGGACCTGAATTACACAACAGAATAGGGTCTCAAATGTAGAAAACCAACTTATGCTTGCTTAAGGGGAAAGGTGAGTTGGGGTGCTGCATAAAACCAGAGATTGAAATTAGCACAGATACCTTTCCATAAGCCAAATATGTAATAGACAAGAGCTACTGCTTGCTCAACGAAGTGGACTCAACACCCCATATTAAACGCCTAAGAATATACCTGACTAGTAAGAATCTTAAAACCTATGCATATATATGTCTCCAAAAGAGAATCAAGCGTGTGTACAGCGGCATAAACGCAGCAGTGATAGGATTGGTGAGGTTCGGTGAGCAAATGAAGACCCTTTGAAGTCATATTGCATGGTACCCATTCCATGGTTCTCAACTCTCCAGGTTTAAGGGATTCTTCCTTCAGGTAAAACATGCATGAGGAACCCAGAGTATGATCCAACGTGTGATCGGGAAACGTGTTCAAATGTGTCTCAGTTTTCGTCCCCTGGTACTCGGGTGCAACATTCCAGACGCTTTACAAACACTCTCCCCACTTGGAGAGTCAGTGCCTTTAACCTCCTGTTTGGCCCAGTTTGCAATTTCTGCGGAAAATGAACAGGAATAGGGAGAACACATGAGAGACCAGCTGGAGGTGTCTGGACGGGCAAATTTAACTCTCATTTCCCACCAAGAAGAGGAATTACCAAAGGCTCAGCGAGCCATGCCGGAACCACACTAGGGACTGAAGCAATCCTGCGGTGTTGCGGCCAGCTCACAAGAAAGCGAGTTGAAGAAAGGAGCTCAGGGGCCCTGTAATTCACAAACCTGCAGAGTTATACATGACAGCTATCGTCCAAAAATATATTGAAGTAAGGCTGCCAAGAGGACTTGAAAGCGGGGCAGAATTGCAGGAAACCGATTTCAGGAGGTAGACTGGAATTGCATGTAAAGCATAGGAAAAGAGGCAGAACGTCCACAATGATGCACTTGGCCAAAAAGGGCGTATGCGTTTTTTCCTGAATATATTCAGGAAAAAACGCATACGCCCTTTTTGGCCAACCAAGCAAGCTTGCAAAGGAAATCTGCACTACAATGAAGTCTCACTGCCCCCCGGTCAAAAGGGCCATCTGAAAAAAGTGTAAAATCCAGAAAGGCAGGACAGTCCATGGAGAACTGGGAGCCTTCTTATGCTGATGGGCGGGATGTAAATTGCCAACAGCCACTCTGGAGAAGTGTATGGTGTTTCCTGAAACATCTAAAAAACAAAGAAACAGAGCCTAGGGCACTTCCACTTATGGTCCTATAGATTAGGGAAATTAAAATCAAAAAGACACAGCCACCCCAAAGTTTGGGACAGCTCTGTTTACAAGAACCTCGTTTACGGTACATGTTCAATATCACAGAATGCGAAAAATGGATAAAGAAGTTGTGGTACTAACGTACAATGCAATATCACTCAGCAATGAAATCTATGTCATCAGGCCCATAGCAGCATAATGAGTGGATTCAGGTACGATGATTCTAAGTGAAATATGTCACACAGAAAAAGAAACATCATAAGATATCACTAATACACGGAATGTAAACTTGGCTACACAGGAACTGAATTACAAAACAGAATAGGGTCTCAAATGTAGAAAACCAACTTATGCTTGCTTAAGGGGAAAGGTGAGTTGGGGTGCTGCATAAAACCAGAGATTGAAATTAGCACAGATACCTTTCCATAAGCCAAATATGTAATAGACAAGAGCTACTGCTTGCTCAACGAAGTGGACTCAACACCCCATATTAAACGCCTAAGAATATACCTGACTAGTAAGAATCTTAAAACCTATGGATTTATATGTCTCCGAAAGAGAATCAAGTGTGTGTACAGCGGCATAAACGCAGCAGTGATAGGATTGGTGAGGTTCGGTGAGCAAATGCAGACCCTTTGAAGTCATATTGCATGGTACCCATTCCATGGTTCTCAACTCTCCAGGTTTAAGGGATTCTTCCTTCAGCTAAAACATGCATGTGGAACCCAGAGTATGATCCACCGTGTAATCGGGAAACGTGTTCAAATGTGTCTCAGTTTTCGTCCCCTGGTACTCGGGTGCAACATTCCAGACGCTTTACTAACACTCTCCCCACTTGGAGAGTCATTACCTTTAACCTGCTGTTGGGCCCAGTTTGCAATTTCTGCGGAAAATGAACAGGAATAGGGAGAACCAATGAGAGACTAGCTGGAGGTGTCTGGACGGTTAAATTTAACTCTCATTTCCCACCAAGAAGAGGAATTAACCAAAGGCTCAGCGAGCCATGCCGGAACCACACTAGGGCCTGAAGCAATCCTGCGGTGTTGCGGCCAGCTCACAAGAAAGCGAGTTGAAGAAAGGAGCTCAGGGGCCCTGTAATTCACAAACCTGCAGAGTTATACATGACAGCTATCGTCCAAAAATATATTGAAGTAAGGCTGCCAAGAGGACTTGAAAGCGGGGCAGAATTGCAGGAAACCGATTTCAGGAGGTAGACTGGAATTGCATGTAAAGCATAGGAAAAGAGGCAGAACGTCCACAATGATGCACTTGGCCAAAAAGGGCGTATGCGTTTTTTCCTGAATATATTCAGGAAAAAACGCATACGCCCTTTTTGGCCAACCAAGCAAGCTTGCAAAGGAAATCTGCACTACAATGAAGTCTCACTGCCCCACGGTCAAAAGGGCCATCTGAAAAAAGTGTAAAATCCAGAAAGGCAGGACAGGTCATGGAGAACTGGGAGCCTTGTTATGCTGATGGGCGGGATGTAAATTGCCAACAGCCACTCTGGAGAAGTGTATGGTGTTTCCTGAAACATCTAAAAAACAAAGCAACAGAGCCTAGGGCACTTCCACTTATGGTCCTATAGCTTAGGGAAATTAAAATCAAAAAGACACAGCCACCACAAAGTTTGGGATGGCACTGCTTACAAGAACCTCGTTTACGGTACAAGTTCAATATCACAGAAAGCGAAAAATGGATAAAGAAGTTGTGGTACTTACGTACAATGCAATATCACTCAGCAATGAAATGTATGTCATCAGGCCAGTAGCAGCATAATGAGTGGATTCAGGTACGATGATTCTAAGTGAAATAAGTCACACAGAAAAAGAAACATCATAAGATATCACTAATACACGGAATGTAAACTTGGTTACACAGGAACTGAATTACAAAACAGAATAGGGTCTCAAATGTAGAAAACCAACTTATGCTTGCTTAAGGGGAAAGGTGATTTGGGGTGCTGCATAAAACCAGAGATAGAAATTAGCACAGATACCTTTCCATAAGCCAAATATGTAATAGGCAAGAGCTACTGCTTGCTCAACGAAGTGGACTCAACACCCCATATTAAACGCCTAAGAATATACCTGACAAGTAAGAATCTTAAAACCTATGGATTTATATGTCTCTGAAAGAGAATCAAGCATGTGTACAGCGGCATAAATGCAACAGTGATAGGATTGGTGAGGTTCGGTGAGCAAATGCAGACCCTTTGAAGTCATATTGCAGGGTTCCCATTCCATGGTTCTCAACTCTTCAGGTTTAAGGGATTCTTCCTTCACCTAAAACATGCATGTGGAACCCAGAGTATGATCCAACGTGTGATCGGGAAACGTGTTCAAATATGTCTCAGTTTTCATCCCCTGGTACTCGGGTGCAACATTCCAGACGCTTTACTAACACTCTCCCCACTTGGAGAGTCAGTGCCTTTAACCTCCTGTTTGGCCCAGTTTGCAATTTCTGCGGAAAATGAACAGGAATAGGGAGAACCAATGAGAGACTAGCTGGAGGATTCTGGACGGGCAAATTTAACTCTCATTTCCCACCAGGAAGAGGAATTAACCAAAGGCTCAGCGAGCCATGCCGGAACCACACTAGGGCCTGAAGCAATCCTGCGGTGTTGCGGCCAGCTCACAAGAAAGCGAGTTGAAGAAAGGAACTCAGGGGCCCTGTAATTCACAAACCTGCAGAGTTATAAATGACAGCTATCGTCCAAAAATATATTGAAGTAAGGCTGCCAAGAGGACTTGAAAGCGGGGCAGAATTGCAGGAAACCGATTTCAGGAGGTAGACTGGAATTGCATGTAAAGCATAGGAAAAGAGGCAGAACGTCCTCAATGATGCACTTGGCCAAAAAGGGCGTATGCGTTTTTTCCTGAATATACTCAGGAAAAAACGCAGACACCCTTTTTGTCCCACCAAGCAAGCTTGCAAAGGAAATCTGCACTACAATGAAGTCTCACTGCCCCCCGTTCAAAAGGGCCATCTGAAAAAAGTGTAAAATCCAGAAAGGCAGGACAGTCCATGGAGAACTGGGAGCCTTCTTATGCTGATGGGCGGGATGTAAATTGCCAACAGCCACTCTGGAGAAGTGTATGGTGTTTCCTGAATCATCTAAAAAACACAGCAACAGAGCCTAGGGCACTTCCACTTATGGTCCTATAGCTTAGGGAAATTAAAATCAAAAAGACACAGCCACCCCAAAGTTTGGGACGGCTCTGTTTACAAAAACCTCATTTACGGTACAAGTTCAATATCGCAGAAAGCGAAAAATGGATAAAGAAGTTGTGGTACTTACGTACAATGCAATATCACTCAGCAATGAAATCTATGTCATCAGGCCAGTAGCAGCATAATGAGTGTATTCAGGTACGATGATTCTAAGTGAAATAAGTCACACAGAAAAAGAAACATCATAAGATATCACTAATACACAGAATGTAAACTTGTCTACATAGGAACTGAATTACAAAACAGAATAGGGTCTCAAATGTAGAAAACCAACTTATGCTTGCTTAAGGGGAAAGGTGAGTTGGGGTGCTGCATAAAACCAGAGATTGAAATTAGCACAGATACCTTTCCATAAGACAAATATGTAATAGACAAGAGCTACTGCTTGCTCAACGAAGTGGACTCAACACCCCATATTAAACGCCTAAGAATATACCTGACTAGTAAGAATCTTAAAACCTATGGATTTATATGTCTCCGAAAGAGAATCAAGTGTGTGTACAGCGGCATAAACGCAGCAGTGATAGGATTGGTGAGGTTCGGTGAGCAAATGCAGACCCTTTGAAGTCATATTGCATGGTACCCATTCCATGGTTCTCAACTCTCCAGGTTTAAGGGATTCTTCCTTCAGCTAAAACATGCATGTGGAACCCAGAGTATGATCCACCGTGTGATCGGGAAACGTGTTCAAATGTGTCTCAGTTTTCGTCCCCTGGTACTCGGGTGCAACATTCCAGACGCTTTACTAACACTCTCCCCACTTGGAGAGTCAGTACTTTTAACCTGCTGTTGGGCCCAGTTTGCAATTTCTGCGGAAAATGAACAGGAATAGGGAGAACCAATGAGAGACTAGCTGGAGGTGTCTGGACGGTTAAATTTAACTCTCATTTCCCACCAGGAAGAGGAATTAACCAAAGGCTCAGCGAGCCATGCCGGAACCACACTAGGGCCTGAAGCAATCCTGCGGTGTTGCGGCCAGCTCACAAGAAAGCGAGTTGAAGAAAGGAGCTCAGGGGCCCTGTAATTCACAAACCTGCAGAGTTATACATGACAGCTATCGTCCAAAAATATATTGAAGTAAGGCTGCCAAGAGGACTTGAAAGCGGGGCAGAATTGCAGGAAACCGATTTCAGGAGGTAGACTGGAATTGCATGTAAAGCATAGGAAAAGAGGCAGAACGTCAACAATGATGCACTTGGCCAAAAAGGGCGTATGTGTTTTTTCCTGAATATATTCAGGAAATAACGCATACGCCCTTTTTGGCCAACCAAGCAAGCTTGCCAAGGAAATCTGCACTACAATGAAGTCTCACTGCCCCCCGGTCAAAAGGGCCATCTGAAAAAAGTGTAAAATCCACAAAGGCAGGACAGGCCATGGAGAACTGGGAGCCTTGTTATGCTGATGGGCGGGATGTAAATTGCCAACAGCCACTCTGGAGAAGTGTATGGTGTTTCCTGAAACATCTAAAAAACAAAGCAACAGAGTCTAGGGCACTTCCACTTATGGTTCTATAGCTTAGGGAAATTAAAATCAAAAAGACACAGCCACCACAAAGTTTGGGATGGCACTGCTTACAAGAACCTCGTTTATGGTACAAGTTCAATATTGCAGAAAGCGAAAAATGGATAAAGAAGTTGTGGTACTTACGTACAATGCAATATCACTCAGCAATGAAATGTATGTCATCAGGCCAGTAGCAGCATAATGAGTGGATTCAGGTACGATGATTCTAAGTGAAATATGTCACAGAGAAAAAGAAACATCATAAGATATCACTAATACACGGAATGTAAACTTGGCTACACAGGAACTGAATTACAAAACAGAATAGGGTCTCAAATGTAGAAAACCAACTTATGCTTGCTTAAGGGGAAAGGTGAGTTGGGGTGCTGCATAAAACCAGAGATTGAAATTAGCACAGATACCTTTCCATAAGACAAATATGTAATAGACAAGAGCTACTGCTTGCTCAACGAAGTGGACTCAACACCCCATATTAAAAGCCTAAGAATATACCTGACTAGTAAGAATCTTAAAACCTATGGATTTATATGTCTCCGAAAGAGAATCAAGTGTGTGTACAGCGGCATAAACGCAGCAGTGATAGGATTGGTGAGGTTCGGTGAGCAAATGCAGACCCTTTGAAGTCATATTGCATGGTACCCATTCCATGGTTCTCAACTCTCCAGGTTTAAGGGATTCTTCCTTCAGCTAAAACATGCATGTGGAACCCAGAGTATGATCCACCGTGTAATCGGGAAACGTGTTCAAATGTGTCTCAGTTTTCGTCCCCTGGTACTCGGGTGCAACATTCCAGATGCTTTACTAACACTCTCCCCACTTGGAGAGTCAGTGCCTTTAACCTCCTGTTTGGCCCAGTTTGCAATTTCTGCAGAAAATGAACAGGAATAGGGAGAACCAATGAGAGACTAGCTGGAGGTGTCTGGACGGGCAAATTTTACTCTCATTTCCCACCAGGAAGAGGAATTAACCAAAGGCTCAGCCTGCCGTGCCGGAACCACACTAGGGCCTGAAGCAATCCTGCGGTGTTGCGGCCAGCTCACAAGAAAGCGAGTTGAAGAAAGGAGCTCAGGGGCACTGTAATTCACAAACCTGCAGAGTTATAAATGACAGCTATCGTCCAAAAATATATTGAAGTAAGGCTGCCAAGAGGACTTGAAAGCGGGGCAGAATTGCAGGAAACCGATTTCAGGAGGTAGACTGGAATTGCATGTAAAGCATAGGAAAAGAGGCAGAACGTCCACAATGATGCACTTGGCCAAAAAGCGCGTATGCGTTTTTTCCTGAATATATTCAGGAAAAAACGCATATGCCCTTTTTGGCCACCCAAGCAAGCTTGCAAAGGAAATCTGCACTACAATGAAGTCTCACTGCCCCCCGGTCAAAAAGGCCATCTGAGAAAAGTGTAAAATCCAGAAAGGCAAGACAGGCCATGGAGAACTGGGAGCCTTCTTATGCTGATGGGCGGGATGTAAATTGCCAACAGCCACTCTGGAGAAGTGTATGGTGTTTCCTGAAACATCTAAAAAACAAAGCAACAGAGCCTAGGGCACTTCCACTTATGGTCCTATAGATTAGGGAAATTAAAATCAAAAAGACACAGCCACCCCAAAGTTTGGGACAGCTCGGTTTACAAGAACCTCGTTTACGGTACAAGTTCAATATCGCAGAAAGCGAAAAATGGATAAAGAAGTTGTGGTACTTACGTACAATGCAATATCACTCAGCAATGAAATCTATGTCATCAGGCCAGTAGCAGCATAATGAGTGGATTCAGGTATGATGATTCTAAGTGAAATAAGTCACACAGAAAAACAAACATCATAAGATATCACTAATACACGGAATGTAAACTTGGCTACACAGGACCTGAATTACACAACAGAATAGGGTCTCAAATGTAGAAAACCAACTTATGCTTGCTTAAGGGGAAAGGTGAGTTGGGGTGCTGCATAAAACCAGAGATTGAAATTAGCACAGATACCTTTCCATAAGCCAAATATGTAATAGACAAGAGCTACTGCTTGCTCAACGAAGTGGACTCAACACCCCATA
Organism: Pseudorca crassidens; assembly: GCF_039906515.1. Lineage (NCBI taxonomy): Eukaryota > Metazoa > Chordata > Mammalia > Artiodactyla > Delphinidae > Pseudorca > Pseudorca crassidens. The sequence continues at coordinate 821,055 of NW_027135939.1, forward strand.
TTAAACACCTAAGAATATACCTGACTAGTAAGAATCTTAAAACCTATGGATATATATGTCTCCGAAAGAGAATCAAGCGTGTGTACAGCGGCATAAACGCAGCAGTGATAGGATTGGTGAGGTTCGGTGAGCAAATGAAGACCCTTTGAAGTCATATTGCATGGTACCCATTCCATGGTTCTCAACTCTCCAGGTTTAAGGGATTCTTCCTTCAGCTAAAACATGCATGTGGAACCCAGAGTATGATCCACCGTGTGATCGGGAAACGTGTTCAAATGTGTCTCAGTTTTCGTCCCCTGGTACTTGGGTGCAACATTCCAGACGCTTTACAAACACTCTCCCCACTTGGAGAGTCAGTGCCTTTAACCTCCTGTTTGGCCCAGTTTGCAATTTCTGCGGAAAATGAACAGGAATAGGGAGAACACATGAGAGACTAGCTGGAGGTGTCTGGACGGGCAAATTTAACTCTCATTTCCCACCAAGAAGAGGAATTAACCAAAGGCTCAGCGAGCCATGCCGGAACCACACTAGGGACTGAAGCAATCCTGCGGTGTTGCGGCCAGCTCACAAGAAAGCGAGTTGAAGAAAGGAGCTCAGGGGCCCTGTAATTCACAAACCTGCAGAGTTATACATGACAGCTATCGTCCAAAAATATATTGAAGTAAGGCTGCCAAGAGGACTTGAAAGCGGGGCAGAATTGCAGGAAACCGATTTCAGGAGGTAGACTGGAATTGCATGTAAAGCATAGGAAAAGAGGCAGAACGTCCACAATGATGCACTTGGCCAAAAAGGGCGTATGCGTTTTTTCCTGAATATATTCAGGAAAAAACGCATACGCCCTTTTTGGCCAACCAAGCAAGCTTGCAAAGGAAATCTGCACTACAATGAAGTCTCACTGCCCCCCGGTCAAAAGGGCCATCTGAAAAAAGTGTAAAATCCAGAAAGGCAGGACAGTCCATGGAGAACTGGGAGCCTTCTTATGCTGATGGGCGGGATGTAAATTGCCAACAGCCACTCTGGAGAAGTGTATGGTGTTTCCTGAAACATCTAAAAAACAAAGCAACAGAGCCTAGGGCACTTCCACTTATGGTCCTATAGCTTAGGGAAATTAAAATCAAAAAGACACAGCCACCCCAAAGTTTGGGACAGCTCTGTTTACAAGAACCTCGTTTACGGTACATGTTCAATATCACAGAAAGCGAAAAATGGATAAAGAAGTTGTGGTACTAACGTACAATGCAATATCACTCAGCAATGAAATCTATGTCATCAGGCCAGTAGCAGCATAATGAGTGGATTCAGGTACGATGATTCTAAGTGAAATAAGTCACACAGAAAAAGAAACATCATAAGATATCACTAATACACGGAATTTAAACTTGCCTACACAGGAACTGAATTACAAAACAGAATAGGGTCTCAAATGTAGAAAACCAACTTATGCTTGCTTAAGGGGAAAGGTGAGTTGGGGTGCTGCATAAAACCAGAGATTGAAATTAGCACAGATACCTTTCCATAAGCCAAATATGTAATAGACAAGAGCTACTGCTTGCTCAACGAAGTGGACTCAACACCCCATATTAAACGCCTAAGAATATACCTGACTAGTAAGAATCTTAAAACCTATGGATTTATATGTCTCTGGAAGAGAATCAAGCATGTGTACAGCGGCATAAATGCAACAGTGATAAGATTGGTGAGGTTCGGTGAGCAAATGCAGACCCTTTGAAGTCATATTGCAGGGTTCCCATTCCATGGTTCTCAACTCTTCAGGTTTAAGGGATTCTTCCTTCAGCTAAAACATGCATGTGGAACCCAGAGTATGATCCAACGTGTGATCGGGAAACGTGTTCAAATATGTCTCAGTTTTCATCCCCTGGTACTCGGGTGCAACATTCCAGACGCTTTACTAACACTCTCCCCACTTGGAGAGTCAGTGCCTTTAACCTCCTGTTTGGCCCAGTTTGCAATTTCTGCGGAAAATGAACAGGAATAGGGAGAACCAATGAGAGACTAGCTGGAGGAGTCTGGACGGGCAAATTTAACTCTCATTTCCCACCAGGAAGAGGAATTAACCAAAGGCTCAGCGTGCCATGCCGGAACCACACTAGGGCCTGAAGCAATCCTGCGGTGTTGCGGCCAGCTCACAAGAAAGCGAGTTGAAGAAAGGAGCTCAGGGGCCCTGTAATTCACAAACCTACAGAGTTATACATGACAGCTATCGTCCAAAAATATATTGAAGTAAGGCTGCCAAGAGGACTTGAAAGCGGGGCAGAATTGCAGGAAACCGATTTCAGGAGGTAGACTGGAATTGCATGTAAAGCATAGGAAAAGAGGCAGAACGTCCACAATGATGCACTTGGCCAAAAAGGGCGTATGCGTTTTTTCCTGAATATATTCAGGAAAAAACGCATACGCCCTTTTTGGCCAACCAAGCAAGCTTGCAAAGGAAATCTGCACTACAATGAAGTCTCACTGCCCCCCGGTCAAAAGGGCCATCTGAAAAAAGTGTAAAATCCAGAAAGGCAGGACAGTCCATGGAGAACTGGGAGCCTTCTTATGCTGATGGGCGGGATGTAAATTGCCAACAGCCACTCTGGAGAAGTGTATGGTGTTTCCTGAAACATCTAAAAAACAAAGCAACAGAGCCTAGGGCACTTCCACTTATGGTCCTATAGCTTAGGGAAATTAAAATCAAAAATACACAGCCACCCCAAAGTTTGGGACAGCTCTGTTTACAAGAACCTCGTTTACGGTACAAGTTCAATATCACAGAAAGCGAAAAATGGATAAAGAAGTTGTGGTACTAACGTACAATGCAATATCACTCAGCAATGAAATCTATGTCATCAGGCCAGTAGCAGCATAATGAGTGGATTCAGGTACGATGATTCTAAGTGAAATATGTCACAGAGAAAAAGAAACATCATAAGATATCACTAATACACGGAATGTAAACTTGGCTACACAGGAACTGAATTACAAAACAGAATAGGGTCTCAAATGTAGAAAACCAACTTATGCTTGCTTAAGGGGAAAGGTGAGTTGGGGTGCTGCATAAAACCAGAGATTGAAATTAGCACAGATACCTTTCCATAAGACAAATATGTAATAGATAAGAGCTACTGCTTGCTCAACGAAGTGGACTCAACACCCCATATTAAACGCCTAAGAATATACCTGACTAGTAAGAATCTTAAAACCTATGGATTTATATGTCTCCGAAAGAGAATCAAGTGTGTGTACAGCGGCATAAACGCAGCAGTGATAGGATTGGTGAGGTTCGGTGAGCAAATGCAGACCCTTTGAAGTCATATTGCATGGTACCCATTCCATGGTTCTCAACTCTCCAGGTTTAAGGGATTCTTCCTTCAGCTAAAACATGCATGTGGAACCCAGAGTATGATCCACCGTGTAATCGGGAAACGTGTTCAAATGTGTCTCAGTTTTCGTCCCCTGGTACTCGGGTGCAACATTCCAGATGCTTTACTAACACTCTCCCCACTTGGAGAGTCAGTGCCTTTAACCTCCTGTTTGGCCCAGTTTGCAATTTCTTCGGAAAATGAACAGGAATAGGGAGAACCAATGAGAGACTAGCTGGAGGTGTCTGGACGGGCAAATTTTACTCTCATTTCCCACCAGGAAGAGGAATTAACCAAAGGCTCAGCCTGCCGTGCCGGAACCACACTAGGGCCTGAAGCAATCCTGCGGTGTTGCGGCCAGCTCACAAGAAAGCGAGTTGAAGAAAGGAGCTCAGGGGCACTGTAATTCACAAACCTGCAGAGTTATAAATGACAGCTATCGTCCAAAAATATATTGAAGTAAGGCTGCCAAGAGGACTTGAAAGCGGGGCAGAATTGCAGGAAACTGATTTCAGGAGGTAGACTGGAATTGCATGTAAAGCATAGGAAAAGAGGCAGAACGTCCACAATGATGCACTTGGCCAAAAAGCGCGTATGCGTTTTTTCCTGAATATATTCAGGAAAAAACGCATATGCCCTTTTTGGCCACCCAAGCAAGCTTGCAAAGGAAATCTGCACTACAATGAAGTCTCACTGCCCCCCGGTCAAAAAGGCCATCTGAAAAAAGTGTAAAATCCAGAAAGGCAAGACAGGCCATGGAGAACTGGGAGCCTTCTTATGCTGATGGGCGGGATGTAAATTGCCAACAGCCACTCTGGAGAAGTGTATGGTGTTTCCTGAAACATCTAAAAAACAAAGCAACAGAGCCTAGGGCACTTCCACTTATGGTCCTATAGATTAGGGAAATTAAAATCAAAAAGACACAGCCACCCCAAAGTTTGGGACAGCTCGGTTTACAAGAACCTCGTTTACGGTACAAGTTCAATATCGCAGAAAGCGAAAAATGGATAAAGAAGTTGTGGTACTTACGTACAATGCAATATCACTCAGCAATGAAATCTATGTCATCAGGCCAGTAGCAGCATAATGAGTGGATTCAGGTATGATGATTCTAAGTGAAATAAGTCACACAGAAAAACAAACATCATAAGATATCACTAATACACGGAATGTAAACTTGGCTACACAGGACCTGAATTACACAACAGAATAGGGTCTCAAATGTAGAAAACCAACTTATGCTTGCTTAAGGGGAAAGGTGAGTTGGGGTGCTGCATAAAACCAGAGATTGAAATTAGCACAGATACCTTTCCATAAGACAAATATGTAATAGACAAGAGCTACTGCTTGCTCAACGAAGTGGACTCAACACCCCATATTAAACGCCTAAGAATATACCTGACTAGTAAGAATCTTAAAACCTATGCATATATATGTCTCCAAAAGAGAATCAAGCGTGTGTACAGCGGCATAAACGCAGCAGTGATAGGATTGGTGAGGTTCGGTGAGCAAATGAAGACCCTTTGAAGTCATATTGCATGGTACCCATTCCATGGTTCTCAACTCTCCAGGTTTAAGGGATTCTTCCTTCAGGTAAAACATGCATGAGGAACCCAGAGTATGATCCAACGTGTGATCGGGAAACGTGTTCAAATGTGTCTCAGTTTTCGTCCCCTGGTACTTGGGTGCAACATTCCAGACGCTTTACAAACACTCTCCCCACTTGGAGAGTCAGTGCCTTTAACCTCCTGTTTGGCCCAGTTTGCAATTTCTGCGGAAAATGAACAGGAATAGGGAGAACACATGAGAGACTAGCTGGAGGTGTCTGGACGGGCAAATTTAACTCTCATTTCCCACCAAGAAGAGGAATTAACCAAAGGCTCAGCGAGCCATGCCGGAACCACACTAGGGACTGAAGCAATCCTGCGGTGTTGCGGCCAGCTCACAAGAAAGCGAGTTGAAGAAAGGAGCTCAGGGGCCCTGTAATTCACAAACCTGCAGAGTTATACATGACAGCTATCGTCCAAAAATATATTGAAGTAAGGCTGCCAAGAGGACTTGAAAGCGGGGCAGAATTGCAGGAAACCGATTTCAGGAGGTAGACTGGAATTGCATGTAAAGCATAGGAAAAGAGGCAGAACGTCCACAATGATGCACTTGGCCAAAAAGGGCGTATGCGTTTTTTCCTGAATATATTCAGGAAAAAACGCATACGTCCTTTTTGGCCAACCAAGCAAGCTTGCAAAGGAAATCTGCACTACAATGAAGTCTCACTGCCCCCCGGTCAAAAGGGCCATCTGAAAAAAGTGTAAAATCCAGAAAGGCAGGACAGTCCATGGAGAACTGGGAGCCTTCTTATGCTGATGGGCGGGATGTAAATTGCCAACAGCCACTCTGGAGAAGTGTATGGTGTTTCCTGAAACATCTAAAAAACAAAGAAACAGAGCCTAGGGCACTTCCACTTATGGTCCTATAGCTTAGGGAAATTAAAATCAAAAACACACAGCCACCCCAAAGTTTGGGACAGCTCTGTTTACAAGAACCTCGTTTACGGTACATGTTCAATATCACAGAAAGCGAAAAATGGATAAAGAAGTTGTGGTACTAACGTACAATGCAATATCACTCAGCAATGAAATCTATGTCATCAGGCCCATAGCAGCATAATGAGTGGATTCAGGTACGATGATTCTAAGTGAAATATGTCACACAGAAAAAGAAACATCATAAGATATCACTAATACACGGAATGTAAACTTGGCTACACAGGAACTGAATTACAAAACAGAATAGGGTCTCAAATGTAGAAAACCAACTTATGCTTGCTTAAGGGGAAAGGTGAGTTGGGGTGCTGCATAAAACCAGAGATTGAAATTAGCACAGATACCTTTCCATAAGCCAAATATGTAATAGACAAGAGCTACTGCTTGCTCAACGAAGTGGACTCAACACCCCATATTAAACGCCTAAGAATATACCTGACTAGTAAGAATCTTAAAACCTATGGATTTATATGTCTCCGAAAGAGAATCAAGTGTGTGTACAGTGGCATAAACGCAGCAGTGATAGGATTGGTGAGGTTCGGTGAGCAAATGCAGACCCTTTGAAGTCATATTGCATGGTACCCATTCCATGGTTCTCAACTCTCCAGGTTTAAGGGATTCTTCCTTCAGCTAAAACATGCATGTGGAACCCAGAGTATGATCCACCATGTAATCGGGAAACGTGTTCAAATGTGTCTCAGTTTTCGTCCCCTGGTACTCGGGTGCAACATTCCAGACGCTTTACTAACACTCTCCCCACTTGGAGAGTCATTACCTTTAACCTGCTGTTGGGCCCAGTTTGCAATTTCTGCGGAAAATGAACAGGAATAGGGAGAACCAATGAGAGACTAGCTGGAGGTGTCTGGACGGTTAAATTTAACTCTCATTTCCCACCAGGAAGAGGAATTAACCAAAGGCTCAGCGAGCCATGCCGGAACCACACTAGGGCCTGAAGCAATCCTGCGGTGTTGCGGCCAGCTCACAAGAAAGCGAGTTGAAGAAAGGAGCTCAGGGGCCCTGTAATTCACAAACCTGCAGAGTTATACATGACAGCTATCGTCCAAAAATATATTGAAGTAAGGCTGCCAAGAGGACTTGAAAGCGGGGCAGAATTGCAGGAAACCGATTTCAGGAGGTAGACTGGAATTGCATGTAAAGCATAGGAAAAGAGGCAGAACGTCCACAATGATGCACTTGGCCAAAAAGGGCGTATGCGTTTTTTCCTGAATATATTCAGGAAAAAACGCATACGCCCTTTTTGGCCAACCAAGCAAGCTTGCAAAGGAAATCTGCACTACAATGAAGTCTCACTGCCCCACGGTCAAAAGGGCCATCTGAAAAAAGTGTAAAATCCAGAAAGGCAGGACAGGTCATGGAGAACTGGGAGCCTTGTTATGCTGATGGGCGGGATGTAAATTGCCAACAGCCACTCTGGAGAAGTGTATGGTGTTTCCTGAAACATCTAAAAAACAAAGCAACAGAGCCTAGGGCACTTCCACTTATGGTCCTATAGCTTAGGGAAATTAAAATCAAAAAGACACAGCCACCACAAAGTTTGGGATGGCACTGCTTACAAGAACCTCGTTTACGGTACAAGTTCAATATCACAGAAAGCGAAAAATGGATAAAGAAGTTGTGGTACTTACGTACAATGCAATATCACTCAGCAATGAAATGTATGTCATCAGGCCAGTAGCAGCATAATGAGTGGATTCAGGTACGATGATTCTAAGTGAAATAAGTCACACAGAAAAAGAAACATAATAAGATATCACTAATACACAGAATGTAAACTTGTCTACATAGGAACTGAATTACAAAACAGAATAGGGTCTCAAATGTAGAAAACCAACTTATGCTTGCTTAAGGGGAAAGGTGAGTTGGGGTGCTGCATAAAACCAGAGATTGAAATTAGCACAGATACCTTTCCATAAGACAAATATGTAATAGACAAGAGCTACTGCTTGCTCAACGAAGTGGACTCAACACCCCATATTAAACGCCTAAGAATATACCTGACTAGTAAGAATCTTAAAACCTATGGATTTATATGTCTCCAAAAGAGAATCAAGTGTGTGTACAGCGGCATAAACGCAGCAGTGATAGGATTGGTGTGGTTCGGTGAGCAAATGCAGACCCTTTGAAGTCATATTGCATGGTACCCATTCCATGGTTCTCAACTCTCCAGGTTTAAGGGATTCTTCCTTCAGCTAAAACATGCATGTGGAACCCAGAGTATGATCCACCGTGTGATCGGGAAACGTGTTCAAATGTGTCTCAGTTTTCGTCCCCTGGTACTCGGGTGCAACATTCCAGACGCTTTACAAACACTCTCCCCACTTGGAGAGTCAGTACCTTTAACCTGCTGTTGGGCCCAGTTTGCAATTTCTGCGGAAAATGAACAGGAATAGGGAGAACCAATGAGAGACTAGCTGGAGGTGTCTGGACGGTTAAATTTAACTCTCATTTCCCACCAGGAAGAGGAATTAACCAAAGGCTCAGCGAGCCATGCCGGAACCACACTAGGGCCTGAAGCAATCCTGCGGTGTTGCGGCCAGCTCACAAGAAAGCGAGTTGAAGAAAGGAGCTCAGGGGCCCTGTAATTCACAAACCTGCACAGTTATACATGACAGCTATCGTCCAAAAATATATTGAAGTAAGGCTGCCAAGAGGACTTGAAAGCGGGGCAGAATTGCAGGAAACCGATTTCAGGAGGTAGACTGGAATTGCATGTAAAGCATAGGAAAAGAGGCAGAACGTCCACAATGATGCACTTGGCCAAAAAGGGCGTATGCGTTTTTTCCTGAATATATTCAGGAAATAACGCATACGCCCTTTTTGGCCAACCAAGCAAGCTTGCCAAGGAAATCTGCACTACAATGAAGTCTCACTGCCCCCCGGTCAAAAGGGCCATCTGAAAAAAGTGTAAAATCCAGAAAGGCAGGACAGGCCATGGAGAACTGGGAGCCTAGTTAGACTGATGGGCGGGATGTAAATTGCCAACAGCCACTCTGGAGAAGTGTATGGTGTTTCCTGAAACATCTAAAAAACAAAGCAACAGAGTCTAGGGCACTTCCACTTATGGTTCTATAGCTTAGGGAAATTAAAATCAAAAAGACACAGCCACCACAAAGTTTGGGATGGCACTGCTTACAAGAACCTCGTTTACGGTACAAGTTCAATATTGCAGAAAGCGAAAAATGGATAAAGAAGTTGTGGTACTTACGTACAATGCAATATCACTCAGCAATGAAATGTATGTCATCAGGCCAGTAGCAGCATAATGAGTGGATTCAGGTACGATGATTCTAAGTGAAATAAGTCACACAGAAAAAGAAACATCATAAGATATCACTAATACACAGAATGTAAACTTGGTTACACAGGAACTGAATTACAAAACAGAATAGTGTCTCAAATGTAGAAAACCAACTTATGCTTGCTTAAGGGGAAAGGTGAGTTGGGGTGCTGCATAAAACCACAGATAGAAATTAGCACAGATACCTTTCCATAAGCCAAATATGTAATAGGCAAGAGCTACTGCTTGCTCAACGAAGTGGACTCAACACCCCATATTAAACGCCTAAGAATATACCTGACTAGTAAGAATCTTAAAACCTATGGATTTATATGTCTCTGAAAGAGAATCAAGCATGTGTACAGCGGCATAAATGCAACAGTGATAGGATTGGTGAGGTTCGGTGAGCAAATGCAGACCCTTTGAAGTCATATTGCAGGGTTCCCATTCCATGGTTCTCAACTCTTCAGGTTTAAGGGATTCTTCCTTCAGCTAAAACATGCATGTGGAACCCAGAGTATGATCCACCGTGTGATCGGGAAACGTGTTCAAATGTGTCTCAGTTTTCGTCCCCTGGTACTCGGGTGCAACATTCCAGATGCTTTACGAACACTCTCCCCACATGGAGAGTCAGTGCCTTTAACCTCCTGTTTGGCCCAGTTTGCAATTTCTGCGGAAAATGAACAGGAATAGGGAGAACCAATGACAGACTAGCTGGGGGTGTCTGGACGGGCAAATTTAACTCTCATTTCCCACCAGGAAGAGGAATTAACCAAAGGCTCAGCGTGCCATGCCGGAACCACACTAGGGCCTGAAGCAATCCTGCGGTGTTGCGGCCAGCTCACAAGAAAGCGAGTTGAAGAAAGGAGCTCAGGGGCCCTGTAATTCACAAACCTGCAGAGTTATAAATGACAGCTATCGTCCAAAAATATATTGAAGTAAGGCTGCCAAGAGGACTTGAAAGCGGGGCAGAATTGCAGGAAACCGATTTCAGGAGGTAGACTGGAATTGCATGTAAAGCATAGGAAAAGAGGCAGAACGTCCTCAATGATGCACTTGGCCAAAAAGGGCGTATGCGTTTTTTCCTGAATATACTCAGGAAAAAACGCATACACCCTTTTTGGTCAACCAAGCAAGGTTGCAAAGGAAATCTGCACTACAATGAAGTCTCACTGCCCCCCGTTCAAAAGGGCCATCTGAAAAAAGTGTAAAATCCAGAAAGGCAGGACAGGCCAAGGAGAACTGGGAGCCTAGTTAGACTGACGGGCGGGATGTAAATTGCCAACAGCCACTCTGGAGAAGTGTATGGTGTTTCCTGAAATATCTAAAAAACAAAGCAACAGAGCCTAGAGCACTTCCACTTATGGTCCTATAGATTAGGGAAATTAAAATCAAAAAGACACAGCCACCCCAAAGTTTGGGACGGCTCTGTTTACAAGAACCTCGGTTACGGTACAAGTTCAATATCGCAGAAAGCGAAAAATGGATAAAGAAGTTCTGGTACTTACGTACAATGCAATATCACTCAGCAATGAAATCTATGTCATCAGGCCAGTAGCAGCATAATGAGTGGATTCAGGTACGATGATTCTAAGTGAAATAAGTCACACAGAAAAAGAAACATCATAAGATATCACTAATACACGGAATTTAAACTTGCCTACACAGGAACTGAATTACAAAACAGAATAGGGTCTCAAATGTAGAAAACCAACTTATGCTTGCTTAAGGGGAAAGGTGAGTTGGGGTGCTGCATAAAACCAGAGATTGAAATTAGCACAGATACCTTTCCATAAGCCAAATATGTAATAGACAAGAGCTACTGCTTGCTCAACGAAGTGGACTCAACACCCCATATTAAACGCCTAAGAATATACCTGACTAGTAAGAATCTTAAAACCTATGGATTTATATGTCTCTGGAAGAGAATCAAGCATGTGTACAGCGGCATAAATGCAACAGTGATAAGATTGGTGAGGTTCGGTGAGCAAATGCAGACCCTTTGAAGTCATATTGCAGGGTTCCCATTCCATGGTTCTCAACTCTTCAGGTTTAAGGGATTCTTCCTTCAGCTAAAACATGCATGTGGAACCCAGAGTATGATCCAACGTGTGATCGGGAAACGTGTTCAAATATGTCTCAGTTTTCATCCCCTGGTACTCGGGTGCAACATTCCAGACGCTTTACTAACACTCTCCCCATTTGGGGAGTCAGTGCCTTTAACCTCCTGTTTGGCCCAGTTTGCAATTTCTGCGGAAAATGAACAGGAATAGGGAGAACCAATGAGAGACTAGCTGGAGGAGTCTGGACGGGCAAATTTAACTCTCATTTCCCACCAGGAAGAGGAATTAACCAAAGGCTCAGCGTGCCATGCCGGAACCACACTAGGGCCTGAAGCAATCCTGCGGTGTTGCGGCCAGCTCACAAGAAAGCGAGTTGAAGAAAGGAACTCAGGGGCCCTGTAATTCACAAACCTGCAGAGTTATACATGACAGCTATCGTCCAAAAATATATTGAAGTAAGGCTGCCAAGAGGACTTGAAAGCGGGGCAGAATTGCAGGAAACCGATTTCAGGAGGTAGACTGGAATTGCATGTAAAGCATAGGAAAAGAGGCAGAACGTCCACAATGATGCACTTGGCCAAAAAGGGCGTATGCGTTTTTTCCTGAATATACTCAGGAAAAAACGCAGACACCCTTTTTGGCCCACCAAGCAAGCTTGCAAAGGAAATCTGCACTACAATGAAGTCTCACTGCCCCCCGTTCAAAAGGGCCATCTGAAAAAAGTGTAAAATCCAGAAAGGCAGGACAGGCCATGGAGAACTGGGAGCCTTCTTATGCTGATGGGCGGGATGTAAATTGCCAACAGCCACTCTGGAGAAGTGTATGGTGTTTCCTGAAACATCTAAAAAACAAGCAACAGAGCCTAGGGCACTTCCACTTATGGTCCTATAGATTAGGGAAATTAAAATGAAAAAGACACAGCCACCCCAAAGTTTGAGACAGCTCTGTTTACAAGAACCTCGTTTACGGTACAAGTTCAATATCGCAGAATGCGAAAAATGGATAAAAAAGTTGTGGTACTTACGTACAATGCAATATCACTCAGCAATGAAATCTATGTCATCAGGCCCGTAGCAGCATAATGAGTGGATTCAGGTACGATGATTCTAATTGAAATAAGTCACACAGAAAAAGAAACATCATAAGATATCACTAATACACGGAATGTAAACTTGGCTACACAGGAACTGAATTACAAAACAGAATAGGGTCTCAAATGTAGAAAACCAACTTATGCTTGCTTAAGCGGAAAGGTGAGTTGGGGTGCTGCATAAAACCAGAGATTGAAATTAGCACAGATACCTTTCCATAAGCCAAATATGTAATAGGCAAGAGCTACTGCTTGCTCAACGAAGTGGACTCAACACCCCATATTAAACGCCTAAGAATATACCTGACTAGTAAGAATCTTAAAACCTATGGATTTATATGTCTCCGAAACAGAATCAAGCGTGTGTACAGCAGCATAAACGCAACAGTGATAGGATTGGTGAGGATTGGTGACCAAATGCAGACCCTTTGATGTCATATTGCATGGTACCCATTCCATGGGTCTCAACTCTCCAGGTTTAAGGGATTCTTCCTTCAGCTAAAACATGCATGTGGAACCCAGAGTATGATCCACCGTGTGATCAGGAAACGTGTTCAAATGTGTCTCAGTTTTCGTCCCCTGGTACTCGGGTGCAACATTCCAGATGCTTTACGAACACTCTCCCCACTTGGAGAGTCAGTGCCTTTAACCTCCTGTTTGGCCCAGTTTGCAATTTCTGCGGAAAATGAACAGGAATAGGGAGAACCAATGACAGACTAGCTGGGGGTGTCTGGACGGGCAAATTTAACTCTCATTTCCCACCAGGAAGAGGAATTAACCAAAGGCTCAGCGTGCCATGCCGGCACCACACTAGGGTCTGAAGCAATCCTGCGGTGTTGCGGCCAGCTCACAAGAAAGCGAGTTGAAGAAAGGAGCTCAGGGGCCCTGTAATTTACAAACCTGCAGAGTTATAAATGACAGCTATCGTCCAAAAATATATTGAAGTAAGGCTGCCAAGAGGACTTGAAAGCGGGGCAGAATTGCAGGAAACCGATTTCAGGAGGTAGACTGGAATTGCATGTAAAGCATAGGAAAAGAGGCAGAACGTCCACAATGATGCACTTGGCCAAAAAGGGCGTATGCGTTTTTTCCTGAATATACTCAGGAAAAAACGCATACACCCTTTTTGGTCAACCAAGCAAGGTTGCAAAGCAAATCTGCACTACAATGAAGTCTCACTGCCCCCCGGTCAAAAGGGCCATCTGATAAAAGTGTAAAATCCAGAAAGGCAGGACAGGCCATGGAGAACTGGGAGCCTAGTTAGACTGACGGGCGGGATGTAAATTGCCAACAGCCACTCTGGAGAAGTGTATGGCGTTTCCTAAAACATCTAAAAAACAAAGCAACAGAGCCTAGAGCACTTCCACTTATGGTCCTATAGATTAGGGAAATTAAAATCAAAAAGACACAGCCACCCCAAAGTTTGGGATGGCTCTGTTTACAAGAACCTCGGTTACGGTACAAGTTCAATATCGCAGAAAGCGAAAAATGGATAAAGAAGTTGTGGTACTTACGTACAATGCAATATCACTCAGCAATGAAATCTATGTCATCAGGCCAGTAGCAGCATAATGAGTGGATTCAGGTACGATGATTCTAAGTGAAATAAGTCACACAGAAAAAGAAACATCATAAGATATCACTAATACACGGAATGTAAACTTGCCTACACAGGAACTGAATTACAAAACAGAATAGGGTCTCAAATGTAGAAAACCAACTTATGCTTGCTTAAGGGGAAAGGTGAGTTGGGGTGCTGCATAAAACCAGAGATTGAAATTAGCACAGATACCTTTCCATAAGCCAAATATGTAATAGACAAGAGCTACTGCTTGCTCAACGAAGTGGACTCAACACCCCATATTAAACGCCTAAGAATATACCTGACTAGTAAAAATCTTAAAACCTATGGATTGATATGTCTACAAAAGAGAATCAAGCGTGTGTACAGCGGCATAAACGCAGCAGTGATAGGATTGGTGAGGTTCGGTGAGCAAAAGCAGACCCTTTGAAGTCATATTGCATGGTACCCATTCCATGGTTCTCAACTCTCCAGGTTTAAGGGATTCTTCCTTCATCTAAAACATGCATGTGGAACCCAGAGTATGATCCACCGTGTGATCGGGAAACGTGTTCAAATGTGTCTCAGTTTTCGTCCCCTGGTACTCGGGTGCAACATTCCAGACGCTTTACTAACACTCTCCCCACTTGGAGAGTCAGTGCCTTTAAACTCCTGTTTGGCCCAGTTTGCAATTTCTGCGGAAAATGAACAGGAATAGGGAGAACCAATGAGAGACTAGCTGGAGGTGTCTGGACGGGCAAATTTAACTCTCATTTCCCACCAGGAAGAGGAATTAACCAAAGGCTCAGCGAGCCATGCCGAAACCACACTAGGGCCTGAAGCAATCCTGTGGTGTTGCGGCCAGCTCACAAGAAAGCGAGTTGAAGAAAGGAGCTCAGGGGCACTGTAATTCACAAACCTGCAGAGTTATAAATGACAGCTATTGTCCAAAAATATATTGAAGTAAGGCTGCCAAGAGGACTTGAAAGTGGGGCAGAATTGCAGGAAACCGATTTCAGGAGGTAGACTGGAATTGCATGTAAAGCATAGGAAAAGAGGCAGAACGTCCACAATGATGCACTTGGCCAAAAAGGACGTATGCGTTTTTTCCTGAATATATTCAGGAAAAAATGCATACGCCCTTTTTGGCCAACCAAGCAAGCTTGCAAAGGAAATCTGCACTATAATGAAGTCTCACTGCCCCCCGGTCAAAAGGGCCATCTGAAAAAAGTGTAAAATCCAGAAAGTCAGGACAGGCCATGGAGAACTGGGAGCCTACTTAGACTGATGGGCAGGATGTAAATTGCCAACAGCCACTCTGGAGAAGTGTATGCTGTTTCCTGAAACATCTAAAAAACAAAGCAACAGAGCCTAGGGCACTTCCACTTATGGTCCTATAGATTAGGGAAATTAAAATCAAAAAGACACAGCCACCCCAAAGTTTGGAACGGCTCTGTTTACAAGAACCTCGTTTACGGTACAAGTTCAATATCGCAGAAAGCGAAAAATGGATAAAGAAGTTGTGGTACTTACGTACAATGCAATATCACTCAGCAATGAAATCTATGTCATCAGGACAATAGCAGCATAATGAGTGGATTCAGGCACGATGATTCTAAGTGAAATAAGTCACACAGAAAAAGAAACATCATAAGATATCACTAATACACGGAATGTAAACTTGCCTACACAGGAACTGAATTACAAAACAGAATAGGGTCTCAAATGTAGAAAACCAACTTATGCTTGCTTAAGGGGAAAGGTGAGTTGGGGTGCTGCATAAAACCAGAGATTGAAATTAGCACAGATACCTTTCCATAAGCCAAATATGTAATAGACAAGAGCTACTGCTTGCTCAACGAAGTGGACTCAACACCCCATATTAAACGCCTAAAAATATACCTGACTAGTAAGAATCTTAAAACCTATGGATTGATATGTCTACGAAAGAGAATCAAGCGTGTGTACAGCGGCATAAACGCAGCAGTGATAGGATTGGTGAGGTTCGGTGAGCAAATGCAGACCCTTTGAAGTCATATTGCATGGTACCCATTCCATGGTTCTCAACTCTCCAGGTTTAAGGGATTCTTCCTTCAGCTAAAACATGCATGTGGAACCCAGAGTATGATCCACCGTGTGATCGGGAAACGTGTTCAAATGTGTCTCAGTTTTCGTCCCCTGGTACTCGGGTGCAACATTCCAGACGCTTTACTAACACTCTCCCCACTTGGAGAGTCAGTGCCTTTAACCTCCTGTTTGGCCCAGTTTGCAATTTCTGCGGAAAATGAACAGGAATAGGGAGAACCAATGAGAGACTAGCTGGAGGTGTCTGGACGGGCAAATTTTACTCTCATTTCCCACCAGGAAGAAGAATTAACCAAAGGCTCAGCCTGCCGTGCCGGAACCACACTAGGGCATGAAGCAATCCTGCGGTGTTGCGGCCAGCTCACAAGAAAGCGAGTTGAAGAAAGGAGCTCAGGGGCACTGTAATTCACAAACCTGCAGAGTTATAAATGACAGCTATCGTCCAAAAATATATTGAAGTAAGGCTGCCAAGAGGACTTGAAAGCGGGTCAGAATTGCAGGAAACCGATTTCAGGAGGTAGACTGGAATTGCATGTAAAGCATAGGAAAAGAGGCAGAACGTCCACAATGATGCACTTGGCCAAAAAGGGCGTATTCTTTTTTTCCTGAATATATTCAGGAAAAAACGCATACGCCGTTTTTGGCCAACCAAGCAAGCTTACAAAGGAAATCTGCACTACAATGAAGTCTCACTGCCCCCCGGTCAAAAGGGCCATCTGAAAAAAGTGTAAAATCCAGAAAGGCAGGACAGGCCATGGAGAACTGGGAGCCTAGTTAGACTGATGGGCGGGATGTAAATTGCCAACAGCCACTCTGGAGAAGTGTATGGTGTTTCCTGAAACATCTAAAAAACAAAGCAACAGAGCCTAGGGCAATTCCACTTATGGTCCTATAGATTAGGGAAATTAAAATCAAAAAGACACAGCCACCCCAAAGTTTGGAACGGCTCTGTTTACAAGAACCTCGTTTACGGTACAAGTTCAATATCGCAGAAAGCAAAAAATGGATAAAGAAGTTGTGGTACTTACGTACAATGCAATATCACTCAGCAATGAAATCTATGTCATCAGGCCAGTAGCAGCATAATGAGTGGATTCAGGTACGATGATTCTAAGTGAAATAAGTCACACAGAAAAAGAAACATCATAAGATATCACTAATACACGGAATGTAAACTTGCCTACACAGGAACTGAATTACAAAACAGAATAGGGTCTCAAATGTAGAAAACCAACTTATGCTTGCTTAAGGGGAAAGGTGAGTTGGGGTGCTGCATAAAACCAGAGATTGAAATTAACACAGATACCTTTCCATAAGCCAAATATGTAATAGACAAGAGCTACTCCTTGCTCAACGAAGTGGACTCAACACCCCATATTAAACGCCTAAGAATATACCTGACTAGTAAGAATCTTAAAACCTATGGATTTATATGTCTCCGAAAGAGAATCAAGAGTGTTTACAGCGGCATAAACGCAGCAGTGATAGGATTGCTGAGGTTCGGTGAGCAAATGCAGACCCTTTGAAGTCATATTGCATGGTACCCATTCCATGGTTCTCAACTCTCCAGGTTTAAGGGATTCTTCCTTCATCTAAAATATGCATGTGGAACCCAGAGTATGATCCACCGTGTGATCGGGAAACGTGTTCAAATATGTCTCAGTTTTCGTCCCCTGGTACTCGGGTGCAACATTCCAGACGCTTTACTAACACTCTCCCCACTTGGAGAGTCAGTACCTTTAAACTCCTGTTTGGCCCAGTTTGCAATTTCTGCGGAAAATGAACAGGAATAGGGAGAACCAATGAGAGACTAGCTGGAGGTGTCTGGACGGGCAAATTTAACTCTCATTTCCCACCAGGAAGAGGAATTAACCAAAGGCTCAGCGAGCCATGCCGAAACCACACTAGGGCCTGAAGCAATCCTGCGGTGTTGCGGCCAGCTCACAAGAAAGCGAGTTGAAGAAAGGAGCTCAGGGGCACTGTAATTCACAAACCTGCAGAGTTATCAATGACAACTATTGTCCAAAAATATATTGAAGTAAGGCTGCCAAGAGGACTTGAAAGTGGGGCAGAATTGCAGGAAACCGATTTCAGGAGGTAGACTGGAATTGCATGTAAAGCATAGGAAAAGAGGCAGAACGTCCACAATGATGCACTTGGCCAAAAAGGACGTATGCGTTTTTTCCTGAATATATTCAGGAAAAAATGCATACGCCCTTTTTGGCCAACCAAGCAAGCTTGCAAAGGAAATCTGCACTACAATGAAGTCTCACTGCCCCCCGGTCAAAAGGGCCATCTGAAAAAAGTGTAAAATCCAGAAAGTCAGGACAGGCCATGGAGAACTGGGAGCCTACTTACACTGATGGGCGGGATGTAAATTGCCAACAGCCACTCTGGAGAAGTGTATGGTGTTTCCTGAAACATCTAAAAAACAAAGCAACAGAGCCTAGGGCACTTCCACTTATGGTCCTATAGATTAGGGAAATTAAAATCAAAAAGACACAGTCACCCCAAAGTTTGGAACGGCTCTGTTTACAAGAACCTCGTTTACGGTACAAGTTCAATATCGCAGAAAGCGAAAAATGGATAAAGAAGTTCTGGTACTTACGTACAATGCAATATCACTCAGCAATGAAATCTATGTCATCAGGCCAGTAGCAGCATAATGAGTGGATTCAGGTACGATGATTCTAAGTGAAATATGTCACACAGAAAAAGAAACATCATAAGATATCACTAATACACGGAATGTACACTTGGCTACACAGGAACTGAATTACAAAACAGAATAGGGTCTCAAATGTAGAAAACCAACTTATGCTTGCTTAAGGGGAAAGGTGAGTTGGGGTGCTGCAGAAAACCAGAGATTGAAATTAGCACAGATACCTTTCCATAATACAAATATGTAATAGACAAGAGCTACTGCTTGCTCAATGAAGTGGACTCAACACCCCATATTAAACGCCTAAGAATATACCTGACTAGTAAGAATCTTAAAACCTATGGATTTATATGTCTCCGACAGAGAATCAAGTGTGTGTACAGCGGCATAAACGCAGCAGTGATAGGATTGGTGAGGTTCGGTGAGCAAATGCAGACCCTTTGAAGTCATATTGCATGGTACCCATTCCATGGTTCTCAACTCTCCAGGTTTAAGGGATTCTTCCTTCAGCTAAAACATGCATGTGGAACCCAGAGTATGATCCACCGTGTGATCGGGAAACATGTTCAAATGTGTCTCAGTTTTCGTCCCCTGGTACTCGGGTGCAACATTCCAGACGCTTTACTAACACTCTCCCCACTTGGAGAGTCAGTGCCTTTAACCTCCTGTTTGGCCCAGTTTGCAATTTCTGCGGAAAATGAACAGGAATAGGGAGAACCAATGAGAGACTAGCTGGAGGTGTCTGGACGGGCAAATTTTACTCTCATTTCCCACCAGGAAGAAGAATTAACCAAAGGCTCAGCCTGCCGTGCCGGAACCACACTAGGGCATGAAGCAATCCTGCGGTGTTGCGGCCAGCTCACAAGAAAGCGAGTTGAAGAAAGGAGCTCAGGGGCACTGTAATTCACAAACCTGCAGAGTTATAAATGACAGCTATCGTCCAAAAATATATTGAAGTAAGGCTGCCAAGAGGACTTGAAAGCGGGTCAGAATTGCAGGAAACCGATTTCAGGAGGTAGACTGGAATTGCATGTAAAGCATAGGAAAAGAGGCAGAACGTCCACAATGATGCACTTGGCCAAAAAGGGCGTATTCTTTTTTTCCTGAATATATTCAGGAAAAAACGCATACGCCGTTTTTGGCCAACCAAGCAAGCTTACAAAGGAAATCTGCACTACAATGAAGTCTCACTGCCCCCCGGTCAAAAGGGCCATCTGAAAAAAGTGTAAAATCCAGAAAGGCAGGACAGGCCATGGAGAACTGGGAGCCTACTTAGGCTGATGGGCGGGATGTAAATTGCCAACAGCCACTCTGGAGAAGTGTATGGTGTTTCTTGAAACATCTAAAAAACAAAGCAACAGAGCCTAGGGCACTTCCACTTATGGTCCTATAGCTTAGGGAAATTAAAATCAAAAAGACACAGCCACCCCAAAATTTGGGACAGCTCTGTTTACAGGAACCTCATTTACGGTACAAGTTCAATATCACAGAAAGCGAAAAATGGATAAAGAAGTTGTGGTACTAACGTACAATGCAATATCACTCAGCAATTAAATCTATGTCATCAGGCCCATAGCAGCATAATGAGTGGATTCACGTACGATGATTCTAAGTGAAATATGTCACACAGAAAAAGAAACATCATAAGATATCACTAATACACGGAATGTACACTTGGCTACACAGGAACTGAATTACAAAACAGAATAGGGTCTCAAATGTAGAAAACCAACTTATGCTTGCTTAAGGGGAAAGGTGAGTTGGGGTGCTGCATAAAACCAGAGATTGAAATTAGCACAGATACCTTTCCATAATACAAATATGTAATAGACAAGAGCTACTGCTTGCTCAATGAAGTGGACTCAACACCCCATATTAAACGCCTAAGAATATACCTGACTAGTAAGAATCTTAAAACCTATGGATTTATATGTCTCCGAAAGAGAATCAAGTGTGTGTACAGCGGCATAAACGCAGCAGTGATAGGATTGGTGAGGTTCGGTGAGCAAATGCAGACCCTTTGAAGTCATATTGCATGGTACCCATTCCATGGTTCTCAACTCTCCAGGTTTAAGGGATTCTTCCTTCAGCTAAAACATGCATGTGGAACCCAGAGTATGATCCACCGTGTGATCGGGAAACATGTTCAAATGTGTCTCAGTTTTCGTCCCCTGGTACTCGGGTGCAACATTCCAGACGCTTTACTAACACTCTCCCCACTTGGAGAGTCAGTGCCTTTAACCTCCTGTTTGGCCCAGTTTGCAATTTCTGTGGAAAATGAACAGGAATAGGGAGAACCAATGAGAGACTAGCTGGAGGTGTCTGGACGGGCAAATTTAACTCTCATTTCCCACCAGGAAGAGAAATTAACCAAAGGCTCAGCGAGCCGTGTCGGAACCACACTAGGGCCTGAAGCAATCCTGCGGTGTTGCGGCCAGCTCACAAGAAAGCGAGTTGAAGAAAGGAGCTCAGGGGCCCTGTAATTCACAAACCTGCAGAGTTATACATGACAGCTATCATCCAAAAATATATTGAAGTAAGGCTGCCAAGAGGACTTGAAAGCGGGTCAGAATTGCAGGAAACCGATTTCAGGAGGTAGACTGGAATTGCATGTAAAGCATAGGAAAAGAGGCAGAACGTCCACAATGATGCACTTGGCCAAAAAGGTCGTATGCGTTTTTTCCTGAATATATTCAGGAAAAAACGCATACGCCTTTTTGGCCAACCAAGCAAGCTTGCAAAGGAAATCTGCACTACAATGAAGTCTCACTGCCCCCCGGTCAAAAGGGCCATCTGAAAAAAGTGTAAAATCCAGAAAGGCAGGACAGTCCATGGAGAACTGGGAGCCTTCTTATGCTGATGGGCGGGATGTAAATTGCCAACAGCCACTCTGGAGAAGTGTATGGTGTTTCCTGAAACATCTAAAAAACAAAGCAACAGAGCCTAGGGCACTTCCACTTATGGTCCTATAGCTTAGGGAAATTAAAATCAAAAAGACACAGCCACCCCAAAGTTTGGGACAGCTCTGTTTACAAGAACCTCGTTTACGGTACAAGTTCAATATCACAGAAAGCGAAAAATGGATAAAGAAGTTGTGGTACTAACGTACAATGCAATATAACTCAGCAATGAAATCTATGTCATCAGGCCCATAGCAGCATAATGAGTGGATTCAGGTACGATGATTCTAAGTGAAATATGTCACACAGAAAAAGAAACATCATAAGATATCACTAATACACGGAATGTAAACTTGGCTACACAGGAACTGAATTACAAAACAGAATAGGGTCTCAAATGTAGAAAACCAACTTATGCTTGCTTAAGGGGAAAGGTGAGTTGGGGTGCTGCATAAAACCAGAGATTGAAATTAGCACAGATACCTTTCCATAAGACAAATATGTAATAGACAAGAGCTACTGCTTGCTCAACGAAGTGGACTCAACACCCCATATTAAACGCCTAAGAATATACCTGACTAGTAAGAATCTTAAAACCTATGGATTTATATGTCTCCGAAAGAGAATCAAGTGTGTGTACAGCGGCATAAACGCAGCAGTGATAGGATTGGTGAGGTTCGGTGAGCAAATGCAGACCCTTTGAAGTCATATTGCATGGTACCCATTCCATGGTTCTCAACTCTCCAGGTTTAAGGGATTCTTCCTTCAGCTAAAACATGCATGTGGAACCCAGAGTATGATCCACCGTGTGATCGGGAAACGTGTTCAAATGTGTCTCAGTTTTCGTCCCCTGGTACTCGGGTGAAACATTCCAGACGCTTTACTAACACTCTCCCCACTTGGAGAGTCAGTGCCTTTAACCTCCTGTTTGGCCCAGTTTGCAATTTCTTCGGAAAATGAACAGGAATAGGGAGAACCAATGAGAGACTAGCTGGAGGTGTCTGGACGGGCAAATTTTACTCTCATTTCCCACCAGGAAGAAGAATTAACCAAAGGCTCAGCCTGCCGTTCCGGAAGCGCACTAGGGCATGAAGCAATCCTGCGGTGTTGCGGCCAGCTCACAAGAAAGCGAGTTGAAGAAAGGAGCTCAGGGGCACTGTAATTCACAAACCTGCAGAGTTATAAATGACAGCTATCGTCCAAAAATATATTGAAGTAAGGCTGCCAAGAGGACTTGAAAGCGGGTCAGAATTGCAGGAAACCGATTTCAGGAGGTAGACTGGAATTGCATGTAAAGCATAGGAAAAGAGGCAGAACGTCCACAATGATGCACTTGGCCAAAAAGGGCGTATTCTTTTTTTCCTGAATATATTCAGGAAAAAACGCATACGCCCTTTTTGGCCAACCAAGCAAGCTTACAAAGGAAATCTGCACTACAATGAAGTCTCACTGCCCCCCGGTCAAAAGGGCCATCTGAAAAAAGTGTAAAATCCAGAAAGGCAGGACAGGCCATGGAGAACTCGGAGCCTACTTAGGCTGATGGGCGGGATGTAAATTGCCAACAGCCACTCTGCAGAAGTGTATGGTGTTTCCTGAAACATCTAAAAAACAAAGCAACAGAGCCTAGGGCACTTCCACTTATGGTCCTATAGCTTAGGGAAATTAAAATCAAAAAGACACAGCCACCCCAAAATTTGGGACAGCTCTGTTTACAGGAACCTCATTTACGGTACAAGTTCAATATCACAGAAAGCGAAAAATGGATAAAGAAGTTGTGGTACTAACGTACAATGCAATATCACTCAGCAATTAAATCTATGTCATCAGGCCCATAGCAGCATAATGAGTGGATTCAGGTACGATGATTCTAAGTGAAATATGTCACACAGAAAAAGAAACATCATAAGATATCACTAATACACGGAATGTACACTTGGCTACACAGGAACTGAATTACAAAACAGAATAGGGTCTCAAATGTAGAAAACCAACTTATGCTTGCTTAAGGGGAAAGGTGAGTTGGGGTGCTGCAGAAAACCAGAGATTGAAATTAGCACAGATACCTTTCCATAATACAAATATGTAATAGACAAGAGCTACTGCTTGCTCAATGAAGTGGACTCAACACCCCATATTAAACGCCTAAGAATATACCTGACTAGTAAGAATCTTAAAACCTATGGATTTATATGTCTCCGAAAGAGAATCAAGTGTGTGTACAGCGGCATAAACGCAGCAGTGATAGGATTGGTGAGGTTCGGTGAGCAAATGCAGACCCTTTGAAGTCATATTGCATGGTACCCATTCCATGGTTCTCAACTCTCCAGGTTTAAGGGATTCTTCCTTCAGCTAAAACATGCATGTGGAACCCAGAGTATGATCCACCGTGTGATCGGGAAACATGTTCAAATGTGTCTCAGTTTTCGTCCCCTGGTACTCGGGTGCAACATTCCAGACGCTTTACTAACACTCTCCCCACTTGGAGAGTCAGTGCCTTTAACCTCCTGTTTGGCCCAGTTTGCAATTTCTGTGGAAAATGAACAGGAATAGGGAGAACCAATGAGAGACTAGCTGGAGGTGTCTGGACGGGCAAATTTAACTCTCATTTCCCACCAGGAAGAGAAATTAACCAAAGGCTCAGCGAGCCGTGTCGGAACCACACTAGGGCCTGAAGCAATCCTGCGGTGTTGCGGCCAGCTCACAAGAAAGCGAGTTGAAGAAAGGAGCTCAGGGGCCCTGTAATTCACAAACCTGCAGAGTTATACATGACAGCTATCATCCAAAAATATATTGAAGTAAGGCTGCCAAGAGGACTTGAAAGCGGGTCAGAATTGCAGGAAACCGATTTCAGGAGGTAGACTGGAATTGCATGTAAAGCATAGGAAAAGAGGCAGAACGTCCACAATGATGCACTTGGCCAAAAAGGGCGTATGCGTTTTTTCCTGAATATATTCAGGAAAAAACGCATACGCCCTTTTTGGCCAACCAAGCAAGCTTGCAAAGGAAATCTGCACTACAATGAAGTCTCACTGCCCCCCGGTCAAAAGGGCCATCTGAAAAAAGTGTAAAATCCAGAAAGGCAGGACAGGCCATGGAGAACTGGGAGCCTAGTTAGACTGATGGGCGGGATGTAAATTGCCAACAGCCACTCTGGAGAAGTGTATGGTGTTTCCTGAAACATCTAAAAAACAAAGCAACAGAGCCTAGGGCACTTCCACTTATGGTCCTATAGATTAGGGAAATTAAAATCAAAAAGACACAGCCACCCCAAAGTTTGGAACGGCTCTGTTTACAAGAACCTCGTTTACGGTACAAGTTCAATATCGCAGAAAGCAAAAAATGGATAAAGAAGTTGTGGTACTTACGTACAATGCAATATCACTCAGCAATGAAATGTATGTCATCAGGCCAGTAGCAGCATAATGAGTGGATTCAGGTACGATGATTCTAAGTGAAATAAGTCACACAGAAAAAGAAACATCATAAGATATCACTAATACACAGAATGTAAACTTGCCTACACAGGAACTGAATTACAAAACAGAATAGGGTCTCAAATGTAGAAAACCAACTTATGCTTGCTTAAGGGGAAAGGTGAGTTGGGGTGCTGCATAAAACCAGAGATTGAAATTAGCACAGATACCTTTCCATAAGCCAAATACGTAATAGACAAGAGCTACTGCTTGCTCAACGAAGTGGACTCAACACCCCATATTAAACGCCTAAGAATATACCTGACTAGTAAGAATCTTAAAACCTATGGATATATATGTCTCCGAAAGAGAATCAAGCGTGTGTACAGCGGCATAAACGCAGCAGTGATAGGATTGGTGAGGTTCGGTGAGCAAATGAAGACCCTTTGAAGTCATATTGCATGGTACCCATTCCATGGTTCTCAACTCTCCAGGTTTAAGGGATTCTTCCTTCAGGTAAAACATGCATGAGGAACCCAGAGTATGATCCAACGTGTGATCGGGAAACGTGTTCAAATGTGTCTCAGTTTTCGTCCCCTGGTACTCGGGTGCAACATTCCAGACGCTTTACAAACACTCTCCCCACTTGGAGAGTCAGTGCCTTTAACCTCCTGTTTGGCCCAGTTTGCAATTTCTGCGGAAAATGAACAGGAATAGGGAGAACACATGAGAGACTAGCTGGAGGTGTCTGGACGGGCAAATTTAACTCTCATTTCCCACCAAGAAGAGGAATTAACCAAAGGCTCAGCGAGCCATGCCGGAACCACACTAGGGACTGAAGCAATCCTGCGGTGTTGCGGCCAGCTCACAAGAAAGCGAGTTGAAGAAAGGAGCTCAGGGGCACTGTAATTCACAAACCTGCAGAGTTATACATGACAGCTATCGTCCAAAAATATATTGAAGTAAGGCTGCCAAGAGGACTTGAAAGCGGGGAAGAATTGCAGGAAACCGATTTCAGGAGGTAGACTGGAATTGCATGTAAAGCATAGGAAAAGAGGCAGAACGTCCACAATGATGCACTTGGCCAAAAAGGGCGTATTCTTTTTTTCCTGAATATATTCAGGAAAAAACGCATACGCCCTTTTTGGCCAACCAAGCAAGCTTGCAAAGGAAATCTGCACTACAATGAAGTCTCACTGCCCCCCGGTCAAAAGGGCCATCTGAAAAAAGTGTAAAATCCAGAAAGGCAGGACAGTCCATGGAGAACTGGGAGCCTTCTTATGCTGATGGGCGGGATGTAAATTGCCAACAGCCACTCTGGAGAAGTGTATGGTGTTTCCTGAAACATCTAAAAAACAAAGCAACAGAGCCTAGGGCACTTCCACTTATGGTCCTATAGCTTAGGGAAATTAAAATCAAAAAGACACAGCCACCCCAAAGTTTGGGACAGCTCTGTTTACAAGAACCTCGTTTACGGTACAAGTTCAATATCACAGAAAGCGAAAAATGGATAAAGAAGTTGTGGTACTAACGTACAATGCAATATAACTCAGCAATGAAATCTATGTCATCAGGCCCATAGCAGCATAATGAGTGGATTCAGGTACGATGATTCTAAGTGAAATATGTCACACAGAAAAAGAAACATCATAAGATATCACTAATACACGGAATGTAAACTTGGCTACACAGGAACTGAATTACAAAACAGAATAGGGTCTCAAATGTAGAAAACCAACTTATGCTTGCTTAAGGGGAAAGGTGAGTTGGGGTGCTGCATAAAACCAGAGATTGAAATTAGCACAGATACCTTTCCATAAGACAAATATGTAATAGACAAGAGCTACTGCTTGCTCAACGAAGTGGACTCAACACCCCATATTAAACGCCTAAGAATATACCTGACTAGTAAGAATCTTAAAACCTATGGATTTATATGTCTCCGAAAGAGAATCAAGTGTGTGTACAGCGGCATAAACGCAGCAGTGATAGGATTGGTGAGGTTCGGTGAGCAAATGCAGACCCTTTGAAGTCATATTGCATGGTACCCATTCCATGGTTCTCAACTCTCCAGGTTTAAGGGATTCTTCCTTCAGCTAAAACATGCATGTGGAACCCAGAGTATGATCCACCGTGTGATCGGGAAACGTGTTCAAATGTGTCTCAGTTTTCGTCCCCTGGTACTCGGGTGAAACATTCCAGACGCTTTACTAACACTCTCCCCACTTGGAGAGTCAGTGCCTTTAACCTCCTGTTTGGCCCAGTTTGCAATTTCTTCGGAAAATGAACAGGAATAGGGAGAACCAATGAGAGACTAGCTGGAGGTGTCTGGACGGGCAAATTTTACTCTCATTTCCCACCAGGAAGAAGAATTAACCAAAGGCTCAGCCTGCCGTGCCGGAAGCGCACTAGGGCATGAAGCAATCCTGCGGTGTTGCGGCCAGCTCACAAGAAAGCGAGTTGAAGAAAGGAGCTCAGGGGCACTGTAATTCACAAACCTGCAGAGTTATAAATGACAGCTATCGTCCAAAAATATATTGAAGTAAGGCTGCCAAGAGGACTTGAAAGCGGGTCAGAATTGCAGGAAACCGATTTCAGGAGGTAGACTGGAATTGCATGTAAAGCATAGGAAAAGAGGCAGAACGTCCACAATGATGCACTTGGCCAAAAAGGGCGTATTCTTTTTTTCCTGAATATATTCAGGAAAAAACGCATACGCCCTTTTTGGCCAACCAAGCAAGCTTACAAAGGAAATCTGCACTACAATGAAGTCTCACTGCCCCCCGGTCAAAAGGGCCATCTGAAAAAAGTGTAAAATCCAGAAAGGCAGGACAGGCCATGGAGAACTCGGAGCCTACTTAGGCTGATGGGCGGGATGTAAATTGCCAACAGCCACTCTGGAGAAGTGTATGGTGTTTCCTGAAACATCTAAAAAACAAAGCAACAGAGCCTAGGGCACTTCCACTTATGGTCCTATAGCTTAGGGAAATTAAAATCAAAAAGACACAGCCACCCCAAAATTTGGGACAGCTCTGTTTACAGGAACCTCATTTACGGTACAAGTTCAATATCACAGAAAGCGAAAAATGGATAAAGAAGTTGTGGTACTAACGTACAATGCAATATCACTCAGCAATTAAATCTATGTCATCAGGCCCATAGCAGCATAATGAGTGGATTCAGGTACGATGATTCTAAGTGAAATATGTCACACAGAAAAAGAAACATCATAAGATATCACTAATACACGGAATGTACACTTGGCTACACAGGAACTGAATTACAAAACAGAATAGGGTCTCAAATGTAGAAAACCAACTTATGCTTGCTTAAGGGGAAAGGTGAGTTGGGGTGCTGCAGAAAACCAGAGATTGAAATTAGCACAGATACCTTTCCATAATACAAATATGTAATAGACAAGAGCTACTGCTTGCTCAATGAAGTGGACTCAACACCCCATATTAAACGCCTAAGAATATACCTGACTAGTAAGAATCTTAAAACCTATGGATTTATATGTCTCCGAAAGAGAATCAAGTGTGTGTACAGCGGCATAAACGCAGCAGTGATAGGATTGGTGAGGTTCAGTGAGCAAATGCAGACCCTTTGAAGTCATATTGCATGGTACCCATTCCATGGTTCTCAACTCTCCAGGTTTAAGGGATTCTTCCTTCAGCTAAAACATGCATGTGGAACCCAGAGTATGATCCACCGTGTGATCGGGAAACATGTTCAAATGTGTCTCAGTTTTCGTCCCCTGGTACTCGGGTGCAACATTCCAGACGCTTTACAAACACTCTCCCCACTTGGAGAGTCAGTGCCTTTAACCTCCTGTTTGGCCCAGTTTGCAATTTCTGTGGAAAATGAACAGGAATAGGGAGAACCAATGAGAGACTAGCTGGAGGTGTCTGGACGGGCAAATTTAACTCTCATTTCCCACCAGGAAGAGAAATTAACCAAAGGCTCAGCGAGCCGTGCTGGAACCACACTAGGGCCTGAAGCAATCCTGCGGTGTTGCGGCCAGCTCACAAGAAAGCGAGTTGAAGAAAGGAGCTCAGGGGCCCTGTAATTCACAAACCTGCAGAGTTATACATGACAGCTATCATCCAAAAATATATTGAAGTAAGGCTGCCAAGAGGACTTGAAAGCGGGTCAGAATTGCAGGAAACCGATTTCAGGAGGTAGACTGGAATTGCATGTAAAGCATAGGAAAAGAGGCAGAACGTCCACAATGATGCACTTGGCCAAAAAGGTCGTATGCGTTTTTTCCTGAATATATTCAGGAAAAAACGCATACGCCTTTTTGGCCAACCAAGCAAGCTTGCAAAGGAAATCTGCACTACAATGAAGTCTCACTGCCCCCCGGTCAAAAGGGCCATCTGAAAAAAGTGTAAAATCCAGAAAGGCAGGACAGTCCATGGAGAACTGGGAGCCTTCTTATGCTGATGGGCGGGATGGAAATTGCCAACAGCCACTCTGGAGAAGTGTATGGTGTTTCCTGAAACATCTAAAAAACAAAGCAACAGAGCCTAGGGCACTTCCACTTATGGTCCTATAGCTTAGGGAAATTAAAATCAAAAAGACACAGCCACCCCAAAGTTTGGGACAGCTCTGTTTACAAGAACCTCGTTTACGGTACAAGTTTAATATCACAGAAAGCGAAAAATGGATAAAGAAGTTGTGGTACTAACGTACAATGCAATATAACTCAGCAATGAAATCTATGTCATCAGGCCCATAGCAGCATAATGAGTGGATTCAGGTACGATGATTCTAAGTGAAATATGTCACACAGAAAAAGAAACATCATACGATATCACTAATACACGGAATGTAAACTTGGCTACACAGGAACTGAATTACAAAACAGAATAGGGTCTCAAATGTAGAAAACCAACTTATGCTTGCTTAAGGGGAAAGGTGAGTTGGGGTGCTGCATAAAACCAGAGATTGAAATTAGCACAGATACCTTTCCATAAGACAAATATGTAATAGACAAGAGCTACTGCTTGCTCAACGAAGTGGACTCAACACCCCATATTAAACGCCTAAGAATATACCTGACTAGTAAGAATCTTAAAACCTATGGATTTATATGTCTCGGAAAGAGAATCAAGTGTGTGTACAGCGGCATAAACGCAGCAGTGATAGGATTGGTGAGGTTCGGTGAGCAAATGCAGACCCTTTGAAGTCATATTGCATGGTACCCATTCCATGGTTCTCAACTCTCCAGGTTTAAGGGATTCTTCCTTCAGCTAAAACATGCATGTGGAACCCAGAGTATGATCCACCGTGTGATCGGGAAACGTGTTCAAATGTGTCTCAGTTTTCGTCCCCTGGTACTCGGGTGAAACATTCCAGACGCTTTACTAACACTCTCCCCACTTGGAGAGTCAGTGCCTTTAACCTCCTGTTTGGCCCAGTTTGCAATTTCTTTGGAAAATGAACAGGAATAGGGAGAACCAATGAGAGACTAGCTGGAGGTGTCTGGACGGGCAAATTTTACTCTCATTTCCCACCAGGAAGAAGAATTAACCAAAGGCTCAGCCTGCCGTGCCGGAAGCACACTAGGGCATGAAGCAATCCTGCGGTGTTGCGGCCAGCTCACAAGAAAGCGAGTTGAAGAAAGGAGCTCAGGGGCACTGTAATTCACAAACCTGCAGAGTTATAAATGACAGCTATCGTCCAAAAATATATTGAAGTAAGGCTGCCAAGAGGACTTGAAAGCGGGTCAGAATTGCAGGAAACCGATTTCAGGAGGTAGACTGGAATTGCATGTAAAGCATAGGAAAAGAGGCAGAACGTCCACAATGATGCACTTGGCCAAAAAGGGCGTATTCTTTTTTTCCTGAATATATTCAGGAAAAAACGCATACGCCCTTTTTGGCCAACCAAGCAAGCTTACAAAGGAAATCTGCACTACAATGAAGTCTCACTGCCCCCCGGTCAAAAGGGCCATCTGAAAAAAGTGTAAAATCCAGAAAGGCAGGACAGGCCATGGAGAACTCGGAGCCTACTTAGGCTGATGGGCGGGATGTAAATTGCCAACAGCCACTCTGGAGAAGTGTATGGTGTTTCCTGAAACATCTAAAAAACAAAGCAACAGAGCCTAGGGCACTTCCACTTATGGTCCTATAGCTTAGGGAAATTAAAATCAAAAAGACACAGCCACCCCAAAATTTGGGACAGCTCTGTTTACAGGAACCTCATTTACGGTACAAGTTCAATATCACAGAAAGCGAAAAATGGATAAAGAAGTTGTGGTACTAACGTACAATGCAATATCACTCAGCAATTAAATCTATGTCATCAGGCCCATAGCAGCATAATGAGTGGATTCAGGTACGATGATTCTAAGTGAAATATGTCACACAGAAAAAGAAACATCATAAGATATCACTAATACACGGAATGTACACTTGGCTACACAGGAACTGAATTACAAAACAGAATAGGGTCTCAAATGTAGAAAACCAACTTATGCTTGCTTAAGGGGAAAGGTGAGTTGGGGTGCTGCAGAAAACCAGAGATTGAAATTAGCACAGATACCTTTCCATAATACAAATATGTAATAGACAAGAGCTACTGCTTGCTCAATGAAGTGGACTCAACACCCCATATTAAACGCCTAAGAATATACCTGACTAGTAAGAATCTTAAAACCTATGGATTTATATGTCTCCGAAAGAGAATCAAGTGTGTGTACAGCGGCATAAACGCAGCAGTGATAGGATTGGTGAGGTTCGGTGAGCAAATGCAGACCCTTTGAAGTCATATTGCATGGTACCCATTCCATGGTTCTCAACTCTCCAGGTTTAAGGGATTCTTCCTTCAGCTAAAACATGCATGTGGAACCCAGAGTATGATCCACCGTGTGATCGGGAAACATGTTCAAATGTGTCTCAGTTTTCGTCCCCTGGTACTCGGGTGCAACATTCCAGACGCTTTACTAACACTCTCCCCACTTGGAGAGTCAGTGCCTTTAACCTCCTGTTTGGCCCAGTTTGCAATTTCTGTGGAAAATGAACAGGAATAGGGAGAACCAATGAGAGACTAGCTGGAGGTGTCTGGACGGGCAAATTTAACTCTCATTTCCCACCAGGAAGAGAAATTAACCAAAGGCTCAGCGAGCCGTGCTGGAACCACACTAGGGCCTGAAGCAATCCTGCGGTGTTGCGGCCAGCTCACAAGAAAGCGAGTTGAAGAAAGGAGCTCAGGGGCCCTGTAATTCACAAACCTGCAGAGTTATACATGACAGCTATCATCCAAAAATATATTGAAGTAAGGCTGCCAAGAGGACTTGAAAGCGGGTCAGAATTGCAGGAAACCGATTTCAGGAGGTAGACTGGAATTGCATGTAAAGCATAGGAAAAGAGGCAGAACGTCCACAATGATGCACTTGGCCAAAAAGGTCGTATGCGTTTTTTCCTGAATATATTCAGGAAAAAACGCATACGCCCTTTTTGGCCAACCAAGCAAGCTTGCAAAGGAAATCTGCACTACAATGAAGTCTCACTGCCCCCCGGTCAAAAGGGCCATCTGAAAAAAGTGTAAAATCCAGAAAGGCAGGACAGGCCATGGAGAACTGGGAGCCTAGTTAGACTGATGGGCGGGATGTAAATTGCCAACAGCCACTCTGGAGAAATGTATGGTGTTTCCTGAAAAATCTAAAAAACAAAGCAACAGAGCCTAGGGCGCTTCCACTTATGGTCCTATAGATTAGGGAAATTAAAATCAAAAAGACACAGCCACCCCAAAGTTTGGAACGGCTCTGTTTACAAGAACCTCGTTTACGGTACAAGTTCAATATCGCAGAAAGCAAAAAATGGATAAAGAAGTTGTGGTACTTACGTACAATGCAATATCACTCAGCAATGAAATGTATGTCATCAGGCCAGTAGCAGCATAATGAGTGGATTCAGGTACGATGATTCTAAGTGAAATAAGTCACACAGAAAAAGAAACATCATAAGATATCACTAATACACGGAATGTAAACTTGCCTACACAGGAACTGAATTACAAAACAGAATAGGGTCTCAAATGTAGAAAACCAACTTATGCTTGCTTAAGGGGAAAGGTGAGTTGGGGTGCTGCATAAAACCAGAGATTGAAATTAGCACAGATACCTTTCCATAAGCCAAATACGAAATAGACAAGAGCTACTGCTTGCTCAACGAAGTGGACTCAACACCCCATATTAAACGCCTAAGAATATACCTGACTAGTAAGAATCTTAAAACCTATGGATATATATGTCTCCGAAAGAGAATCAAGCGTGTGTACAGCGGCATAAACGCAGCAGTGATAGGATTGGTGAGGTTCGGTGAGCAAATGAAGACCCTTTGAAGTCATATTGCATGGTACCCATTCCATGGTTCTCAACTCTCCAGGTTTAAGGGATTCTTCCTTCAGGTAAAACATGCATGAGGAACCCAGAGTATGATCCAACGTGTGATCGGGAAACGTGTTCAAATGTGTCTCAGTTTTCGTCCCCTGGTACTCGGGTGCAACATTCCAGACGCTTTACAAACACTCTCCCCACTTGGAGACTCAGTGCCTTTAACCTCCTGTTTGGCCCAGTTTGCAATTTCTGCGGAAAATGAACAGGAATAGGGAGAACACATGAGAGACTAGCTGGAGGTGTCTGGACGGGCAAATTTAACTCTCATTTCCCACCAGGAAGAGGAATTAACCAAAGGCTCAGCGAGCCATGCCGGAACCACACTAGGGACTGAAGCAATCCTGCGGTGTTGCGGCCAGCTCACAAGAAAGCGAGTTGAAGAAAGGAGCTCAGGGGCCCTGTAATTCACAAACCTGCAGAGTTATACATGACAGCTATCGTCCAAAAATATATTGAAGTAAGGTTGCCAAGAGGACTTGAAAGCGGGGCAGAATTGCAGGAAACCGATTTCAGGAGGTAGACTGGAATTGCATGTAAAGCATAGGAAAAGAGGCAGAACGTCCACAATGATGCACTTGGACAAAAAGGGCGTATGCGTTTTTTCCTGAATATATTCAGGAAAAAACGCATACGCCCTTTTTGGCCAACCAAGCAAGCTTGCAAAGGAAATCTGCACTACAATGAAGTCTCACTGCCCCCCGGTCAAAAGGGCCATCTGAAAAAAGTGTAAAATCCAGAAAGGCAGGACAGTCCATGGAGAACTGGGAGCCTTCTTATGCTGATGGGCGGGATGTAAATTGCCAACAGCCACTCTGGAGAAGTGTATGGTGTTTCCTGAAACATCTAAAAAACAAAGCAACAGAGCCTAGGGCACTTCCACTTATGGTCCTATAGCTTAGGGAAATTAAAATCAAAAAGACACAGCCACCCCAAAGTTTGGGACAGCTCTGTTTACAAGAACCTCGTTTACGGTACAAGTTCAATATCGCAGAAAGCGAAAAATGGATAAAGAAGTTGTGGTACTTACGTACAATGCAATATCACTCAGCAATGAAATCTATGTCATCAGGCCAGTAGCAGCATAATGAGTGGATTCAGGTACGATGATTCTAAGTGAAATAAGTCACACAGAAAAAGAAACATCATAAGGTATCACTAATACACGGAACGTAAACTTGGCTACACAGGAACTGAATTACAAAACAGAATAGGGTCTCAAATGTAGAAAACCAACTTACGCTTGCTTACGAGGAAAGGTTAGTTGGGGTGCTGCATAAAACCAGAGATTGAAATTAACACAGATACCTTTCCATAAGCCAAATATGTAATAGACAAGAGCTACTGCTTGCTAAACGAAGTGGACTCAACACCACATATTAAAAGCCTAAGAATATACCTGACTAGTAAAAATCTTAAAACCTATGGATTTATATGTCTCCGAAAGAGAATCAAGTGTGTTTACAGCGGCATAAACGCAGCAGTGATAGGATTGCTGAGGTTCAGTGAGCAAATGCAGACCCTTTGAAGTCATATTGCATGGTACCCATTCCATGGTTCTCAACTCTCCAGGTTTAAGGGATTCTTCCTTCAGCTAAAACATGCATGTGGAACCCAGAGTATGATCCACCGTGTGATCGGGAAACGTGTTCAAATGTGTCTCAGTTTTCGTCCCCTGGTACTCGGGTGCAACATTCCAGATGCTTTACTAACACTCTCCCCACTTGGAGAGTCAGTGCCTTTAACCTCCTGTTTGGCCCAGTTTGCAATTTCTTCGGAAAATGAACAGGAATAGGGAGAACCAATGAGAGACTAGCTGGAGGTGTCTGGACGGGCAAATTTTACTCTCATTTCCCACCAGGAAGAAGAATTAACCAAAGGCTCAGCCTGCCGTGCCGGAACCACACTAGGGCATGAAGCAATCCTGCGGTGTTGCGGCCAGCTCACAAGAAAGCGAGTTTAAGAAAGGAGCTCAGGGGCAGTGTAATTCACAAACCTGCAGAGTTATAAATGACAGCTATCGTCCAAAAATATATTGAAGTAAGGCTGCCAAGAGGACTTGAAAGCGGGGCAGAATTGCAGGAAACCGATTTCAGGAGGTAGACTGGAATTGCATGTAAAGCATAGGAAAAGAGGCAGAACGTCCACAATGATGCACTTGGCCAAAAAGGGCGTATTCTTTTTTTCCTGAATATATTCAGGAAAAAACGCATACGCCCTTTTTGGCCAACCAAGCAAGCTTAGAAAGGAAATCTGCACTACAATGAAGTCTCACTGCCCCCCGGTCAAAAGGGCCATCTGAAAAAAGTGTAAAATCCAGAAAGTCAAGACAGGCCATGGAGAACTGGGAGCCTACTTAGGCTGATGGGCGGGATGTAAATTGCCAACAGCCACTCTGGAGAAGTGTATGGTGTTTCCTGAAACATCTGAAAAACAAAGCAACAGAGCCTAGGGCACTTCCATTTTTGGTCCTATAGATTAGGGAAATTAAAATCAAAAAGACACAGCCACCCCAAAGTTTGGAACGGCTCTGTTTACAAGAACCTCGTTTACGGTTCAAGTTCAATATCGCAGAAACCGAAAAATGGATAAAGAAGTTGTGGTACTTACGTACAATGCAATATCACTCAGCAATGAAATCTATGTCATCAGGCCAGTAGCAGCATAATGAGTGGATTCAGGTACGATGATTCTAAGTGAAATAATTCACACAGAAAAAGAAACATCATAAGATATCACTAATACACGGATTGTAAACTTGGCTACACAGGAACTGAATTACAAAACAGAATAGGGTCTCAAATGTAGAAAACCAACTTATGCTTGCTTAAGGGGAAAGGTGAGTTGGGGTGCTGCAGAAAACCAGAGATGGAAATTAGCACAGATAACTTTCCATAAGCCAAATATGTAATAGACAAGAGCTACTGCTTGCTCAACGAAGTGGACTCAACACCCCATATTAAACGCCTAAGAATATACCTGACTAGTAAGAATCTTAAAACCTATGGATTTATATGTCTCCGAAAGAGAAACAAGCGTGTGTACAGCGGCATAAACGCAGCTGTGATAGGATTGGTGAGGTTCGGTGAGCAAATGCAGACCCTTGGAAGTCATATTGCATGGTACCCATTCCACGGTT
Organism: Pseudorca crassidens; assembly: GCF_039906515.1. NCBI lineage: Eukaryota > Metazoa > Chordata > Mammalia > Artiodactyla > Delphinidae > Pseudorca > Pseudorca crassidens. Next base: position 857,572 of record NW_027135939.1, read on the forward strand.
CTCAACTCTCCAGGTTTAAGGGATTCTTCCTTCAGCTAAAACATGCATGTGGAACCCAGAGTATGATCCAACGTGTGATCGGGAAACGTGTTCAAATGTGTCTCAGTTTTCGTCCCCTGGTACTCGGGTGCAACATTCCAGACGCTTTACTAACACTCTCCCCACTTGGAGAGTCAGTGCCTTTAACTTCCTGTTTGGCCCAGTTTGCAATTTCTGCAGAAACTGAACAGGAATAGGGAGAACCAATGAGAGACTAGCTGGAGGTGTCTGGACGGGCAAATTTAACTCTCATTTCCCACCAGGAAGAGGAATTAACCAAAGGCTCAGCGTGCCATGCCAGTACCACACTAGGGCCTGAAGCAATCCTGCGGTGTTGCGGCCAGCTCACAAGAAAGCGAGTTGAAGAAAGGAGCTCAGGGGCACTGTAATTCACAAACCTGCAGAGTTATAAATGACAGCTATCGTCCAAAAATATATTGAAGTAAGGCTGCCAAGAGGACTTGAAAGCGGGTCAGAATTGCAGGAAACCGATTTCAGGAGGTAGACTGTAATTGAATGTAAAGCATAGGAAAAGAGGCAGAACGTCCACAATGATGCACTTGGCCAAAAAGGGCGTATGCGTTTTTTCCTGAATATATTCAGGAAAAAACGCATACGCCCTTTTTGGCCAACCAAGCAAGCTTGCAAAGGAAATCTGCACTACAATGAAGTCTCACTGCCCCCCGGTCAGAAGGGCCATCTGAAAAAAGTGTAAAATCCAGAAAGGCAGGACAGTCCATGGAGAACTGGGAGCCTTCTTATGCTGATGGGCGGGATGTAAATTGCCAACAGCCACTCTGGAGAAGTGTATGGTGTTTCCTGAAACATCTAAAAAACAAAGCAACAGAGCCTAGGGCACTTCCACTTATGGTCCTATAGCTTAGGGAAATTAAAATCAAAAAGAAACAGCCACCCCAAAGTTTGGGACGGCTCTGTTTACAAGAAGCTCTTTTACGGTACAATTCAATATCGCAGAAAGCGAAAAATGGATAAAGAAGTTGTGGTACTTACGTACAATGCAATATCACTCAGCAATGAAATCTATGTCATCAGGCCAGTAGCAGCATAATGAGTGGATTCAGGTACGATGATTCTAAGTGAAATAAGTCACACAGAAAAAGAAACATCATAAGATATCACTAATACACGGAATGTAAACTTGCCTACACAGGAACTGAATTACAAAACAGAATAGGGTCTCAAATGTAGAAAACCAACTTATGCTTGCTTAAGGTGATAGGTGAGTAGGGGTGCTGCATAAAACCAGAGATTGAAATTAACACAGATACCTTTCCATAAGCCAAATATGTAATAGACAAGAGCTACTCCTTGCTCAACGAAGTGGACTCAACACCCCATATTAAACGCCTAAGAATATACCTGACTAGTAAGAATCTTAAAACCTATGGATTTATATGTCTCCGAAAGAGAATCAAGCGTGTGTACAGTGGCATAAATGCAGCAGTGAAAGGATTGGTGAGGTTCGGTGAGCAAATGAAGACCCTTTGAAGTCATATTGCATGGTACCCATTCCACGGTTCTCAACTCTCCAGGTTGAAGGGATTCTTCCTTCAGCTAAAACATGCATGTGGAACCCAGAGTATGATCCACCGTGTGATCGGGAAACGTGTTCAAATGTGTCTCAGTTTTCGTCCCCTGGTACTCGGGTGCAACATTCCAGACGCTTTACTAACACTCTCCCCACTTGGAGAGTCAGTGCCTTTAACCTCCTGTTTGGCCCAGTTTGCAATTTCTGCAGAAAATGAACAGGAATAGGGAGAACCAATGAGAGACTAGCTGGAGGTGTCTGGACGGGCAAATTTAACTCTCATTTCCCACCAGGAAGAGGAATTAACCAAAGGCTCAGCGTGCCATGCCACTACCACACTAGGGCCTGAAGCAATCCTGCAGTGTTGCGGCCAGCTCACAAGAAAGCGAGTTGAAGAAAGGAGCTCAGGGGCACTGTATTTCACAAACCTGCAGAGTTATAAATGACAGCTATCATCCAAAATATATTGAAGTAAGGCTGCCAAGAGGACTTGAATGCCGGGCAGAATTGCAGGAAACTGATTTCAGGAGGTAGACTGGAATTGCATGTAAAGCATAGGAAAAGAGGCAGAACGTCCACAATGATGCACTTGGCCAAAAAGGACGTATGCGTTTTTTCCTGAATATATTCAGGAAAAAACGCATACACACTTTTTGGTCAACCAAGCAAGGTTGCAAAGGAAATCTGCACTACAATGAAGTCTCACTGCCCCCCGGTCAAAAGGGCCATCTGAAAAAAGTGTAAAATCCAGAAAGGCAGGACAGGCCATGGAGAACTTGGAGCCTAGTTAGACTGATGGGCGGGATGTAAATTGCCAACAGCCACTCTGGAGAAGTGTATGGCGTTTCCTAAAACATCTAAAAAACAAAGCAACAGAGCCTAGAGCACTTCCACTTATGGTCCTATAGATTAGGGAAATTAAAATCAAAAAGACACAGCCACCCCAAAGTTTGGGACGGCTCTGTTTACAAGAACCTCGGTTACGGTACAAGTTCAATATCGCAGAAAGCGAAAAATGGATAAAGAAGTTGTGGTACTTACGTACAATGCAATATCACTCAGCAATGAAATCTATGTCATCAGGCCAGTAGCAGCATAATGAGTGGATTCAGGTACGATGATTCTAAGTGAAATAAGTCACACAGAAAAAGAAACATCATAAGATATCACTAATACACGGAATGTAAACTTGCCTACACAGGAACTGAATTACAAAACAGAATAGGGTCTCAAATGTAGAAAACCAACTTATGCTTGCTTAAGGGGAAAGGTGAGTTGGGGTGCTGCATAAAACCAGAGATTGAAATTAGCACAGATACCTTTCCATAAGACAAATATGTAATAGACAAGAGCTACTGCTTGCTCAACGAAGTGGACTCAACACCCCATATTAAACGCCTAAGAATATACCTGACTAGTAAGAATCTTAAAACCTATGGATTGATATGTCTATGAAAGAGAATCAAGCGTGTGTACAGCGGCATAAAGGCAGCAGTGATAGGATTGGTGAGGTTCGGTGAGCAAAAGCAGACCCTTTGAAGTCATATTGCATGGTACCCATTCCATGGTTCTCAACTCTCCAGGTTTAAGGGATTCTTCCTTCAGATAAAACATGCATGTGGAACCCAGAGTATGATCCACCGTGTGATCGGGAAACGTGTTCAAATGTGTCTCAGTTTTCGTCCCCTGGTACTCGGGTGCAACATTCCAGATGCTTTACTAACACTCTCCCCACTTGGAGAGTCAGTGCCTTTAACCTCCTGTTTGGCCCAGTTTGCAATTTCTGCGGAAAATGAACAGGAATAGGGAGACCCAATGAGAGACTAGCTGGAGGTGTCTGGACGGGCAAATTTTACTCTCATTTCCCATCAGGAAGAGGAATTAACCAAAGGCTCAGCGAGCCATGCCAGAACCACCCTAGGGCCTGAAGCAATCCTGCGGTGTTGCGGCCAGCTCACAAGAAAGCGAGTTGAAGAAAGGAGCTGAGGGGCACTGTAATTCACAAACCGGCAGAGTTATAAATGACAGCTATCGTCCAAAAATATATTGAAGTAAGGCTGCCAAGAGGACTTGAAAGTGGGGCAGAATTGCAGGAAACCGATTTCAGGAGGTAGACTGGAATTGCATGTAAAGCATAGGAAAAGAGGCAGAACGTCCACAATGATGCACTTGGCCAAAAAGGACGTATGTGTTTTTTCCTGAATATATTCAGGAAAAAACGCATACGCCCTTTTTGGCCAACCAAGCAAGCTTGCAAAGGAAATCTGCACTACAATGAAGTCTCACTGCGCCCCGGTCAAAAGGGCCATCTGAAAAAAGTGCAAAATCCAGAAAGGCAGGACAGGCCATGGAGGACTGGGAGCCTTCTTATGCTGATGGGCGGGATGTAAATTGCCAACAGCCACTCTGGAGAAGTGTATGGTGTTTCCTGAAACATCTAAAAAACAAAGCAACAGAGCCTAGGGCACTTCCACTTATGGTCCTATAGATTAGGGAAATTAAAATCAAAAAGACACAGCCACCCCAAAGTTTGGAATGGCTCTGTTTACAAGAACCTCGTTTACGGTACAAGTTCAATATCGCAGAAAGCAAAAAATGGATAAAGAAGTTGTGGTACTTACGTACAATGCAATATCACTCAGCAATGAAATCTATGTCATCAGGCCAGTAGCAGCATAATGAGTGGATTCAGGCACGATGATTCTAAGTGAAATAAGTCACACAGAAAACGAAACATCATAAGATATCACTAATACACGGATTGTAAACTTGGCTACACAGGAACTGAATTACAAAACAGAATAGGGTCTCAAATGTAGAAAACCAACTTATGCTTTCTTAAGGGGAAAGGTGAGTTGGGGTGCTGCATAAAACCAGAGATTGAAATTAGCACAGATACCTTTCCATAAGCCAAATATGTAATAGACAAGAGCTACTGCTTGCTCAACGAAGTGGACTCAACACCCCATATTAAACGCCTAAGAATATACCTGACTAGTAAGAATCTTAAAACCTATGGATTTATATGTCTCCGAAAGAGAAACAAGCGTGTGTACAGCGGCATAAACGCAGCTGTGATAGGATTGGTGAGGTTCGGTGAGCAAATGCAGACCCTTGGAAGTCATATTGCATGGTACCCATTCCATGGTTCTCAACTCTCCAGGTTTAAGGTATTCTTCCTTCAGCTAAAACATGCATGTGGAACCCAGAGTATGATCCACCGTGTGATCGGGAAACGTGTTCAAATGTGTCTCAGATTTCGTCCCCTGGTACTCGGGTGCAACATTCCAGACACTTTACTAACACTCTCCCCACTTGGAGAGTCAGTGCCTTTAACCTCCTATTTGGCCCAATTTGCAAATTCTGCTGAAGATGAACAGGAATAGGGAGAACCAATGAGAGAATAGCTGGAGGTGTCTGGACGGGTAAATTTAACTCTCATTTCCCACCAGGAAGAGGAATTAACCAAAGGCTCAGCGAGCCATGCCGGAACCACACTAGGGCCTGAAGCAATCCTGCGGTGTTGCGGCCAGCTCAGAAGAAAGCGAGTTGAAGAAAGGAGCTCAGGGGCACTGTAATTCACAAACCTGCAGAGTTATAAATGACAGCTATCGTCCAAAAATATATTGAAGTAAGGCTGCCAAGAGGACTTGAAAGTGGGGCAGAATTGCAGGAAACCGATTTCAGGAGGTAGACTGGAATTGCATGTAAAGCATAGGAAAAGAGGCAGAACGTCCACAATGATGCACTTGGCCAAAAAGGACGTATGCGTTTTTTCCTGAATATATTCAGGAAAAAACGCATATGCCCTTTTTGGCCAACCAAGCAAGCTTGCAAAGGAAATCTGCACTACAATGAAGTCTCACTGCCCCCCGGTCAAAAGGGCCATCTGAAAAAAGTGTAAAATCCAGAAAGGCAGGACAGGCCATGGAGAACTGGGAGCCTAGTTAGACTGATGGGTGGGATGTAAATTGCCGACAGCCACTCTGGAGAAGTGTATGGTGTTTCCTGAAACATCTAAAAAACAAAGCAACAGAGCCTAGGGTACTTCCACATATGGTCCTATACATTAGGGAAATTAAAATCAAAAAGACACAGCCACCCCAAAGTTTGGAACGGCTCTGTTTACAAGAACCTCGTTTACGGTACAAGTTCAATATCGCAGAAAGCGAAAAATGGATAAAGAACTTGTGGTACTTACGTACAATGCAATATCACTCAGCAATGAAATCTATGTCATCAGGCCAGTAGCAGCATAATGAGTGGATTCAGGTACGATGATTCTAAGTGAAATATGTCACACAGAAAAAGAAACATCATAAGATATCACTAATACACGGATTGTAAACTTGGCTACACAGGAACTGAATTACAAAACAGAATAGGGTCTCAAATGTAGAAAACCAACTTATGCTTGCTTAAGGGGAAAGGTGAGTTGGGGTGCTGCATAAAACCAGAGATTGAAATTAGCCCAGATACTTTTCCATAAGCCAAATATGTAATAGACAAGAGCTACTGCTTGCTCAACGAAGTGGACTCAACACCCCATATTAAACGCCTAAGAATATACCTGACTAGTAAGAATCTTAAAACCTATGGATTTATATGTCCCCGAAAGAGAACCAAGCGTGTGTACAGCGGCATAAACGCAGCAGTGATAGGATTGGTGAGGTTCGGTGAGCAAATGCAGACCCTTGGAAGTCATATTGCATGGTACCCATTCCATGGTTCTCAACTCTCCAGGTTTAAGGGATTCTTCCTTCAGCTAAAACATGCATGTGGAACCCAGAGTATGATCCACCGTGTGATCGGGAAACGTGTTCAAATGTGTCTCAGATTTCGTCCCCTGGTACTCGGGTGCAACATTCCAGATGCTTTACTAACACTCTCCCCACTTGGAGAGTCAGTGCCTTTAACCTCCTATTTGGCCCAATTTGCAAATTCTGCTGAAGATGAACAGGAATAGGGAGAACCAATGAGAGACTAGCTGGAGGTGTCTGGACGGGCAAATTTAACTCTCATTTCCCACCAGGAAGAGGAATTAACCAAAGGCTCAGCGAGCCATGCTGGAACCACACTAGGGCCTGAAGCAATCCTGCGGTGTTGCGGCCAGCTCACAAGAAAGCAAGTTGAAGAAAGGAGCTCAGGGGCACTGTAATTCACAAACCTGCAGAGTTAAAAATGACAGCTATCGTCCAAAAATATATTGAAGTAAGGCTGCCAAGAGGACTTGAAAGTGGGGCAGAATTGCAGGAAACCGATTTCAGGAGGTAGACTGGAATTGCATGTAAAGCATAGGAAAAGAGGCAGAACGTCCACAATGATGCACTTGGCCAAAAAGGACATATGCGTTTTTTCCTGAATATATTAAGGAAAAAACGCATACGCCCTTTTTGGCCAACCAAGCAAGCTTGCAAAGGAAATCTGCACTACAATGAAGTCTCACTGCCCCCCGGTCAAAAGGGCCATCTGAAAAAAGTGTAAAATCCAGAAAGGCAGGACAGGCCATGGAGAACTGGGAGCCTAGTTAGACTGATGGGTGGGATGTAAATTGCCGACAGCCACTCTGGAGAAGTGTATGGTGTTTCCTGAAACATCTAAAAAACAAAGCAACAGAGCCTAGGGTACTTCCACATATGGTCCTATACATTAGGGAAATTAAAATCAAAAAGACACAGCCACCCCAAAGTTTGGAACGGCTCTGTTTACAAGAACCTCGTTTACGGTACAAGTTCAATATCGCAGAAAGCGAAAAATGGATAAAGAACTTGTGGTACTTACGTACAATGCAATATCACTCAGCAATGAAATCTATGTCATCAGGCCAGTAGCAGCATAATGAGTGGATTCAGGTACGATGATTCTAAGTGAAATATGTCACACAGAAAAAGAAACATCATAAGATATCACTAATACACGGATTGTAAACTTGGCTACACAGGAACTGAATTACAAAACAGAATAGGGTCTCAAATGTAGAAAACCAACTTATGCTTGCTTAAGGGGAAAGGTGAGTTGGGGTGCTGCATAAAACCAGAGATTGAAATTAGCCCAGATACTTTTCCATAAGCCAAATATGTAATAGACAAGAGCTACTGCTTGCTCAACGAAGTGGACTCAACACCCCATATTAAACGCCTAAGAATATACCTGACTAGTAAGAATCTTAAAACCTATGGATTTATATGTCCCCGAAAGAGAACCAAGCGTGTGTACAGCGGCATAAACGCAGCAGTGATAGGATTGGTGAGGTTCGGTGAGCAAATGCAGACCCTTGGAAGTCATATTGCATGGTACCCATTCCATGGTTCTCAACTCTCCAGGTTTAAGGGATTCTTCCTTCAGCTAAAACATGCATGTGGAACCCAGAGTATGATCCACCGTGTGATCGGGAAACGTGTTCAAATGTGTCTCAGATTTCGTCCCCTGGTACTCGGGTGCAACATTCCAGATGCTTTACTAACACTCTCCCCACTTGGAGAGTCAGTGCCTTTAACCTCCTATTTGGCCCAATTTGCAAATTCTGCTGAAGATGAACAGGAATAGGGAGAACCAATGAGAGACTAGCTGGAGGTGTCTGGACGGGCAAATTTAACTCTCATTTCCCACCAGGAAGAGGAATTAACCAAAGGCTCAGCGAGCCATGCTGGAACCACACTAGGGCCTGAAGCAATCCTGCGGTGTTGCGGCCAGCTCACAAGAAAGCAAGTTGAAGAAAGGAGCTCAGGGGCACTGTAATTCACAAACCTGCAGAGTTAAAAATGACAGCTATCGTCCAAAAATATATTGAAGTAAGGCTGCCAAGAGGACTTGAAAGTGGGGCAGAATTGCAGGAAACCGATTTCAGGAGGTAGACTGGAATTGCATGTAAAGCATAGGAAAAGAGGCAGAACGTCCACAATGATGCACTTGGCCAAAAAGGACATATGCGTTTTTTCCTGAATATATTAAGGAAAAAACGCATACGCCCTTTTTGGCCAACCAAGCAAGCTTGCAAAGGAAATCTGCACTACAATGAAGTCTCACTGCCCCCCGGTCAAAAGGGCCATCTGAAAAAAGTGTAAAATCCAGAAAGGCAGGACAGGCCATGGAGAACTGGGAGCCTAGTTAGACTGATGGGTGGGATGTAAATTGCCAACAGCCACTCTGGAGAAGTGTATGGTGTTTCCTGAAACATCTAAAAAACAAAGCAACAGAGCCTAGGGCACTTCCACTTATGGTCCTATAGATTAGGGAAATTAAAATCAAAAAGACACAGCCACCCCAAAGTTTGGAACGGCTCTGTTTACAAGAACCTCGTTTACGGTACAAGTTCAATATCGCAGAAAGCGAAAAATGGATAAAGAAGTTGTGGTACTTACGTACAATGCAATATCACTCAGCAATGAAATCTATGTCATCAGGCCAGTAGCAGCATAATGAGTGGATTCAGGTACGATGATTCTAAGTGAAATAATTCACACAGAAAAAGAAACATCATAAGATATCACTAATACACGGATTGTAAACTTGGCTACACAGGAACTGAATTACAAAACAGAATAGGGTCTCAAATGTAGAAAACCAACTTATGCTTGCTTAAGGGGAAAGGTGAGTTGGGGTGCTGCAGAAAACCAGAGATGGAAATTAGCACAGATAACTTTCCATAAGCCAAATATGTAATAGACAAGAGCTACTGCTTGCTCAACGAAGTGGACTCAACACCCCATATTAAACGCCTAAGAATATACCTGACTAGTAAGAATCTTAAAACCTATGGATTTATATGTCTCCGAAAGAGAAACAAGCGTGTGTACAGCGGCATAAACGCAGCTGTGATAGGATTGGTGAGGTTCGGTGAGCAAATGCAGACCCTTGGAAGTCATATTGCATGGTACCCATTCCACGGTTCTCAACTCTCCAGGTTTAAGGGATTCTTCCTTCAGCTAAAACATGCATGTGGAACCCAGAGTATGATCCAACGTGTGATCGGGAAACGTGTTCAAATGTGTCTCAGTTTTCGTCCCCTGGTACTCGGGTGCAACATTCCAGACGCTTTACTAACACTCTCCCCACTTGGAGAGTCAGTGCCTTTAACTTCCTGTTTGGCCCAGTTTGCAATTTCTGCAGAAACTGAACAGGAATAGGGAGAACCAATGAGAGACTAGCTGGAGGTGTCTGGACGGGCAAATTTAACTCTCATTTCCCACCAGGAAGAGGAATTAACCAAAGGCTCAGCGTGCCATGCCAGTACCACACTAGGGCCTGAAGCAATCCTGCGGTGTTGCGGCCAGCTCACAAGAAAGCGAGTTGAAGAAAGGAGCTCAGGGGCACTGTAATTCACAAACCTGCAGAGTTATAAATGACAGCTATCGTCCAAAAATATATTGAAGTAAGGCTGCCAAGAGGACTTGAAAGCGGGGCAGAATTGCAGGAAACCGATTTCAGGAGGTAGACTGGAATTGAATGTAAAGCATAGGAAAAGAGGCAGAACGTCCACAATGATGCACTTGGCCAAAAAGGGCGTATGCGTTTTTTCCTGAATATATTCAGGAAAAAACGCATACGCCCTTTTTGGCCAACCAAGCAAGCTTGCAAAGGAAATCTGCACTACAATGAAGTCTCACTGCCCCCCGGTCAGAAGGGCCATCTGAAAAAAGTGTAAAATCCAGAAAGGCAGGACAGTCCACGGAGAACTGGGAGCCTTCTTATGCTGATGGGCGGGATGTAAATTGCCAACAGCCACTCTGGAGAAGTGTATGGTGTTTCCTGAAACATCTAAAAAACAAAGCAACAGAGCCTAGGGCACTTCCACTTATGGTCCTATAGCTTAGGGAAATTAAAATCAAAAAGAAACAGCCACCCCAAAGTTTGGGACGGCTCTGTTTACAAGAAGCTCTTTTACGGTACAAGTTCAATATCGCAGAAAGCGAAAAATGGATAAAGAAGTTGTGGTACTTACGTACAATGCAATATCACTCAGCAATGAAATCTATGTCATCAGGCCAGTAGCAGCATAATGAGTGGATTCAGGTACGATGATTCTAAGTGAAATAAGTCACACAGAAAAAGAAACATCATAAGATATCACTAATACACGGAATGTAAACTTGCCTACACAGGAACTGAATTACAAAACAGAATAGGGTCTCAAATGTAGAAAACCAACTTATGCTTGCTTAAGGGGAAAGGTGAGTAGGGGTGCTGCATAAAACCAGAGATTGAAATTAACACAGATACCTTTCCATAAGCCAAATATGTAATAGACAAGAGCTACTCCTTGCTCAACGAAGTGGACTCAACACCCCATATTAAACGCCTAAGAATATACCTGACTAGTAAGAATCTTAAAACCTATGGATTTATATGTCTCCGAAAGAGAATCAAGCGTGTGTACAGTGGCATAAATGCAGCAGTGAAAGGATTGGTGAGGTTCGGTGAGCAAATGAAGACCCTTTGAAGTCATATTGCATGGTACCCATTCCACGGTTCTCAACTCTCCAGGTTGAAGGGATTCTTCCTTCAGCTAAAACATGCATGTGGAACCCAGAGTATGATCCAACGTGTGATCGGGAAACGTGTTCAAATGTGTCTCAGTTTTCGTCCCCTGGTACTCGGGTGCAACATTCCAGACGCTTTACTAACACTCTCCCCACTTGGAGAGTCAGTGCCTTTAACCTCCTGTTTGGCCCAGTTTGCAATTTCTGCAGAAAATGAACAGGAATAGGGAGAACCAATGAGAGACTAGCTGGAGGTGTCTGGACGGGCAAATTTAACTCTCATTTCCCACCAGGAAGAGGAATTAACCAAAGGCTCAGCGTGCCATGCCACTACCACACTAGGGCCTGAAGCAATCCTGCAGTGTTGCGGCCAGCTCACAAGAAAGCGAGTTGAAGAAAGGAGCTCAGGGGCACTGTATTTCACAAACCTGCAGAGTTATAAATGACAGCTATCATCCAAAATATATTGAAGTAAGGCTGCCAAGAGGACTTGAATGCCGGGCAGAATTGCAGGAAACTGATTTCAGGAGGTAGACTGGAATTGCATGTAAAGCATAGGAAAAGAGGCAGAACGTCCACAATGATGCACTTGGCCAAAAAGGACGTATGCGTTTTTTCCTGAATATATTCAGGAAAAAACGCATACACACTTTTTGGTCAACCAAGCAAGGTTGCAAAGGAAATCTGCACTACAATGAAGTCTCACTGCCCCCCGGTCAAAAGGGCCATCTGAAAAAAGTGTAAAATCCAGAAAGGCAGGACAGGCCATGGAGAACTTGGAGCCTAGTTAGACTGACGGGCGGGATGTAAATTGCCAACAGCCACTCTGGAGAAGTGTATGGCGTTTCCTAAAACATCTAAAAAACAAAGCAACAGAGCCTAGAGCACTTCCACTTATGGTCCTATAGATTAGGGAAATTAAAATCAAAAAGACACAGCCACCCCAAAGTTTGGGACGGCTCTGTTTACAAGAACCTCGGTTACGGTACAAGTTCAATATCGCAGAAAGCGAAAAATGGATAAAGAAGTTGTGGTACTTACGTACAATGCAATATCACTCAGCAATGAAATCTATGTCATCAGGCCAGTAGCAGCATAATGAGTGGATTCAGGTACGATGATTCTAAGTGAAATAAGTCACACAGAAAAAGAAACATCATAAGATATCACTAATACACGGAATGTAAACTTGCCTACACAGGAACTGAATTACAAAACAGAATAGGGTCTCAAATGTAGAAAACCAACTTATGCTTGCTTAAGGGGAAAGGTGAGTTGGGGTGCTGCATAAAACCAGAGATTGAAATTAGCACAGATACCTTTCCATAAGACAAATATGTAATAGACAAGAGCTACTGCTTGCTCAACGAAGTGGACTCAACACCCCATATTAAACGCCTAAGAATATACCTGACTAGTAAGAATCTTAAAACCTATGGATTGATATGTCTATGAAAGAGAATCAAGCGTGTGTACAGCGGCATAAAGGCAGCAGTGATAGGATTGGTGAGGTTCGGTGAGCAAAAGCAGACCCTTTGAAGTCATATTGCATGGTACCCATTCCATGGTTCTCAACTCTCCAGGTTTAAGGGATTCTTCCTTCAGATAAAACATGCATGTGGAACCCAGAGTATGATCCACCGTGTGATCGGGAAACGTGTTCAAATGTGTCTCAGTTTTCGTCCCCTGGTACTCGGGTGCAACATTCCAGATGCTTTACTAACACTCTCCCCACTTGGAGAGTCAGTGCCTTTAACCTCCTGTTTGGCCCAGTTTGCAATTTCTGCGGAAAATGAACAGGAATAGGGAGACCCAATGAGAGACTAGCTGGAGGTGTCTGGACGGGCAAATTTTACTCTCATTTCCCATCAGGAAGAGGAATTAACCAAAGGCTCAGCGAGCCATGCCAGAACCACCCTAGGGCCTGAAGCAATCCTGCGGTGTTGCGGCCAGCTCACAAGAAAGCGAGTTGAAGAAAGGAGCTGAGGGGCACTGTAATTCACAAACCGGCAGAGTTATAAATGACAGCTATCGTCCAAAAATATATTGAAGTAAGGCTGCCAAGAGGACTTGAAAGTGGGGCAGAATTGCAGGAAACCGATTTCAGGAGGTAGACTGGAATTGCATGTAAAGCATAGGAAAAGAGGCAGAACGTCCACAATGATGCACTTGGCCAAAAAGGACGTATGTGTTTTTTCCTGAATATATTCAGGAAAAAACGCATACGCCCTTTTTGGCCAACCAAGCAAGCTTGCAAAGGAAATCTGCACTACAATGAAGTCTCACTGCCCCCCGGTCAAAAGGGCCATCTGAAAAAAGTGCAAAATCCAGAAAGGCAGGACAGGCCATGGAGGACTGGGAGCCTTCTTATGCTGATGGGCGGGATGTAAATTGCCAACAGCCACTCTGGAGAAGTGTATGGTGTTTCCTGAAACATCTAAAAAACAAAGCAACAGAGCCTAGGGCACTTCCACTTATGGTCCTATAGATTAGGGAAATTAAAATCAAAAAGACACAGCCACCCCAAAGTTTGGAACGGCTCTGTTTACAAGAACCTCGTTTACGGTACAAGTTCAATATCGCAGAAAGCAAAAAATGGATAAAGAAGTTGTGGTACTTACGTACAATGCAATATCACTCAGCAATGAAATCTATGTCATCAGGCCAGTAGCAGCATAATGAGTGGATTCAGGCACGATGATTCTAAGTGAAATAAGTCACACAGAAAACGAAACATCATAAGATATCACTAATACACGGATTGTAAACTTGGCTACACAGGAACTGAATTACAAAACAGAATAGGGTCTCAAATGTAGAAAACCAACTTATGCTTTCTTAAGGGGAAAGGTGAGTTGGGGTGCTGCATAAAACCAGAGATTGAAATTAGCACAGATACCTTTCCATAAGCCAAATATGTAATAGACAAGAGCTACTGCTTGCTCAACGAAGTGGACTCAACACCCCATATTAAACGCCTAAGAATATACCTGACTAGTAAGAATCTTAAAACCTATGGATTTATATGTCTCCGAAAGAGAAACAAGCGTGTGTACAGCGGCATAAACGCAGCTGTGATAGGATTGGTGAGGTTCGGTGAGCAAATGCAGACCCTTGGAAGTCATATTGCATGGTACCCATTCCATGGTTCTCAACTCTCCAGGTTTAAGGTATTCTTCCTTCAGCTAAAACATGCATGTGGAACCCAGAGTATGATCCACCGTGTGATCGGGAAACGTGTTCAAATGTGTCTCAGATTTCGTCCCCTGGTACTCGGGTGCAACATTCCAGACACTTTACTAACACTCTCCCCACTTGGAGAGTCAGTGCCTTTAACCTCCTATTTGGCCCAATTTGCAAATTCTGCTGAAGATGAACAGGAATAGGGAGAACCAATGAGAGAATAGCTGGAGGTGTCTGGACGGGTAAATTTAACTCTCATTTCCCACCAGGAAGAGGAATTAACCAAAGGCTCAGCGAGCCATGCCGGAACCACACTAGGGCCTGAAGCAATCCTGCGGTGTTGCGGCCAGCTCAGAAGAAAGCGAGTTGAAGAAAGGAGCTCAGGGGCACTGTAATTCACAAACCTGCAGAGTTATAAATGACAGCTATCGTCCAAAAATATATTGAAGTAAGGCTGCCAAGAGGACTTGAAAGTGGGGCAGAATTGCAGGAAACCGATTTCAGGAGGTAGACTGGAATTGCATGTAAAGCATAGGAAAAGAGGCAGAACGTCCACAATGATGCACTTGGCCAAAAAGGACGTATGCGTTTTTTCCTGAATATATTCAGGAAAAAACACATATGCCCTTTTTGGCCAACCAAGCAAGCTTGCAAAGGAAATCTGCACTACAATGAAGTCTCACTGCCCCCCGGTCAAAAGGGCCATCTGAAAAAAGTGTAAAATCCAGAAAGGCAGGACAGGCCATGGAGAACTGGGAGCCTAGTTAGACTGATGGGTGGGATGTAAATTGCCGACAGCCACTCTGGAGAAGTGTATGGTGTTTCCTGAAACATCTAAAAAACAAAGCAACAGAGCCTAGGGTACTTCCACATATGGTCCTATACATTAGGGAAATTAAAATCAAAAAGACACAGCCACCCCAAAGTTTGGAACGGCTCTGTTTACAAGAACCTCGTTTACGGTACAAGTTCAATATCGCAGAAAGCGAAAAATGGATAAAGAACTTGTGGTACTTACGTACAATGCAATATCACTCAGCAATGAAATCTATGTCATCAGGCCAGTAGCAGCATAATGAGTGGATTCAGGTACGATGATTCTAAGTGAAATATGTCACACAGAAAAAGAAACATCATAAGATATCACTAATACACGGATTGTAAACTTGGCTACACAGGAACTGAATTACAAAACAGAATAGGGTCTCAAATGTAGAAAACCAACTTATGCTTGCTTAAGGGGAAAGGTGAGTTGGGGTGCTGCATAAAACCAGAGATTGAAATTAGCCCAGATACTTTTCCATAAGCCAAATATGTAATAGACAAGAGCTACTGCTTGCTCAACGAAGTGGACTCAACACCCCATATTAAACGCCTAAGAATATACCTGACTAGTAAGAATCTTAAAACCTATGGATTTATATGTCCCCGAAAGAGAACCAAGCGTGTGTACAGCGGCATAAACGCAGCAGTGATAGGATTGGTGAGGTTCGGTGAGCAAATGCAGACCCTTGGAAGTCATATTGCATGGTACCCATTCCATGGTTCTCAACTCTCCAGGTTTAAGGGATTCTTCCTTCAGCTAAAACATGCATGTGGAACCCAGAGTATGATCCACCGTGTGATCGGGAAACGTGTTCAAATGTGTCTCAGATTTCGTCCCCTGGTACTCGGGTGCAACATTCCAGATGCTTTACTAACACTCTCCCCACTTGGAGAGTCAGTGCCTTTAACCTCCTATTTGGCCCAATTTGCAAATTCTGCTGAAGATGAACAGGAATAGGGAGAACCAATGAGAGACTAGCTGGAGGTGTCTGGACGGGCAAATTTAACTCTCATTTCCCACCAGGAAGAGGAATTAACCAAAGGCTCAGCGAGCCATGCTGGAACCACACTAGGGCCTGAAGCAATCCTGCGGTGTTGCGGCCAGCTCACAAGAAAGCAAGTTGAAGAAAGGAGCTCAGGGGCACTGTAATTCACAAACCTGCAGAGTTAAAAATGACAGCTATCGTCCAAAAATATATTGAAGTAAGGCTGCCAAGAGGACTTGAAAGTGGGGCAGAATTGCAGGAAACCGATTTCAGGAGGTAGACTGGAATTGCATGTAAAGCATAGGAAAAGAGGCAGAACGTCCACAATGATGCACTTGGCCAAAAAGGACATATGCGTTTTTTCCTGAATATATTAAGGAAAAAACGCATACGCCCTTTTTGGCCAACCAAGCAAGCTTGCAAAGGAAATCTGCACTACAATGAAGTCTCACTGCCCCCCGGTCAAAAGGGCCATCTGAAAAAAGTGTAAAATCCAGAAAGGCAGGACAGGCCATGGAGAACTGGGAGCCTAGTTAGACTGATGGGTGGGATGTAAATTGCCAACAGCCACTCTGGAGAAGTGTATGGTGTTTCCTGAAACATCTAAAAAACAAAGCAACAGAGCCTAGGGCACTTCCACTTATGGTCCTATAGATTAGGGAAATTAAAATCAAAAAGACACAGCCACCCCAAAGTTTGGAACGGCTCTGTTTACAAGAACCTCGTTTACGGTACAAGTTCAATATCGCAGAAAGCGAAAAATGGATAAAGAAGTTGTGGTACTTACGTACAATGCAATATCACTCAGCAATGAAATCTATGTCATCAGGCCAGTAGCAGCATAATGAGTGGATTCAGGTACGATGATTCTAAGTGAAATAAGTCACACAGAAAAAGAAACATCATAAGATATCACTAATATACGGATTGTAAACTTGCCTACACAGGAACTGAATTACAAAACAGAATAGGGTCTCAAATGTAGAAAACCAACTTATGCTTGCTTAAGGGGAAAGGTGAGTTGGGGTGCTGCATAAAACCAGAGATTGAAATTAGCACAGATACCTTTCCATAAGCCAAATATGTAATAGACAAGAGCTACTGCTTGCTCAACGAAGTGGACTCAACACCCCATATTAAACGCCTAAGAATATACCTGACTAGTAAGAATCTTAAAACCTATGGATTGATATGTCTCCGAAAGAGAACCAAGCGTGTGTACAGCGGCATAAACGCAGCAGTGATAGGATTGGTGAGTTTCGGTGAGCAAATGCAGACCCTTTGAAGTCATATTGCATGGTACCCATTCCATGGTTCTCAACTCTCCAGGTTTAAGGGATTCTTCCTTTAGCTAAAACATGCATGTGGAACCCAGAGTATGATCCACCGTGTGATCGGGAAACGTGTTCAAATGTGTCTCAGATTTCGTCCCCTGGTACTCGGGTGCAACATTCCAGACACTTTACTAACACTCTCCCCACTTGGAGAGTCAGTGCCTTTAACCTCCTATTTGGCCCAATTTGCAAATTCTGCTGAAGGTGAACAGGAATAGGGAGAACCAATGAGAGACTAGCTGGAGGTGTCTGGACGGGCAAATTTAACTCTCATTTCCCACCAGGAAGAGGAATTAACCAAAGGCTCAGCGAGCCATGCCGGAACCACACTAGGGCCTGAAGCAATCCTGCGGTGTTGCGGGCAGCTCACAAGAAAGCGAGTTGAAGAAAGGAGCTCAGGGGCACTGTAATTCACATACCTGCAGAG
The DNA here is from genome assembly GCF_039906515.1 of Pseudorca crassidens. Lineage (NCBI taxonomy): Eukaryota > Metazoa > Chordata > Mammalia > Artiodactyla > Delphinidae > Pseudorca > Pseudorca crassidens. Next base: position 875,394 of record NW_027135939.1, read on the forward strand.
TTATAAATGACAGCTATCGTCCAAAAATATATTGAAGTAAGGCTGCCAAGAGGACTTGAAAGTGGGGCAGAATTGCAGGAAACCGATTTCAGGAGGTAGACTGGAATTGCATGTAAAGCATAGGAAAAGAGGCAGAACGTCCACAATGATGCACTTGGCCAAAAAGGACATATGCGTTTTTTCTTGAATATATTCAGGAAAAAACGCATACGCCCTTTTTGGCCAACCAAGCAAGCTTGCAAAGGAAATCTGCACTACAATGAAGTCTCACTGCCCCCTGGTCAAAAGGGCCATCTGAAAAATGTGTAAAATCCAGAAAGGCAGGAGAGGCCATGGAGAACTGGGAGCCTAGTTAGACTGATGGGCGGGATGTAAATTGCCAACAGGCACTCTGGAGAAGTGTATGGTGTTTCCTGAAACATCTAAAAAACAAAGCAACAGAGCCTAGGGCACTTCCACTTATGGTCCTATAGATTAGGGAAATTAAAATCAAACAGACACAGCCACCCCAAAGTTTGGAACGGCTCTGTTTACAAGAACCTCGTTTACGGTACAAGTTCAATATCGCAGAAAGCGAAAAATGGATAAAGAAGTTGTGGTACTTACGTACAATGCAATATCACTCAGCAATGAAATCTATGTCATCAGGCCAGTAGCAGCATAATGAGTGGATTCAGGTACGATGATTCTAAGTGAAATAAGTCACACAGAAAAAGAAACATCATAAGATATCACTAATACACGGAATGTAAACTTGCCTACACAGGAACTGAATAACAAAACAGAATAGGGTCTCAAATGTAGAAAACCAACTTATGCTTGCTTAAGGGGAAAGGTGAGTTGGGGTGCTGCATAAAACCAGAGATTGAAATTAGCACAGATACCTTTCCATAAGCCAAATATGTAATAGACAAGAGCTATTGCTTGCTCAACGAAGTGGACTCAACACCACATATTAAACGCCTAAGAATATACCTGACTAGTAAGAATCTTAAAACCTATGGATTTATATGTCTCTGAAAGAGAATCAAGCGTGTTTACAGCGGCATAAACGCAGCAGTGATAGGATTGGTGAGGTTCGGTGAGCAAATGCAGACCCTTTGAAGTCATATTGCAATGTACCCATTCCATGGTTCTCAACTCTCCAGGTTTAAGGGATTCTTCCTTCAGCTAAAACATGCATGTGGAACCCAGAGTATGATCCACCGTGTGATCGGGAAACGTGTTCAAATGTGTCTCAGTTTTCGTCCCCTGGTACTCAGGTGCAACATTCCAGACGCTTTACTAACACTCTCCCCACTTGGAGAGTCAGTGTCTTTAACCTCCTGTTTGGCCCAGTTTGCAATTTCTGTGGAAAATGAACAGGAATAGGGAGAACCAATGAGAGAGTAGCCCGAGCTGTCTGGACGGGCAAATTTAACTCTCATCTCCCACCAGGAAGAGGAATTAACCAAAGGCTCAGCGAGGCATGCCGGAACCACACTAGGGCCTGAAGCAATCCTGCGGTGTTGCGGCCAGCTCACAAGAAAGCGAGTTGAAGAAAGGAGCTCAGGGGCCCTGTAATTCACAAACCTGCAGAGTTATACATGACAGCTATCGTCCAAAAATATATTGAAGTAAGGCTGCCAAGAGGACTTGAAAGCGGGGAAGAATTGCAGGAAACCGATTTCAGGAGGTAGACTGGAATTGCATGTAAAGCATAGGAAAAGAGGCAGAACGTCCACAATGATGCACTTGGCCAAAAAGGGCGTATTCTTTTTTTCCTGAATATATTCAGGGAAAAACGCATACGCCCTTTTTGGCCAACCAAGCAAGCTTGCAAAGGAAATCTGCACTACAATGAAGTCTCACTGCCCCCCGGTCAAAAGGGCCATCTGAAAAAAGTGTAAAATCCAGAAAGGCAGGACAGGCCATGGAGAACTGGGAGCCTAGTTAGACTGATGGGCGGGATGTAAATTGCCAACAGCCACTCTGGAGAAGTGTATGGTGTTTCCTGAAACATCTAAAAAACAAAGCAACAGAGCCTAGGGCACTTCCACTTATGGTCCTATAGATTAGGGAAATTAAAATCAAAAAGACACAGCCACCCCAAAGTTTGGAACGGCTCTGTTTACAAGAACCTCGTTTACGGTACAAGTTCAATATCGCAGAAAGCAAAAAATGGATAAAGAAGTTGTGGTACTTACGTACAATGCAATATCACTCAGCAATGAAATCTATGTCATCAGGCCAGTAGCAGCATAATGAGTGGATTCAGGTACGATGATTGTAAGTGAAATAAGTCACACAGAAAAAGAAACATCATAAGATATCACTAATACACAGAATGTAAACTTGCCTACACAGGAACTGAATTACAAAACAGAATAGGGTCTCAAATGTAGAAAACCAACTTATGCTTGCTTAAGGGGAAAGGTGAGTTGGGGTGCTGCATAAAACCAGAGATTGAAATTAGCACAGATACCTTTCCATAAGCCAAATATGTAATAGACAAGAGCTACTGCTTGCTCAACGAAGTGGACTCAACACCCCATATTAAACGCCTAAAAATATACCTGACTAGTAAGAATCTTAAAACCGATGGATTGATATGTCTACGAAAGAGAATCAAGCGTGTGTACAGCGGCATAAACGCAGCAGTGATAGGATTGGTGAGGTTCGGTGAGCAAATGCAGACCCTTGGAAGTCATATTGCATGGTACCCATTCCATGGTTCTCAACTCTCCAGGTTTAAGGGATTCTTCCTTCAGATAAAACATGCATGTGGAACCCAGAGTATGATCCACCGTGTGATCGGGAAACGTGTTCAAATGTGTCTCAGTTTTCGTCCCCTGGTACTCTGGTGCAACATTCCAGATGCTTTACTAACACTCTCCCCACTTGGAGAGTCAGTGCCTTTAACCTCCTGTTTGGCCCAGTTTGCAATTTCTTCGGAAAATGAACAGGAATAGGGAGAACCAATGAGAGACTAGCTGGAGGTGTCTGGACGGGCAAATTTAACTCTCATTTCCCACCAGGAAGAGGAATTAACCAAAGGCTCAGCCTGCCGTGCTGGAACCACACTAGGGCCTGAAGCAATCCTGCGGTGTTGCGGCCAGCTCACAAGAAAGCGAGTTGAAGAAAGGAGCTCAGGGGCACTGTAATTCACAAACCTGCAGAGTTATAAATGACAGCTATCGTCCAAAAATATATTGAAGTAAGGCTGCCAAGAGGACTTGAAAGCGGGGCAGAATTGCAGGAAACCGATTTCAGGAGGTAGACTGGAATTGCATGTAAAGCATAGGAAAAGAGGCAGAACGTCCACAATGATGCACTTGGCCAAAAAGGGCGTAGTCTTTTTTTCCTGAATATATTCAGGAAAAAACGCATATGCCCTTTTTGGCCAACCAAGCAAGCTTGCAAAGGAAATCTGCACTACAATGAAGTCTCACTGCCCCCCGGTCAAAAGGGCCATCTGAAAAAAGTGTAAAATCCAGAAAGGCAGGACAGGCCATGGAGAACTGGGAGCCTAGTTAGACTGATGGGCGGGATGTAAATTGCCAACAGCCACTCTGGAGAAGTGTATGGTGTTTCCTGAAACATCTAAAAAACAAAGCAACAGAGCCTAGGGCACTTCCACTTATGGTCCTATAGCTTAGGGAAATTAAAATCAAAAAGACACAGCCACCCCAAAATTTGGGACAGCTCTGTTTACAGGAACCTCATTTACGGTACAAGTTCAATATCACAGAATGCAAAAAATGGATAAAGAAGTTGTGGTACTAACGTACAATGCAATATCACTCAGCAATTAAATCTATGTCATCAGGCCCATAGCAGCATAATGAGTGGATTCAGGTACGATGATTCTAAGTGAAATATGTCACACAGAAAAAGAAACATCATAAGATATCACTAATACACGGAATGTACACTTGGCTACACAGGAACTGAATTACAAAACAGAATAGGGTCTCAAATGTAGAAAACCAACTTATGCTTGCTTAAGGGGAAAGGTGAGTTGGGGTGCTGCAGAAAACCAGAGATTGAAATTAGCACAGATACCTTTCCATAATACAAATATGTAATAGACAAGAGCTACTGCTTGCTCAATGAAGTGGACTCAACACCCCATATTAAACGCCTAAGAATATACCTGACTAGTAAGAATCTTAAAACCTATGGATTTATATGTCTCCGAAAGAGAATCAAGTGTGTGTACAGCGGCATAAACGCAGCAGTGATAGGATTGGTGAGGTTCGGTGAGCAAATGCAGACCCTTTGAAGTCATATTGCATGGTACCCATTCCATGGTTCTCAACTCTCCAGGTTTAAGGGATTCTTCCTTCAGCTAAAACATGCATGTGGAACCCAGAGTATGATCCACCGTGTGATCGGGAAACATGTTCAAATGTGTCTCAGTTTTCGTCCCCTGGTACTCGGGTGCAACATTCCAGACGCTTTACTAACACTCTCCCCAGTTGGAGAGTCAGTGCCTTTAACCTCCTGTTTGGCCCAGTTTGCAATTTCTGTGGAAAATGAACAGGAATAGGGAGAACCAATGAGAGACTAGCTGGAGGTGTCTGGACGGGCAAATTTAACTCTCATTTCCCACCAGGAAGAGAAATTAACCAAAGGCTCAGCGAGCCGTGTCGGAACCACACTAGGGCCTGAAGCAATCCTGCGGTGTTGCGGCCAGCTCACAAGAAAGCGAGTTGAAGAAAGGAGCTCAGGGGCCCTGTAATTCACAAACCTGCAGAGTTATACATGACAGCTATCGTCCAAAAATATATTGAAGTAAGGCTGCCAAGAGGACTTGAAAGCGGGGCAGAATTGCAGGAAACCGATTTCAGGAGGTAGACTGGAATTGCATGTAAAGCATAGGAAAAGAGGCAGAACGTCCACAATGATGCACTTGGCCAAAAAGCGCGTATTCTTTTTTTCCTGAATATATTCAGGAAAAAACGCATATGCCCTTTTTGGCCAACCAAGCAAGCTTGCAAAGGAAATCTGCACTACAATGAAGTCTCACTGCCCCCCGGTCAAAAGGGCCATCTGAAAAAAGTGTAAAATCCAGAAAGGCAGGACAGTCCATGGACAACTGGGAGCCTAGTTAGACTGATGGGTGGGATGTAAATTACCAACAGCCACTCTGGAGAAGTGTATGGTGTTTCCTGAAACATCTAAAAAACAAAGCAACAGAGCCTAGGGCACTTCCACTTATGGTCCTATAGATTACGGAAATTAAAATCAAAAAGACACAGCCACCCCAAAGTTTGGAACGGCTCTGTTTACAAGAACCTCGTTTACGGTACAAGTTCAATATCGCAGAAAGCGAAAAATGGATAAAGAACTTGTGGTACTTACGTACAATGCAATATCACTCAGCAATGAAATCTATGTCATCAGGTCAGTAGCAGCATAATGAGTGGATTCAGGTACGATGATTCTAAGTGAAATAAGTCACACAGAAAAAGAAACATCATAAGATATCACTAATACACGGATTGTAAACTTGCCTACACAGGAACTGAATTACAAAACAGAATAGGGTCTCAAATGTAGAAAACCAACTTATGCTTGCTTAAGGGGAAAGGTGAGTTGGGGTGCTGCATAAAACCAGAGATTGAAATTAGCACAGATACCTTTCCATAAGCCAAATATGTAATAGACAAGAGCTACTGCTTGCTCAACGAAGTGGACTCAACACCCCATATTAAACGCCTAAGAATATACCTGACTAGTAAGAATCTTAAAACCTATGGATTTATATGTCTCCGAAAGAGAACCAAGCGTGTGTACAGCGGCATAAACGCAGCAGTGATAGGATTGGTGAGGTTCGGTGAGCAAATGCAGACCCTTTGAAGTCATATTGCATGGTACCCATTCCATGGTTCTCAACTCTCCAGGTTTAAGGGATTCTTCCTTCAGCTAAAACATGCATGTGGAACCCAGAGTATGATCCACCGTGTGATCGGGAAACGTGTTCAAATGTGTCTCAGATTTCGTCCCCTGGTACTCGGGTGCAACATTCCAGACACTTTACTAACACTCTCCCCACTTGGAGAGTCAGTGCCTTTAACCTCCTATTTGGCCCAATTTGCAAATTCTGCTGAAGATGAACAGGAATAGGAAGAACCAATGAGAGACTAGCTGGAGGTGTCTGGACGGGCAAATTTAACTCTCATTTCCCACCAGGAAGAGGAATTAACCAAAGGCTCAGCGAGCCATGCCGGAACCACACTAGGGCCTGAAGCAATCCTGCGGTGTTGCGGCCAGCTCAGAAGAAAGCGAGTTGAAGAAAGGAGCTCAGGGGCACTGTAATTCACAAACCTGCAGAGTTATAAATGACAGCTATCGTCCAAAAATATATTGAAGTAAGGCTGCCAAGAGGACTTGAAAGCGGGGCAGAATTGCAGGAAACCGATTTCAGGAGGTAGACTGGAATTGCATGTAAAGCATAGGAAAAGAGGCAGAACGTCCACAATGATGCACTTGGCCAAAAAGGGCGTATTCTTTTTTTCCTGAATATATTCAGGAAAAAACGCATACGCCCTTTTTGGCCAACCAAGCAAGCTTGCAAAGGAAATCTGCACTACAATGAAGTCTCACTGCCCCCCGGTCAAAAGGGCCATCTGAAAAAAGTGTAAAATCCAGAAAGGCAGGACAGGCCATGGAGAACTGGGAGCATAGTTAGACTGATGGGCGGGATGTAAATTGCCAACAGCCACTCTGGAGAAGTGTATGGTGTTTCCTGAAACATCTAAAAAACAAAGCAACAGAGCCTAGGGCACTTCCACTTATGGTCCTATAGCTTAGGGAAATTAAAATCAAAAAGACACAGCCACCCCAAAATTTGGGACAGCTCTGTTTACAGGAACCTCATTTACGGTACAAGTTCAATATCACAGAATGCGAAAAATGGATAAAGAAGTTGTGGTACTAACGTACAATGCAATATCACTCAGCAATTAAATCTATGTCATCAGGCCCATAGCAGCATAATGAGTGGATTCAGGTACGATGATTCTAAGTGAAATATGTCACACAGAAAAAGAAACATCATAAGATATCACTAATACACGGAATGTACACTTGGCTACACAGGAACTGAATTACAAAACAGAATAGGGTCTCAAATGTAGAAAACCAACTTATGCTTGCTTAAGGGGAAAGGTGAGTTGGGGTGCTGCAGAAAACCAGAGATTGAAATTAGCACAGATACCTTTCCATAATACAAATATGTAATAGACAAGAGCTACTGCTTGCTCAATGAAGTGGACTCAACACCCCATATTAAACGCCTAAGAATATACCTGACTAGTAAGAATCTTAAAACCTATGGATTTATATGTCTCCGAAAGAGAATCAAGTGTGTGTACAGCGGCATAAACGCAGCAGTGATAGGATTGGTGAGGTTCAGTGAGCAAATGCAGACCCTTTGAAGTCATATTGCATGGTACCCATTCCATGGTTCTCAACTCTCCAGGTTTAAGGGATTCTTCCTTCAGCTAAAACATGCATGTGGAACCCAGAGTATGATCCACCGTGTGATCGGGAAACGTGTTCAAATGTGTCTCAGATTTCGTCCCCTGGTACTCGGGTGCAACATTCCAGACACTTTACTAACACTCTCCCCACTTGGAGAGTCAGTGCCTTTAACCTCCTATTTGGCCCAATTTGCAAATTCTGCTGAAGATGAACAGGAATAGGAAGAACCAATGAGAGACTAGCTGGAGGTGTCTGGACGGGCAAATTTAACTCTCATTTCCCACCAGGAAGAGGAATTAACCAAAGGCTCAGCGAGCCATGCCGGAACCACACTAGGGCCTGAAGCAATCCTGCGGTGTTGCGGCCAGCTCAGAAGAAAGCGAGTTGAAGAAAGGAGCTCAGGGGCACTGTAATTCACAAACCTGCAGAGTTATAAATGACAGCTATCGTCCAAAAATATATTGAAGTAAGGCTGCCAAGAGGACTTGAAAGCGGGGCAGAATTGCAGGAAACCGATTTCAGGAGGTAGACTGGAATTGCATGTAAAGCATAGGAAAAGAGGCAGAACGTCCACAATGATGCACTTGGCCAAAAAGGGCGTATTCTTTTTTTCCTGAATATATTCAGGAAAAAACGCATACGCCCTTTTTGGCCAACCAAGCAAGCTTGCAAAGGAAATCTGCACTACAATGAAGTCTCACTGCCCCCCGGTCAAAAGGGCCATCTGAAAAAAGTGTAAAATCCAGAAAGGCAGGACAGGCCATGGAGAACTGGGAGCCTAGTTAGACTGATGGGCGGGATGTAAATTGCCAACAGCCACTCTGGAGAAGTGTATGGTGTTTCCTGAAACATCTAGAAAACAAAGCAACAGAGCCTAGGGCACTTCCACTTATGGTCCTATAGATTAGGGAAATTAAAATCAAAAAGACACAGCCACCCCAAAGTTTGGAACGGCTCTGTTTACAAGAACCTCGTTTACGATACAAGTTCAATATCGCAGAAAGCAAAAAATGGATAAAGAAGTTGTGGTACTTACATACAATGCAATATCACTCAGCAATGAAATCTATGTCATCAGGCCAGTAGCAGCATAATGAGTGGATTCAGGTACGATGATTCTAAGTGAAATAAGTCACACAGAAAAAGAAACATCATAAGATATCACTAATACACGGAATGTAAACTTGGCTACACAGGAACTGAATTACAAAACAGAATAGGGTCTCAAATGTAGAAAACCAACTTATGCTTGCTTAAGGGGAAAGGTGAGTGGGGGTGCTGCATAAAACCAGAGATTGAAATTAACACAGATACCTTTCCATAAGCCAAATATGTAATAGACAAGAGCTACTGCTTGCTCAACGAAGTGGACTCAACACCCCATATTAAACGCCTAAAAATATACCTGACTAGTAAGAATCTTAAAACCTATGGATTGATATGTCTACGAAAGAGAATCAAGCGTGTGTACAGCGGCATAAACGCAGCAGTGATAGGATTGGTGAGGTTCGGTGAGCAAATGCAGACCCTTTGAAGTCATATTGCATGGTACCCATTCCATGGTTCTCAACTCTCCAGGTTTAAGGGATTCTTCCTTCAGATAAAACATGCATGTGGAACCCAGAGTATGATCCACCGTGTGATCGGGAAACGTGTTCAAATGTGTCTCAGTTTTCGTCCCCTGGTACTCGGGTGCAACATTCCAGATGCTTTACTAACACTCTCCCCACTTGGAGAGTCAGTGCCTTTAACCTCCTGTTTGGCCCAGTTTGCAATTTCTTCGGAAAATGAACAGGAATAGGGAGAACCAATGAGAGACTAGCTGGAGGTGTCTGGACGGGCAAATTTAACTCTCATTTCCCACCAGGAAGAGGAATTAACCAAAGGCTCAGCCTGCCGTGCTGGAACCACACTAGGGCCTGAAGCAATCCTGCGGTGTTGCGGCCAGCTCACAAGAAAGCGAGTTGAAGAAAGGAGCTCAGGGGCACTGTAATTCACAAACCTGCAGAGTTATAAATGACAGCTATCGTCCAAAAATATATTGAAGTAAGGCTGCCAAGAGGACTTGAAAGCGGGGCAGAATTGCAGGAAACCGATTTCAGGAGGTAGACTGGAATTGCATGTAAAGCATAGGAAAAGAGGCAGAACGTCCACAATGATGCACTTGGCCAAAAAGGGTGTATTCTTTTTTTCCTGAATATATTCAGGAAAAAACGCATACGCACTTTTTGGCCAACCAAGCAAGCTTGCAAAGGAAATCTGCACTACAATGAAGTCTCACTGCCCCCCGGTCAAAAGGGCCATCTGAAAAAAGTGTAAAATCCAGAAAGGCAGGACAGGCCATGGAGAACTGGGAGCCTAGTTAGACTGATGGGCGGGATGTAAATTGCCAACAGCCACTCTGGAGAAGTGTATGGTGTTTCCTGAAACATCTAAAAAACAAAGCAACAGAGCCTAGGGCACTTCCACTTATGGTCCTATAGCTTAGGGAAATTAAAATCAAAAAGACACAGCCACCCCAAAATTTGGGACAGCTCTGTTTACAGGAACCTCATTTACGGTACAAGTTCAATATCACAGAATGCGAAAAATGGATAAAGAAGTTGTGGTACTAACGTACAATGCAATATCACTCAGCAATTAAATCTATGTCATCAGGCCCATAGCAGCATAATGAGTGGATTCAGGTACGATGATTCTAAGTGAAATATGTCACACAGAAAAAGAAACATCATAAGATATCACTAATACACGGAATGTACACTTGGCTACACAGGAACTGAATTACAAAACAGAATAGGGTCTCAAATGTAGAAAACCAACTTATGCTTGCTTAAGGGGAAAGGTGAGTTGGGGTGCTGCAGAAAACCAGAGATTGAAATTAGCACAGATACCTTTCCATAATACAAATATGTAATAGACAAGAGCTACTGCTTGCTCAATGAAGTGGACTCAACACCCCATATTAAACGCCTAAGAATATACCTGACTAGTAAGAATCTTAAAACCTATGGATTTATATGTCTCCGAAAGAGAATCAAGTGTGTGTACAGCGGCATAAACGCAGCAGTGATAGGATTGGTGAGGTTCGGTGAGCAAATGCAGACCCTTTGAAGTCATATTGCATGGTACCCATTCCATGGTTCTCAACTCTCCAGGTTTAAGGGATTCTTCCTTCAGCTAAAACATGCATGTGGAACCCAGAGTATGATCCACCGTGTGATCGGGAAACATGTTCAAATGTGTCTCAGTTTTCGTCCCCTGGTACTCGGGTGCAACATTCCAGACGCTTTACTAACACTCTCCCCAGTTGGAGAGTCAGTGCCTTTAACCTCCTGTTTGGCCCAGTTTGCAATTTCTGTGGAAAATGAACAGGAATAGGGAGAACCAATGAGAGACTAGCTGGAGGTGTCTGGACGGGCAAATTTAACTCTCATTTCCCACCAGGAAGAGAAATTAACCAAAGGCTCAGCGAGCCGTGTCGGAACCACACTAGGGCCTGAAGCAATCCTGCGGTGTTGCGGCCAGCTCACAAGAAAGCGAGTTGAAGAAAGGAGCTCAGGGGCCCTGTACTTCACACACCTGCAGAGTTCTAAATGACATCTATCGTCCAAAAATATATTGAAGTAAGGCTGCCAAGAGGACTTGAAAGCGGGGCAGAAATGCAGGAAACCGATTTCAGGAGGTAGACTGGAATTGCATGTAAAGCATAGGAAAAGAGGCAGAACGTCCACAATGATGCACTTGGCCAAAAAGCGCGTATTCTTTTTTTCCTGAATATATTCAGGAAAAAACGCATATGCCCTTTTTGGCCAACCAAGCAAGCTTGCAAAGGAAATCTGCACTACAATGAAGTCTCACTGCCCCCCGGTCAAAAGGGCCATCTGAAAAAAGTGTAAAATCCAGAAAGTCAGGACAGGCCATGGAGAACTGGGAGCCTAGTTAGACTGATGGGCGGGATGTAAATTGCCAACAGCCACTCTGGAGAAGTGTATGGTGTTTCCTGAAACATCTAAAAAACAAAGCAACAGAGCCTAGGGCACTTCCACTTATGGTCCTATAGATTAGGGAAATTAAAATCAAAAAGACACAGCCACCCCAAAGTTTGGAACGGCTCTGTTTACAAGAACCTCGTTTACGGTACAAGTTCAATATCGCAGAAAGCAAAAAATGGATAAAGAAGTTGTGGTACTTACGTACAATGCAATATCACTCAGCAATGAAATCTATGTCATCAGGCCAGTAGCAGCATAATGAGTGGATTCAGGTACGATGATTCTAAGTGAAATAAGTCACACAGAAAAAGAAACATCATAAGATATCACTAATACACGGAATGTAAACTTGCCTACACAGGAACTGAATTACAAAACAGAATAGGGTCTCAAATGTAGAAAACCAACTTATGCTTGCTTAAGGGGAAAGGTGAGTTGGGGTGCTGCATAAAACCAGAGATTGAAATTAACACAGATACCTTTCCATAAGCCAAATATGTAATAGACAAGAGCTACTCCTTGCTCAACGAAGTGGACTCAACACCCCATATTAAACGCCTAAGAATATACCTGACTAGTAAGAATCTTAAAACCTATGGATTTATATGTCTCCGAAAGAGAATCAAGAGTGTTTACAGCGGCATAAACGCAGCAGTGATAGGATTGCTGAGGTTCGGTGAGCAAATGCAGACCCTTTGAAGTCATATTGCATGGTACCCATTCCATGGTTCTCAACTCTCCAGGTTTAAGGGATTCTTCCTTCAGATAAAACATGCATGTGGAACCCAGAGTATGATCCACCGTGTGATCGGGAAACGTGTTCAAATGTGTCTCAGTTTTCGTCCCCTGGTACTCGGGTGCAACATTCCAGATGCTTTACTAACACTCTCCCCACTTGGAGAGTCAGTGCCTTTAACCTCCTGTTTGGCCCAGTTTGCAATTTCTTCGGAAAATGAACAGGAATAGGGAGAACCAATGAGAGACTAGCTGGAGGTGTCTGGACGGGCAAATTTAACTCTCATTTCCCACCAGGAAGAGGAATTAACCAAAGGCTCAGCCTGCCGTGCTGGAACCACACTAGGGCCTGAAGCAATCCTGCGGTGTTGCGGCCAGCTCACAAGAAAGCGAGTTGAAGAAAGGAGCTCAGGGGCACTGTAATTCACAAACCTGCAGAGTTATAAATGACAGCTATCGTCCAAAAATATATTGAAGTAAGGCTGCCAAGAGGACTTGAAAGCGGGGCAGAATTGCAGGAAACCGATTTCAGGAGGTAGACTGGAATTGCATGTAAAGCATAGGAAAAGAGGCAGAACGTCCACAATGATGCACTTGGCCAAAAAGGGTGTATTCTTTTTTTCCTGAATATATTCAGGAAAAAACGCATACGCACTTTTTGGCCAACCAAGCAAGCTTGCAAAGGAAATCTGCACTACAATGAAGTCTCACTGCCCCCCGGTCAAAAGGGCCATCTGAAAAAAGTGTAAAATCCAGAAAGGCAGGACAGGCCATGGAGAACTGGGAGCCTAGTTAGACTGATGGGCGGGATGTAAATTGCCAACAGCCACTCTGGAGAAGTGTATGGTGTTTCCTGAAACATCTAAAAAACAAAGCAACAGAGCCTAGGGCACTTCCACTTATGGTCCTATAGCTTAGGGAAATTAAAATCAAAAAGACACAGCCACCCCAAAATTTGGGACAGCTCTGTTTACAGGAACCTCATTTACGGTACAAGTTCAATATCACAGAATGCGAAAAATGGATAAAGAAGTTGTGGTACTAACGTACAATGCAATATCACTCAGCAATTAAATCTATGTCATCAGGCCCATAGCAGCATAATGAGTGGATTCAGGTACGATGATTCTAAGTGAAATATGTCACACAGAAAAAGAAACATCATAAGATATCACTAATACACGGAATGTACACTTGGCTACACAGGAACTGAATTACAAAACAGAATAGGGTCTCAAATGTAGAAAACCAACTTATGCTTGCTTAAGGGGAAAGGTGAGTTGGGGTGCTGCAGAAAACCAGAGATTGAAATTAGCACAGATACCTTTCCATAATACAAATATGTAATAGACAAGAGCTACTGCTTGCTCAATGAAGTGGACTCAACACCCCATATTAAACGCCTAAGAATATACCTGACTAGTAAGAATCTTAAAACCTATGGATTTATATGTCTCCGAAAGAGAATCAAGTGTGTGTACAGCGGCATAAACGCAGCAGTGATAGGATTGGTGAGGTTCGGTGAGCAAATGCAGACCCTTTGAAGTCATATTGCATGGTACCCATTCCATGGTTCTCAACTCTCCAGGTTTAAGGGATTCTTCCTTCAGCTAAAACATGCATGTGGAACCCAGAGTATGATCCACCGTGTGATCGGGAAACATGTTCAAATGTGTCTCAGTTTTCGTCCCCTGGTACTCGGGTGCAACATTCCAGACGCTTTACTAACACTCTCCCCAGTTGGAGAGTCAGTGCCTTTAACCTCCTGTTTGGCCCAGTTTGCAATTTCTGTGGAAAATGAACAGGAATAGGGAGAACCAATGAGAGACTAGCTGGAGGTGTCTGGACGGGCAAATTTAACTCTCATTTCCCACCAGGAAGAGAAATTAACCAAAGGCTCAGCGAGCCGTGTCGGAACCACACTAGGGCCTGAAGCAATCCTGCGGTGTTGCGGCCAGCTCACAAGAAAGCGAGTTGAAGAAAGGAGCTCAGGGGCCCTGTAATTCACACACCTGCAGAGTTCTAAATGACATCTATCGTCCAAAAATATATTGAAGTAAGGCTGCCAAGAGGACTTGAAAGCGGGGCAGAAATGCAGGAAACCGATTTCAGGAGGTAGACTGGAATTGCATGTAAAGCATAGGAAAAGAGGCAGAACGTCCACAATGATGCACTTGGCCAAAAAGCGCGTATTCTTTTTTTCCTGAATATATTCAGGAAAAAACGCATATGCCCTTTTTGGCCAACCAAGCAAGCTTGCAAAGGAAATCTGCACTACAATGAAGTCTCACTGCCCCCCGGTCAAAAGGGCCATCTGAAAAAAGTGTAAAATCCAGAAAGTCAGGACAGGCCATGGAGAACTGGGAGCCTAGTTAGACTGATGGGCGGGATGTAAATTGCCAACAGCCACTCTGGAGAAGTGTATGGTGTTTCCTGAAACATCTAAAAAACAAAGCAACAGAGCCTAGGGCACTTCCACTTATGGTCCTATAGATTAGGGAAATTAAAATCAAAAAGACACAGCCACCCCAAAGTTTGGAACGGCTCTGTTTACAAGAACCTCGTTTACGGTACAAGTTCAATATCGCAGAAAGCAAAAAATGGATAAAGAAGTTGTGGTACTTACGTACAATGCAATATCACTCAGCAATGAAATCTATGTCATCAGGCCAGTAGCAGCATAATGAGTGGATTCAGGTACGATGATTCTAAGTGAAATAAGTCACACAGAAAAAGAAACATCATAAGATATCACTAATACACGGAATGTAAACTTGCCTACACAGGAACTGAATTACAAAACAGAATAGGGTCTCAAATGTAGAAAACCAACTTATGCTTGCTTAAGGGGAAAGGTGAGTTGGGGTGCTGCATAAAACCAGAGATTGAAATTAACACAGATACCTTTCCATAAGCCAAATATGTAATAGACAAGAGCTACTCCTTGCTCAACGAAGTGGACTCAACACCCCATATTAAACGCCTAAGAATATACCTGACTAGTAAGAATCTTAAAACCTATGGATTTATATGTCTCCGAAAGAGAATCAAGAGTGTTTACAGCGGCATAAACGCAGCAGTGATAGGATTGCTGAGGTTCGGTGAGCAAATGCAGACCCTTTGAAGTCATATTGCATGGTACCCATTCCATGGTTCTCAACTCTCCAGGTTTAAGGGATTCTTCCTTCATCTAAAATATGCATGTGGAACCCAGAGTATGATCCACCGTGTGATCGGGAAACGTGTTCAAATGTGTCTCAGTTTTCGTCCCCTGGTACTCGGGTGCAACATTCCAGACGCTTTACTAACACTCTCCCCACTTGGAGAGTCAGTACCTTTAAACTCCTGTTTGGACCAGTTTGCAATTTCTGCGGAAAATGAACAGGAATAGGGAGAACCAATGAGAGACTAGCTGGAGGTGTCTGGACGGGCAAATTTAACTCTCATTTCCCACCAAGAAGAGGAATTAACCAAAGGCTCAGCGAGCCATGCCGAAACCACACTAGGGCCTGAAGCAATCCTGCGGTGTTGCGGCCAGCTCACAAGAAAGCGAGTTGAAGAAAGGAGCTCAGGGGCACTGTAATGCACAAACCTGCAGAGTTATCAATGACAGCTATTGTCCAAAAATATATTGAAGTAAGGCTGCCAAGAGGACTTGAAAGTGGGGCAGAATTGCAGGAAACCGATTTCAGGAGGTAGACTGGAATTGCATGTAAAGCATAGGAAAAGAGGCAGAACGTCCACAATGATGCACTTGGCCAAAAAGGACGTATGCGTTTTTTCCTGAATATATTCAGGAAAAAATGCATACGCCCTTTTTGGCCAACCAAGCAAGCTTGCAAAGGAAATCTGCACTACAATGAAGTCTCACTGCCCCCCGGTCAAAAGGGCCATCTGAAAAAAGTGTAAAATCCAGAAAGTCAGGACAGGCCATGGAGAACTGGGAGCCTACTTAGACTGATGGGCGGGATGTAAATTGCCAACAGCCACTCTGGAGAAGTGTATGGTGTTTCCTGAAACATCTAAAAAACAAAGCAACAGAGCCTAGGGCACTTCCACTTATGGTCCTATAGATTAGGGAAATTAAAATCAAAAAGACACAGCCACCCCAAAGTTTGGAACGGCTGTGTTTACAAGAACCTCGTTTACGGTACAAGTTCAATATCGCAGAAAGCGAAAAATGGATAAAGAAGTTGTGGTACTTACGTACAATGCAATATCACTCAGCAATGAAATCTATGTCATCAGGCCAGTAGCAGCATAATGAGTGGATTCAGGCACGATGATTCTAAGTGAAATAAGTCACACAGAAAAAGAAACATCATAAGATATCACTAATACACGGAATGTAAACTTGCCTACACAGGAACTGAATTACAAAACAGAATAGGGTCTCAAATGTAGAAAACCAACTTATGCTTGCTTAAGGGGAAAGGTGAGTTGGGGTGCTGCATAAAACCAGAGATTGAAATTAGCACAGATACCTTTCCATAAGCCAAATACGTAATAGACAAGAGCTACTGCTTGCTCAACGAAGTGGACTCAACACCCCATATTAAACGCCTAAGAATATACCTGACTAGTAAGAATCTTAAAACCTATGGATGTATATGTCTCCGAAAGAGAATCAAGCGTGTGTACAGCGGCATAAACGCAGCAGTGATAGGATTGGTGAGGTTCGGTGAGCAAATGAAGACCCTTTGAAGTCATATTGCATGGTACCCATTCCATGGTTCTCAACTCTCCAGGTTTAAGGGATTCTTCCTTCAGGTAAAACATGCATGAGGAACCCAGAGTATGATCCAACGTGTGATCGGGAAACGTGTTCAAATGTGTCTCAGTTTTCGTCCCCTGGTACTCGGGTGCAACATTCCAGACGCTTTACAAACACTCTCCCCACTTGGAGAGTCAGTGCCTTTAACCTCCTGTTTGGCCCAGTTTGCAATTTCTGCGGAAAATGAACAGGAATAGGGAGAACACATGAGAGACTAGCTGGAGGTGTCTGGACGGGCAAATTTAACTCTCATTTCCCACCAAGAAGAGGAATTAACCAAAGGCTCAGCGAGCCATGACGGAACCACACTAGGGACTGAAGCAATCCTGCGGTGTTGCGGCCAGCTCACAAGAAAGCGAGTTGAAGAAAGGAGCTCAGGGGCCCTGTAATTCACAAACCTGCAGAGTTATACATGACAGCTATCGTCCAAAAATATATTGAAGTAAGGCTGCCAAGAGGACTTGAAAGCGGGGCAGAATTGCAGGAAACCGATTTCAGGAGGTAGACTGGAATTGCATGTAAAGCATAGGAAAAGAGGCAGAACGTCCACAATGATGCACTTGGCCAAAAAGGGCGTATGCGTTTTTTCCTGAATATATTCAGGAAAAAACGCATACGCCCTTTTTGGCCAACCAAGCAAGCTTGCAAAGGAAATCTGCACTACAATGAAGTCTCACTGCCCCCCGGTCAAAAGGGCCATCTGAAAAAAGTGTAAAATCCAGAAAGGCAGGACAGTCCATGGAGAACTGGGAGCCTTCTTATGCTGATGGGCGGGATGTAAATTGCCAACAGCCACTCTGGAGAAGTGTATGGTGTTTCCTGAAACATCTAAAAAACAAAGCAACAGAGCCTAGGGCACTTCCACTTATGGTCCTGTAGCTTAGGGAAATTAAAATCAAAAAGACACAGCCACCCCAAAGTTTGGGACAGCTCTGTTTACAAGAACCTCGTTTACGGTACAAGTTCAATATCACAGAAAGCGAAAAATGGATAAAGAAGTTGTGGTACTAACGTACAATGCAATATCACTCAGCAATGAAATCTATGTCATCAGGCCCATAGCAGCATAATGAGTGGATTCAGGTACGATGATTCTAAGTGAAATATGTCACACAGAAAAAGAAACATCATAAGATATCACTAATACACGGAATGTAAACTTGGCTACACAGGAACTGAATTACAAAACAGAATAGGGTCTCAAATGTAGAAAACCAACTTATGCTTGCTTAAGGGGAAAGGTGAGTTGGGGTGCTGCATAAAACCAGAGATTGAAATTAGCACAGATACCTTTCCATAAGACAAATATGTAATAGACAAGAGCTACTGCTTGCTCAACGAAGTGGACTCAACACCCCATATTAAACGCCTAAGAATATACCTGACTAGTAAGAATCTTAAAACCTATGGATTTATATGTCTCCGAAAGAGAATCAAGTGTGTGTACAGCGGCATAAACGCAGCAGTGATAGGATTGGTGAGGTTCGGTGAGCAAATGCAGACCCTTTGAAGTCATATTGCATGGTACTCATTCCATGGTTCTCAACTCTCCAGGTTTAAGGGATTCTTCCTTCAGCTAAAACATGCATGTGGAACCCAGAGTATGATCCACCATGTGATCGGGAAACGTGTTCAAATGTGTCTCAGTTTTCGTCCCCTGGTACTCGGGTGAAACATTCCAGACGCTTTACTAACACTCTCCCCACTTGGAGAGTCAGTGCCTTTAACCTCCTGTTTGGCCCAGTTTGCAATTTCTTCGGAAAATGAACAGGAATAGGGAGAACCAATGAGAGACTAGCTGGAGGTGTCTGGACGGGCAAATTTAACTCTCATTTCCCACCAGGAAGAAGAATTAACCAAAGGCTCAGCCTGCCGTGCCGGAACCACACTAGGGCATGAAGCAATCCTGCGGTGTTGCGGCCAGCTCACAAGAAAGCGAGTTGAAGAAAGGAGCTCAGGGGCACTGTAATTCACAAACCTGCAGAGTTATAAATGACAGCTATCGTCCAAAAATATATTGAAGTAAGGCTGCCAAGAGGACTTGAAAGCGGGTCAGAATTGCAGGAAACCGATTTCAGGAGGTAGACTGGAATTGCATGTAAAGCATAGGAAAAGAGGCAGAACGTCCACAATGATGCACTTGGCCAAAAAGGGCGTATTCTTTTTTTCCTGAATATATTCAGGAAAAAACGCATACGCCCTTTTTGGCCAACCAAGCAAGCTTACAAAGGAAATCTGCACTACAATGAAGTCTCACTGCCCCCCGGTCAAAAGGGCCATCTGAAAAAAGTGTAAAATCCAGAAAGTCAGGACAGGCCATGGAGAACTGGGAGCCTACTTAGGCTGATGGGCGGGATGTAAATTGCCAACAGCCACTCTGGAGAAGTGTATGGTGTTTCCTGAAACATCTAAAAAACAAAGCAACAGAGCCTAGGGCACTTCCACTTATGGTCCTATAGATTAGGGAAATTAAAATCAAAAAGACACAGCCACCCCAAAGTTTGGAACGGCTCTGTTTACAAGAACCTCGTTTACGGTACAAGTTCAATATCGCAGAAAGCAAAAAATGGATAAAGAAGTTGTGGTACTTACGTACAATGCAATATCACTCAGCAATGAAATGTATGTCATCAGGCCAGTAGCAGCATAATGAGTGGATTCAGGTACGATGATTCTAAGTGAAATAAGTCACACAGAAAAAGAAACATCATAAGATATCACTAATACACGGAATGTAAACTTGCCTACACAGGAACTGAATTACAAAACAGAATAGGGTCTCAAATGTAGAAAACCAACTTATGCTTGCTTAAGGGGAAAGGTGAGTTGGGGTGCTGCATAAAACCAGAGATTGAAATTAGCACAGATACCTTTCCATAAGCCAAATACGTAATAGACAAGAGCTACTGCTTGCTCAACGAAGTGGACTCAACACCCCATATTAAACGCCTAAGAATATACCTGACTAGTAAGAATCTTAAAACCTATGGATATATATGTCTCCGAAAGAGAATCAAGCGTGTGTACAGCGGCATAAACGCAGCAGTGATAGGATTGGTGAGGTTCGGTGAGCAAATGAAGACCCTTTGAAGTCATATTGCATGGTACCCATTCCATGGTTCTCAACTCTCCAGGTTTAAGGGATTCTTCCTTCAGGTAAAACATGCATGAGGAACCCAGAGTATGATCCAACGTGTGATCGGGAAACGTGTTCAAATGTGTCTCAGTTTTCGTCCCCTGGTACTCGCGTGCAACATTCCAGACGCTTTACAAACACTCTCCCCACTTGGAGAGTCAGTGCCTTTAACCTCCTGTTTGGCCCAGTTTGCAATTTCTGCGGAAAATGAACAGGAATAGGGAGAACACATGAGAGACTAGCTGGAGGTGTCTGGACGGGCAAATTTAACTCTCATTTCCCACCAAGAAGAGGAATTAACCAAAGGCTCAGCGAGCCATGCCGGAACCACACTAGGGACTGAAGCAATCCTGCGGTGTTGCGGCCAGCTCACAAGAAAGCGAGTTGAAGAAAGGAGCTCAGGGGCACTGTAATTCACAAACCTGCAGAGTTATAAATGACAGCTATCGTCCAAAAATATATTGAAGTAAGGCTGCCAAGAGGACTTGAAAGCGGGGCAGAATTGCAGGAAACCGATTTCAGGAGGTAGACTGGAATTGCATGTAAAGCATAGGAAAAGAGGCAGAACGTCCACAATGATGCACTTGGCCAAAAAGCGCGTATTCTTTTTTTCCTGAATATATTCAGGAAAAAACGCATACGCACTTTTTGGCCAACCAAGCAAGCTTGCAAAGGAAATCTGCACTACAATGAAGTCTCACTGCCCCCCGGTCAAAAGGGCCATCTGAAAAAAGTGTAAAATCCAGAAAGGCAGGACAGGCCATGGAGAACTGGGAGCCTAGTTAGACTGATGGGCGGGATGTAAATTGCCAACAGCCACTCTGGAGAAGTGTATGGTGTTTCCTGAAACATCTAAAAAACAAAGCAACAGAGCCTAGGGCAATTCCACTTATGGTCCTATAGATTAGGGAAATTAAAATCAAAAAGACACAGCCACCCCAAAGTTTGGAACGGCTCTGTTTACAAGAACCTCGTTTACGGTACAAGTTCAATATCGCAGAAAGCAAAAAATGGATAAAGAAGTTGTGGTACTTACGTACAATGCAATATCACTCAGCAATGAAATCTATGTCATCAGGCCAGTAGCAGCATAATGAGTGGATTCAGGTACGATGATTCTAAGTGAAATAAGTCACACAGAAAAAGAAACATCATAAGATATCACTAATACACGGAATGTAAACTTGCCTACACAGGAACTGAATTACAAAACAGAATAGGGTCTCAAATGTAGAAAACCAACTTATGCTTGCTTAAGGGGAAAGGTGAGTTGGGGTGCTGCATAAAACCAGAGATTGAAATTAACACAGATACCTTTCCATAAGCCAAATATGTAATAGACAAGAGCTACTCCTTGCTCAACGAAGTGGACTCAACACCCCATATTAAACGCCTAAGAATATACCTGACTAGTAAGAATCTTAAAACCTATGGATTTATATGTCTCCGAAAGAGAATCAAGAGTGTTTACAGCGGCATAAACGCAGCAGTGATAGGATTGCTGAGGTTCGGTGAGCAAATGCAGACCCTTTGAAGTCATATTGCATGGTACCCATTCCATGGTTCTCAACTCTCCAGGTTTAAGGGATTCTTCCTTCATCTAAAATATGCATGTGGAACCCAGAGTATGATCCACCGTGTGATCGGGAAACGTGTTCAAATGTGTCTCAGTTTTCGTCCCCTGGTACTCGGGTGCAACATTCCAGACGCTTTACTAACACTCTCCCCACTTGGAGAGTCAGTACCTTTAAACTCCTGTTTGGACCAGTTTGCAATTTCTGCGGAAAATGAACAGGAATAGGGAGAACCAATGAGAGACTAGCTGGAGGTGTCTGGACGGGCAAATTTAACTCTCATTTCCCACCAAGAAGAGGAATTAACCAAAGGCTCAGCGAGCCATGCCGAAACCACACTAGGGCCTGAAGCAATCCTGCGGTGTTGCGGCCAGCTCACAAGAAAGCGAGTTGAAGAAAGGAGCTCAGGGGCACTGTAATGCACAAACCTGCAGAGTTATCAATGACAGCTATTGTCCAAAAATATATTGAAGTAAGGCTGCCAAGAGGACTTGAAAGTGGGGCAGAATTGCAGGAAACCGATTTCAGGAGGTAGACTGGAATTGCATGTAAAGCATAGGAAAAGAGGCAGAACGTCCACAATGATGCACTTGGCCAAAAAGGGCGTATTCTTTTTTTCCTGAATATATTCAGGAAAAAACGCATACGCCCTTTTTGGCCAACGAAGCAAGCTTACAAAGGAAATCTGCACTACAATGAAGTCTCACTGCCCCCCGGTCAAAAGGGCCATCTGAAAAAAGTGTAAAATCCAGAAAGTCAGGACAGGCCATGGAGAACTGGGAGCCTACTTAGGCTGATGGGCGGGATGTAAATTGCCAACAGCCACTCTGGAGAAGTGTATGGTGTTTCCTGAAACATCTAAAAAACAAAGCAACAGAGCCTAGGGCACTTCCACTTATGGTCCTATAGATTAGGGAAATTAAAATCAAAAAGACACAGCCACCCCAAAGTTTGGAACGGCTCTGTTTACAAGAACCTCGTTTACGGTACAAGTTCAATATCGCAGAAAGCAAAAAATGGATAAAGAAGTTGTGGTACTTACGTACAATGCAATATCACTCAGCAATGAAATGTATGTCATCAGGCCAGTAGCAGCATAATGAGTGGATTCAGGTACGATGATTCTAAGTGAAATAAGTCACACAGAAAAAGAAACATCATAAGATATCACTAATACACGGAATGTAAACTTGCCTACACAGGAACTGAATTACAAAACAGAATAGGGTCTCAAATGTAGAAAACCAACTTATGCTTGCTTAAGGGGAAAGGTGAGTTGGGGTGCTGCATAAAACCAGAGATTGAAATTAGCACAGATACCTTTCCATAAGCCAAATACGTAATAGACAAGAGCTACTGCTTGCTCAACGAAGTGGACTCAACACCCCATATTAAACGCCTAAGAATATACCTGACTAGTAAGAATCTTAAAACCTATGGATATATATGTCTCCGAAAGAGAATCAAGCGTGTGTACAGCGGCATAAACGCAGCAGTGATAGGATTGGTGAGGTTCGGTGAGCAAATGAAGACCCTTTGAAGTCATATTGCATGGTACCCATTCCATGGTTCTCAACTCTCCAGGTTTAAGGGATTCTTCCTTCAGGTAAAACATGCATGAGGAACCCAGAGTATGATCCAACGTGTGATCGGGAAACGTGTTCAAATGTGTCTCAGTTTTCGTCCCCTGGTACTCGGGTGCAACATTCCAGACGCTTTACAAACACTCTCCCCACTTGGAGAGTCAGTGCCTTTAACCTCCTGTTTGGCCCAGTTTGCAATTTCTGCGGAAAATGAACAGGAATAGGGAGAACACATGAGAGACTAGCTGGAGGTGTCTGGACGGGCAAATTTAACTCTCATTTCCCACCAAGAAGAGGAATTAACCAAAGGCTCAGCGAGCCATGCCGGAACCACACTAGGGACTGAAGCAATCCTGCGGTGTTGCGGCCAGCTCACAAGAAAGCGAGTTGAAGAAAGGAGCTCAGGGGCACTGTAATTCACAAACCTGCAGAGTTATAAATGACAGCTATCGTCCAAAAATATATTGAAGTAAGGCTGCCAAGAGGACTTGAAAGCGGGGCAGAATTGCAGGAAACCGATTTCAGGAGGTAGACTGGAATTGCATGTAAAGCATAGGAAAAGAGGCAGAACGTCCACAATGATGCACTTGGCCAAAAAGCGCGTATTCTTTTTTTCCTGAATATATTCAGGAAAAAACGCATACGCACTTTTTGGCCAACCAAGCAAGCTTGCAAAGGAAATCTGCACTACAATGAAGTCTCACTGCCCCCCGGTCAAAAGGGCCATCTGAAAAAAGTGTAAAATCCAGAAAGGCAGGACAGGCCATGGAGAACTGGGAGCCTAGTTAGACTGATGGGCGGGATGTAAATTGCCAACAGCCACTCTGGAGAAGTGTATGGTGTTTCCTGAAACATCTAAAAAACAAAGCAACAGAGCCTAGGGCAATTCCACTTATGGTCCTATAGATTAGGGAAATTAAAATCAAAAAGACACAGCCACCCCAAAGTTTGGAACGGCTCTGTTTACAAGAACCTCGTTTACGGTACAAGTTCAATATCGCAGAAAGCAAAAAATGGATAAAGAAGTTGTGGTACTTACGTACAATGCAATATCACTCAGCAATGAAATCTATGTCATCAGGCCAGTAGCAGCATAATGAGTGGATTCAGGTACGATGATTCTAAGTGAAATAAGTCACACAGAAAAAGAAACATCATAAGATATCACTAATACACGGAATGTAAACTTGCCTACACAGGAACTGAATTACAAAACAGAATATGGTCTCAAATGTAGAAAACCAACTTATGCTTGCTTAAGGGGAAAGGTGAGTTGGGGTGCTGCATAAAACCAGAGATTGAAATTAACACAGATACCTTTCCATAAGCCAAATATGTAATAGACAAGAGCTACTCCTTGCTCAACGAAGTGGACTCAACACCCCATATTAAACGCCTAAGAATATACCTGACTAGTAAGAATCTTAAAACCTATGGATTTATATGTCTCCGAAAGAGAATCAAGAGTGTTTACAGCGGCATAAACGCAGCAGTGATAGGATTGGTGAGGTTCGGTGAGCAAATGCAGACCCTTTGAAGTCATATTGCATGGTACCCATTCCATGGTTCTCAACTCTCCAGGTTTAAGGGATTCTTCCTTCATCTAAAATATGCATGTGGAACCCAGAGTATGATCCACCGTGTGATCGGGAAACGTGTTCAAATGTGTCTCAGTTTTCGTCCCCTGGTACTCGGGTGCAACATTCCAGACGCTTTACTAACACTCTCCCCACTTGGAGAGTCAGTACCTTTAAACTCCTGTTTGGACCAGTTTGCAATTTCTGCGGAAAATGAACAGGAATAGGGAGAACCAATGAGAGACTAGCTGGAGGTGTCTGGACGGGCAAATTTAACTCTCATTTCCCACCAAGAAGAGGAATTAACCAAAGGCTCAGCGAGCCATGCCGAAACCACACTAGGGCCTGAAGCAATCCTGCGGTGTTGCGGCCAGCTCACAAGAAAGCGAGTTGAAGAAAGGAGCTCAGGGGCACTGTAATGCACAAACCTGCAGAGTTATCAATGACAGCTATTGTCCAAAAATATATTGAAGTAAGGCTGCCAAGAGGACTTGAAAGTGGGGCAGAATTGCAGGAAACCGATTTCAGGAGGTAGACTGGAATTGCATGTAAAGCATAGGAAAAGAGGCAGAACGTCCACAATGATGCACTTGGCCAAAAAGGACGTATGCGTTTTTTCCTGAATATATTCAGGAAAAAATGCATACGCCCTTTTTGGCCAACCAAGCAAGCTTGCAAAGGAAATCTGCACTACAATGAAGTCTCACTGCCCCCCGGTCAAAAGGGCCATCTGAAAAAAGTGTAAAATCCAGAAAGTCAGGACAGGCCATGGAGAACTGGGAGCCTACTTAGACTGATGGGCGGGATGTAAATTGCCAACAGCCACTCTGGAGAAGTGTATGGTGTTTCCTGAAACATCTAAAAAACAAAGCAACAGAGCCTAGGGCACTTCCACTTATGGTCCTATAGATTAGGGAAATTAAAATCAAAAAGACACAGCCACCCCAAAGTTTGGAACGGCTGTGTTTACAAGAACCTCGTTTACGGTACAAGTTCAATATCGCAGAAAGCGAAAAATGGATAAAGAAGTTGTGGTACTTACGTACAATGCAATATCACTCAGCAATGAAATCTATGTCATCAGGCCAGTAGCAGCATAATGAGTGGATTCAGGCACGATGATTCTAAGTGAAATAAGTCACACAGAAAAAGAAACATCATAAGATATCACTAATACACGGAATGTAAACTTGCCTACACAGGAACTGAATTACAAAACAGAATAGGGTCTCAAATGTAGAAAACCAACTTATGCTTGCTTAAGGGGAAAGGTGAGTTGGGGTGCTGCATAAAACCAGAGATTGAAATTAGCACAGATACCTTTCCATAAGCCAAATACGTAATAGACAAGAGCTACTGCTTGCTCAACGAAGTGGACTCAACACCCCATATTAAACGCCTAAGAATATACCTGACTAGTAAGAATCTTAAAACCTATGGATATATATGTCTCCGAAAGAGAATCAAGCGTGTGTACAGCGGCATAAACGCAGCAGTGATAGGATTGGTGAGGTTCGGTGAGCAAATGAAGACCCTTTGAAGTCATATTGCATGGTACCCATTCCATGGTTCTCAACTCTCCAGGTTTAAGGGATTCTTCCTTCAGGTAAAACATGCATGAGGAACCCAGAGTATGATCCAACGTGTGATCGGGAAACGTGTTCAAATGTGTCTCAGTTTTCGTCCCCTGGTACTCGGGTGCAACATTCCAGACGCTTTACAAACACTCTCCCCACTTGGAGAGTCAGTGCCTTTAACCTCCTGTTTGGCCCAGTTTGCAATTTCTGCGGAAAATGAACAGGAATAGGGAGAACACATGAGAGACTAGCTGGAGGTGTCTGGACGGGCAAATTTAACTCTCATTTCCCACCAAGAAGAGGAATTAACCAAAGGCTCAGCGAGCCATGACGGAACCACACTAGGGACTGAAGCAATCCTGCGGTGTTGCGGCCAGCTCACAAGAAAGCGAGTTGAAGAAAGGAGCTCAGGGGCCCTGTAATTCACAAACCTGCAGAGTTATACATGACAGCTATCGTCCAAAAATATATTGAAGTAAGGCTGCCAAGAGGACTTGAAAGCGGGGCAGAATTGCAGGAAACCGATTTCAGGAGGTAGACTGGAATTGCATGTAAAGCATAGGAAAAGAGGCAGAACGTCCACAATGATGCACTTGGCCAAAAAGGGCGTATGCGTTTTTTCCTGAATATATTCAGGAAAAAACGCATACGCCCTTTTTGGCCAACCAAGCAAGCTTGCAAAGGAAATCTGCACTACAATGAAGTCTCACTGCCCCCCGGTCAAAAGGGCCATCTGAAAAAAGTGTAAAATCCAGAAAGGCAGGACAGTCCATGGAGAACTGGGAGCCTTCTTATGCTGATGGGCGGGATGTAAATTGCCAACAGCCACTCTGGAGAAGTGTATGGTGTTTCCTGAAACATCTAAAAAACAAAGCAACAGAGCCTAGGGCACTTCCACTTATGGTCCTGTAGCTTAGGGAAATTAAAATCAAAAAGACACAGCCACCCCAAAGTTTGGGACAGCTCTGTTTACAAGAACCTCGTTTACGGTACAAGTTCAATATCACAGAAAGCGAAAAATGGATAAAGAAGTTGTGGTACTAACGTACAATGCAATATCACTCAGCAATGAAATCTATGTCATCAGGCCCATAGCAGCATAATGAGTGGATTCAGGTACGATGATTCTAAGTGAAATATGTCACACAGAAAAAGAAACATCATAAGATATCACTAATACACGGAATGTAAACTTGGCTACACAGGAACTGAATTACAAAACAGAATAGGGTCTCAAATGTAGAAAACCAACTTATGCTTGCTTAAGGGGAAAGGTGAGTTGGGGTGCTGCATAAAACCAGAGATTGAAATTAGCACAGATACCTTTCCATAAGACAAATATGTAATAGACAAGAGCTACTGCTTGCTCAACGAAGTGGACTCAACACCCCATATTAAACGCCTAAGAATATACCTGACTAGTAAGAATCTTAAAACCTATGGATTTATATGTCTCCGAAAGAGAATCAAGTGTGTGTACAGCGGCATAAACGCAGCAGTGATAGGATTGGTGAGGTTCGGTGAGCAAATGCAGACCCTTTGAAGTCATATTGCATGGTACCCATTCCATGGTTCTCAACTCTCCAGGTTTAAGGGATTCTTCCTTCAGCTAAAACATGCATGTGGAACCCAGAGTATGATCCACCATGTGATCGGGAAACGTGTTCAAATGTGTCTCAGTTTTCGTCCCCTGGTACTCGGGTGAAACATTCCAGACGCTTTACTAACACTCTCCCCACTTGGAGAGTCAGTGCCTTTAACCTCCTGTTTGGCCCAGTTTGCAATTTCTTCGGAAAATGAACAGGAATAGGGAGAACCAATGAGAGACTAGCTGGAGGTGTCTGGACGGGCAAATTTAACTCTCATTTCCCACCAGGAAGAAGAATTAACCAAAGGCTCAGCCTGCCGTGCCGGAACCACACTAGGGCATGAAGCAATCCTGCGGTGTTGCGGCCAGCTCACAAGAAAGCGAGTTGAAGAAAGGAGCTCAGGGGCACTGTAATTCACAAACCTGCAGAGTTATAAATGACAGCTATCGTCCAAAAATATATTGAAGTAAGGCTGCCAAGAGGACTTGAAAGCGGGTCAGAATTGCAGGAAACCGATTTCAGGAGGTAGACTGGAATTGCATGTAAAGCATAGGAAAAGAGGCAGAACGTCCACAATGATGCACTTGGCCAAAAAGGGCGTATTCTTTTTTTCCTGAATATATTCAGGAAAAAACGCATACGCCCTTTTTGGCCAACCAAGCAAGCTTACAAAGGAAATCTGCACTACAATGAAGTCTCACTGCCCCCCGGTCAAAAGGGCCATCTGAAAAAAGTGTAAAATCCAGAAAGTCAGGACAGGCCATGGAGAACTGGGAGCCTACTTAGGCTGATGGGCGGGATGTAAATTGCCAACAGCCACTCTGGAGAAGTGTATGGTGTTTCCTGAAACATCTAAAAAACAAAGCAACAGAGCCTAGGGCACTTCCACTTATGGTCCTATAGATTAGGGAAATTAAAATCAAAAAGACACAGCCACCCCAAAGTTTGGAACGGCTCTGTTTACAAGAACCTCGTTTACGGTACAAGTTCAATATCGCAGAAAGCAAAAAATGGATAAAGAAGTTGTGGTACTTACGTACAATGCAATATCACTCAGCAATGAAATGTATGTCATCAGGCCAGTAGCAGCATAATGAGTGGATTCAGGTACGATGATTCTAAGTGAAATAAGTCACACAGAAAAAGAAACATCATAAGATATCACTAATACACGGAATGTAAACTTGCCTACACAGGAACTGAATTACAAAACAGAATAGGGTCTCAAATGTAGAAAACCAACTTATGCTTGCTTAAGGGGAAAGGTGAGTTGGGGTGCTGCATAAAACCAGAGATTGAAATTAGCACAGATACCTTTCCATAAGCCAAATACGTAATAGACAAGAGCTACTGCTTGCTCAACGAAGTGGACTCAACACCCCATATTAAACGCCTAAGAATATACCTGACTAGTAAGAATCTTAAAACCTATGGATATATATGTCTCCGAAAGAGAATCAAGCGTGTGTACAGCAGCATAAACGCAGCAGTGATAGGATTGGTGAGGTTCGGTGAGCAAATGAAGACCCTTTGAAGTCATATTGCATGGTACCCATTCCATGGTTCTCAACTCTCCAGGTTTAAGGGATTCTTCCTTCAGGTAAAACATGCATGAGGAACCCAGAGTATGATCCAACGTGTGATCGGGAAACGTGTTCAAATGTGTCTCAGTTTTCGTCCCCTGGTACTCGGGTGCAACATTCCAGACGCTTTACAAACACTCTCCCCACTTGGAGAGTCAGTGCCTTTAACCTCCTGTTTGGCCCAGTTTGCAATTTCTGCGGAAAATGAACAGGAATAGGGAGAACACATGAGAGACTAGCTGGAGGTGTCTGGACGGGCAAATTTAACTCTCATTTCCCACCAAGAAGAGGAATTAACCAAAGGCTCAGCGAGCCATGCCGGAACCACACTAGGGACTGAAGCAATCCTGCGGTGTTGCGGCCAGCTCACAAGAAAGCGAGTTGAAGAAAGGAGCTCAGGGGCACTGTAATTCACAAACCTGCAGAGTTATAAATGACAGCTATCGTCCAAAAATATATTGAAGTAAGGCTGCCAAGAGGACTTGAAAGCGGGGCAGAATTGCAGGAAACCGATTTCAGGAGGTAGACTGGAATTGCATGTAAAGCATAGGAAAAGAGGCAGAACGTCCACAATGATGCACTTGGCCAAAAAGCGCGTATTCTTTTTTTCCTGAATATATTCAGGAAAAAACGCATACGCACTTTTTGGCCAACCAAGCAAGCTTGCAAAGGAAATCTGCACTACAATGAAGTCTCACTGCCCCCCGGTCAAAAGGGCCATCTGAAAAAAGTGTAAAATCCAGAAAGGCAGGACAGGCCATGGAGAACTGGGAGCCTAGTTAGACTGATGGGCGGGATGTAAATTGCCAACAGCCACTCTGGAGAAGTGTATGGTGTTTCCTGAAACATCTAAAAAACAAAGCAACAGAGCCTAGGGCAATTCCACTTATGGTCCTATAGATTAGGGAAATTAAAATCAAAAAGACACAGCCACCCCAAAGTTTGGAACGGCTCTGTTTACAAGAACCTCGTTTACGGTACAAGTTCAATATCGCAGAAAGCAAAAAATGGATAAAGAAGTTGTGGTACTTACGTACAATGCAATATCACTCAGCAATGAAATCTATGTCATCAGGCCAGTAGCAGCATAATGAGTGGATTCAGGTACGATGATTCTAAGTGAAATAAGTCACACAGAAAAAGAAACATCATAAGATATCACTAATACACGGAATGTAAACTTGCCTACACAGGAACTGAATTACAAAACAGAATAGGGTCTCAAATGTAGAAAACCAACTTATGCTTGCTTAAGGGGAAAGGTGAGTTGGGGTACTGCATAAAACCAGAGATTGAAATTAACACAGATACCTTTCCATAAGCCAAATACGTAATAGACAAGAGCTACTGCTTGCTCAACGAAGTGGACTCAACACCCCATATTAAACGCCTAAGAATATACCTGACTAGTAAGAATCTTAAAACCTATGGATATATATGTCTCCGAAAGAGAATCAAGCGTGTGTACAGCGGCATAAACGCAGCAGTGATAGGATTGGTGAGGTTCGGTGAGCAAATGAAGACCCTTTGAAGTCATATTGCATGGTACCCATTCCATGGTTCTCAACTCTCCAGGTTTAAGGGATTCTTCCTTCAGGTAAAACATGCATGAGGAACCCAGAGTATGATCCAACGTGTGATCGGGAAACGTGTTCAAATGTGTCTCAGTTTTCGTCCCCTGGTACTCGGGTGCAACATTCCAGACGCTTTACAAACACTCTCCCCACTTGGAGAGTCAGTGCCTTTAACCTCCTGTTTGGCCCAGTTTGCAATTTCTGCGGAAAATGAACAGGAATAGGGAGAACACATGAGAGACTAGCTGGAGGTGTCTGGACGGGCAAATTTAACTCTCATTTCCCACCAAGAAGAGGAATTAACCAAAGGCTCAGCGAGCCATGCCGGAACCACACTAGGGACTGAAGCAATCCTGCGGTGTTGCGGCCAGCTCACAAGAAAGCGAGTTGAAGAAAGGAGCTCAGGGGCACTGTAATTCACAAACCTGCAGAGTTATAAATGACAGCTATCGTCCAAAAATATATTGAAGTAAGGCTGCCAAGAGGACTTGAAAGCGGGGCAGAATTGCAGGAAACCGATTTCAGGAGGTAGACTGGAATTGCATGTAAAGCATAGGAAAAGAGGCAGAACGTCCACAATGATGCACTTGGCCAAAAAGCGCGTATTCTTTTTTTCCTGAATATATTCAGGAAAAAACGCATACGCACTTTTTGGCCAACCAAGCAAGCTTGCAAAGGAAATCTGCACTACAATGAAGTCTCACTGCCCCCCGGTCAAAAGGGCCATCTGAAAAAAGTGTAAAATCCAGAAAGGCAGGACAGGCCATGGAGAACTGGGAGCCTAGTTAGACTGATGGGCGGGATGTAAATTGCCAACAGCCACTCTGGAGAAGTGTATGGTGTTTCCTGAAACATCTAAAAAACAAAGCAACAGAGCCTAGGGCAATTCCACTTATGGTCCTATAGATTAGGGAAATTAAAATCAAAAAGACACAGCCACCCCAAAGTTTGGAACGGCTCTGTTTACAAGAACCTCGTTTACGGTACAAGTTCAATATCGCAGAAAGCAAAAAATGGATAAAGAAGTTGTGGTACTTACGTACAATGCAATATCACTCAGCAATGAAATCTATGTCATCAGGCCAGTAGCAGCATAATGAGTGGATTCAGGTACGATGATTCTAAGTGAAATAAGTCACACAGAAAAAGAAACATCATAAGATATCACTAATACACGGAATGTAAACTTGCCTACACAGGAACTGAATTACAAAACAGAATAGGGTCTCAAATGTAGAAAACCAACTTATGCTTGCTTAAGGGGAAAGGTGAGTTGGGGTGCTGCATAAAACCAGAGATTGAAATTAACACAGATACCTTTCCATAAGCCAAATATGTAATAGACAAGAGCTACTCCTTGCTCAACGAAGTGGACTCAACACCCCATATTAAACGCCTAAGAATATACCTGACTAGTAAGAATCTTAAAACCTATGGATTTATATGTCTCCGAAAGAGAATCTAGCGTGTGTACAGTGGCATAAACGCAGCAGTGAAAGGATTGGTGAGGTTCGGTGAGCAAATGAAGACCCTTTGAAGGCAAATTGCATGGTACCCATTCCACGGTTCTCAACTCTCCAGGTTTAAGGGATTCTTCCTTCAGCTAAAACATGCATGTGGAACCCAGAGTATGATCCAACGTGTGATCGGGAAACGTGTTCAAATGTGTCTCAGTTTTCGTCTCCTGGTACTCGGGTGCAACATTCCAGACGCTTTACTAACACTCTCCCCACTTGGAGAGTCAGTGCCTTTAACCTCCTGTTGGGCCCAGTTTGCAATTTCTGCAGAAAATGAACAGGAATAGGGAGAACCAATGAGAGACTAGCTGGAGGTGTCTGGACGGGCAAATTTAACTCTCATTTCCCACCAGGAAGAGGAATTAACCAAAGGCTCAGCGTGCCATGCCAGTACCACACTAGGGCCTGAAGCAATCCTGCAGTGTTGCGGCCAGCTCACAAGAAAGTGAGTTGAAGAAAGGAGCTCAGGGGCCCTGTAATTCACAAACCTGCACAGTTATACATGACAGCTATCGTCCAAAAATATATTGAAGTAAGGCTGCCAAGAGGACTTGAAAGCGGGGCAGAATTGCAGGAAACCGATTTCAGGAGGTAGACTGGAATTGCATGTAAAGCATAGGAAAAGAGGCAGAACGTCCACAATGATGCACTTGGCCAAAAAGGGCGTATGCGTTTTTTCCTGAATATATTCAGGAAAAAACGCATACGCCCTTTTTGGCCAACCAAGCAAGCTTGCAAAGGAAATCTGCACTACAATGAAGTCTCACTGCCCCCCGGTCAAAAGGGCCATCTGAAAAAAGTGTAAAATCCAGAAAGGCAGGACAGGCCATGGAGAACTGGGAGCCTAGTTAGACTGATGGGCGGGATGTAAATTGCCAACAGCCACTCTGGAGAAGTGTATGGTGTTTCCTGAAACATCTAAAAAACAAAGCAACAGAGCCTAGGGCACTTCCACTTATGGTCCTATAGCTTAGGGAAATTAAAATCAAAAAGACACAGCCACCACAAAGTTTGGGACAGCTCTGTTTACAAGAACCTCGTTTACGGTACAAGTTCAATATCACAGAAAGCGAAAAATGGATAAAGAACTTGTGGTACTAACGTACAATGCAATATCACTCAGCAATTAAATCTATGTCATCAGGCCCATAGCAGCATAATGAGTGGATTCAGGTACGATGATTGTAAGTGAAATATGTCACAGAGAAAAAGAAACATCATAAGATATCACTAATACACGGAATGTAAACTTGGCTACACAGGAACTGAATTACAAAACAGAATAGCAACTCAAATGTAGAAAACCAACGTATGCTTGCTTAAGGGGAAAGGTGAGTTGGGGTGCTGCATAAAACCAGAGATTGAAATTAACACAGATACCTTTCCATAAGCCAAATATGTAATAGACAAGAGCTACTCCTTGCTCAACGAAGTGGACTCAACACCCCATATTAAACGCCTAAGAATATACCTGACTAGTAAGAATCTTAAAACCTATGGATTTATATGTCTCCGAAAGAGAATCAAGAGTTTTTACAGCGGCATAAACGCAGCAGTGATAGGATTGCTGAGGTTCGGTGAGCAAATGCAGACCCTTTGAAGTCATATTGCATGGTACCCATTCCATGGTTCTCAACTCTCCAGGTTTAAGGGATTCTTCCTTCATCTAAAATATGCATGTGGAACCCAGAGTATGATCCACCGTGTGATCGGGAAACGTGTTCAAATGTGTCTCAGTTTTCGTCCCCTGGTACTCGGGTGCAACATTCCAGACGCTTTACTAACACTCTCCCCACTTGGAGAGTCAGTACCTTTAAACTCCTGTTCGGACCAGTTTGCAATTTCTGCGGAAAATGAACAGGAATAGGGAGAACCAATGAGAGACTAGCTGGAGGTGTCTGGACGGGCAAATTTAACTCTCATTTCCCACCAAGAAGAGGAATTAACCAAAGGCTCAGCGAGCCATGCCGAAACCACACTAGGGCCTGAAGCAATCCTGCGGTGTTGCGGCCAGCTCACAAGAAAGCGAGTTGAAGAAAGGAGCTCAGGGGCACTGTAATGCACAAACCTGCAGAGTTATCAATGACAGCTATTGTCCAAAAATATATTGAAGTAAGGCTGCCAAGAGGACTTGAAAGTGGGGCAGAATTGCAGGAAACCGATTTCAGGAGGTAGACTGGAATTGCATGTAAAGCATAGGAAAAGAGGCAGAACGTCCACAATGATGCACTTGGCCAAAAAGGATGTATGCGTTTTTTCCTGAATATATTCAGGAAAAAATGCATACGCCCTTTTTGGCCAACCAAGCAAGCTTGCAAAGGAAATCTGCACTACAATGAAGTCTCACTGCCCCCCGGTCAAAAGGGCCATCTGAAAAAAGTGTAAAATCCAGAAAGTCAGGACAGGCCATGGAGAACTGGGAGCCTACTTAGACTGATGGGCGGGATGTAAATTGCCAACAGCCACTCTGGAGAAGTGTATGGTGTTTCCTGAAACATCTAAAAAACAAAGCAACAGAGCCTAGGGCACTTCCACTTATGGTCCTATAGATTAGGGAAATTAAAATCAAAAAGACACAGCCACCCCAAAGTTTGTAACGGCTGTGTTTACAAGAACCTCGTTTACGGTACAAGTTCAATATCGCAGAAAGCGAAAAATGGATAAAGAAGTTGTGGTACTTACGTACAATGCAATATCACTCAGCAATGAAATCTATGTCATCAGGCCAGTAGCAGCATAATGAGTGGATTCAGGCACGATGATTCTAAGTGAAATAAGTCACACAGAAAAAGAAACATCATAAGATATCACTAATACACGGAATGTAAACTTGCCTACACAGGAACTGAATTACAAAACAGAATAGGGTCTCAAATGTAGAAAACCAACTTATGCTTGCTTAAGGGGAAAGGTGAGTTGGGGTGCTGCATAAAACCAGAGATTGAAATTAGCACAGATACCTTTCCATAAGCCAAATACGTAATAGACAAGAGCTACTGCTTGCTCAACGAAGTGGACTCAACACCCCATATTAAACGCCTAAGAATATACCTGACTAGTAAGAATCTTAAAACCTATGGATATATATGTCTCCGAAAGAGAATCAAGCGTGTGTACAGCGGCATAAACGCAGCAGTGATAGGATTGGTGAGGTTCGGTGAGCAAATGAAGACCCTTTGAAGTCATATTGCATGGTACCCATTCCATGGTTCTCAACTCTCCAGGTTTAAGGGATTCTTCCTTCAGGTAAAACATGCATGAGGAACCCAGAGTATGATCCAACGTGTGATCGGGAAACGTGTTCAAATGTGTCTCAGTTTTCGTCCCCTGGTACTCGGGTGCAACATTCCAGACGCTTTACAAACACTCTCCCCACTTGGAGAGTCAGTGCCTTTAACCTCCTGTTTGGCCCAGTTTGCAATTTCTGCGGAAAATGAACAGGAATAGGGAGAACACATGAGAGACTAGCTGGAGGTGTCTGGACGGGCAAATTTAACTCTCATTTCCCACCAAGAAGAGGAATTAACCAAAGGCTCAGCGAGCCATGACGGAACCACACTAGGGACTGAAGCAATCCTGTGGTGTTGCGGCCAGCTAACAAGAAAGCGAGTTGAAGAAAGGAGCTCAGGGGCCCTGTAATTCACAAACCTGCAGAGTTATACATGACAGCTATCGTCCAAAAATATATTGAAGTAAGGCTGCCAAGAGGACTTGAAAGCGGGGCAGAATTGCAGGAAACCGATTTCAGGAGGTAGACTGGAATTGCATGTAAAGCATAGGAAAAGAGGCAGAACGTCCACAATGATGCACTTGGCCAAAAAGGGCGTATGCGTTTTTTCCTGAATATATTCAGGAAAAAACGCATACGCCCTTTTTGGCCAACCAAGCAAGCTTGCAAAGGAAATCTGCACTACAATGAAGTCTCACTGCCCCCCGGTCAAAAGGGCCATCTGAAAAAAGTGTAAAATCCAGAAAGGCAGGACAGTCCATGGAGAACTGGGAGCCTTCTTATGCTGATGGGCGGGATGTAAATTGCCAACAGCCACTCTGGAGAAGTGTATGGTGTTTCCTGAAACATCTAAAAAACAAAGCAACAGAGCCTAGGGCACTTCCACTTATGGTCCTATAGCTTAGGGAAATTAAAATCAAAAAGACACAGCCACCCCAAAGTTTGGGACAGCTCTGTTTACAAGAACCTCGTTTACGGTACAAGTTCAATATCACAGAAAGCGAAAAATGGATAAAGAAGTTGTGGTACTAACGTACAATGCAATATCACTCAGCAATGAAATCTATGTCATCAGGCCCATAGCAGCATAATGAGTGGATTCAGGTACGATGATTCTAAGTGAAATATGTCACACAGAAAAAGAAACATCATAAGATATCACTAATACACGGAATGTAAACTTGGCTACACAGGAACTGAATTACAAAACAGAATAGGGTCTCAAATGTAGAAAACCAACTTATGCTTGCTTAAGGGGAAAGGTGAGTTGGGGTGCTGCATAAAACCAGAGATTGAAATTAGCACAGATACCTTTCCATAAGACAAATATGTAATAGACAAGAGCTACTGCTTGCTCAACGAAGTGGACTCAACACCCCATATTAAACGCCTAAGAATATACCTGACTAGTAAGAATCTTAAAACCTATGGATTTATATGTCTCCGAAAGAGAATCAAGTGTGTGTACAGCGGCATAAACGCAGCAGTGATAGGATTGGTGAGGTTCGGTGAGCAAATGCAGACCCTTTGAAGTCATATTTCATGGTACCCATTCCATGGTTCTCAACTCTCCAGGTTTAAGGGATTCTTCCTTCAGCTAAAACATGCATGTGGAACCCAGAGTATGATCCACCATGTGATCGGGAAACGTGTTCAAATGTGTCTCAGTTTTCGTCCCCTGGTACTCGGGTGAAACATTCCAGACGCTTTACTAACACTCTCCCCACTTGGAGAGTCAGTGCCTTTAACCTCCTGTTTGGCCCAGTTTGCAATTTCTTCGGAAAATGAACAGGAATAGGGAGAACCAATGAGAGACTAGCTGGAGGTGTCTGGACGGGCAAATTTTACTCTCATTTCCCACCAGGAAGAAGAATTAACCAAAGGCTCAGCCTGCCGTGCCGGAACCACACTAGGGCATGAAGCAATCCTGCGGTGTTGCGGCCAGCTCACAAGAAAGCGAGTTGAAGAAAGGAGCTCAGGGGCACTGTAATTCACAAACCTGCAGAGTTATAAATGACAGCTATCGTCCAAAAATATATTGAAGTAAGGCTGCCAAGAGGACTTGAAAGCGGGTCAGAATTGCAGGAAACCGATTTCAGGAGATAGACTGGAATTGCATGTAAAGCATAGGAAAAGAGGCAGAACGTCCACAATGATGCACTTGGCCAAAAAGGGCGTATTCTTTTTTTCCTGAATATATTCAGGAAAAAACGCATACGCCCTTTTTGGCCAACCAAGCAAGCTTACAAAGGAAATCTGCACTACAATGAAGTCTCACTGCCCCCTGGTCAAAAGGGCCATCTGAAAAAAGTGTAAAATCCAGAAAGGCAGGACAGGCCATGGAGAACTGGGAGCCTAGTTAGACTGATGGGCGGGATGTAAATTGCCAACAGCCACTCTGGAGAAGTGTATGGTGTTTCCTGAAACATCTAAAAAACAAAGCAACAGAGCCTAGGGCAATTCCACTTATGGTCCTATAGATTAGGGAAATTAAAATCAAAAAGACACAGCCACCCCAAAGTTTGGAACGGCTCTGTTTACAAGAACCTCGTTTACGGTACAAGTTCAATATCGCAGAAAGCAAAAAATGGATAAAGAAGTTGTGGTACTTACGTACAATGCAATATCACTCAGCAATGAAATCTATGTCATCAGGCCAGTAGCAGCATAATGAGTGGATTCAGGTACGATGATTCTAAGTGAAATAAGTCACACAGAAAAAGAAACATCATAAGATATCACTAATACACGGAATGTAAACTTGCCTACACAGGAACTGAATTACAAAACAGAATAGGGTCTCAAATGTAGAAAACCAACTTATGCTTGCTTAAGGGGAAAGGTGAGTTGGGGTGCTGCATAAAACCAGAGATTGAAATTAACACAGATACCTTTCCATAAGCCAAATATGTAATAGACAAGAGCTACTCCTTGCTCAACGAAGTGGACTCAACACCCCATATTAAACGCCTAAGAATATACCTGACTAGTAAGAATCTTAAAACCTATGGATTTATATGTCTCCGAAAGAGAATCTAGCGTGTGTACAGTGGCATAAACGCAGCAGTGAAAGGATTGGTGAGGTTCGGTGAGCAAATGAAGACCCTTTGAAGGCAAATTGCATGGTACCCATTCCACGGTTCTCAACTCTCCAGGTTTAAGGGATTCTTCCTTCAGCTAAAACATGCATGTGGAACCCAGAGTATGATCCAACGTGTGATCGGGAAACGTGTTCAAATGTGTCTCAGTTTTC
Source organism: Pseudorca crassidens (assembly GCF_039906515.1). Classification (NCBI taxonomy): domain Eukaryota; kingdom Metazoa; phylum Chordata; class Mammalia; order Artiodactyla; family Delphinidae; genus Pseudorca; species Pseudorca crassidens. The sequence goes on from NW_027135939.1 coordinate 914,560, forward strand.
GTGTCCTGGTACTCGGGTGCAACATTCCAGACGCTTTACTAACACTCTCCCCACTTGGAGAGTCAGTGCCTTTAACCTCCTGTTTGGCCCAGTTTGCAATTTCTGCAGAAAATGAACAGGAATAGGGGAACCAATGAGAGACTAGCTGGAGGTGTCTGGATGGGCAAATTTAACTCTCATTTCCCACCAGGAAGAGGAATTAACCAAAGGCTCAGCGTGCCATGCCAGTACCACACTAGGGCCTGAAGCAATCCTGCAGTGTTGCGGCCAGCTCACAAGAAAGTGAGTTGAAGAAAGGAGCTCAGGGGCCCTGTAATTCACAAACCTGCACAGTTATACATGACAGCTATCGTCCAAAAATATATTGAAGTAAGGCTGCCAAGAGGACTTGAAAGCGGGGCAGAATTGCAGGAAACCGATTTCAGGAGGTAGACTGGAATTGCATGTAAAGCATAGGAAAAGAGGCAGAACGTCCACAATGATGCACTTGGCCAAAAAGGGCGTATGCGTTTTTTCCTGAATATATTCAGGAAAAAACGCATACGCCCTTTTTGGCCAACCAAGCAAGCTTGCAAAGGAAATCTGCACTACAATGAAGTCTCACTGCCCCCCGGTCAAAAGGGCCATCTGAAAAAAGTGTAAAATCCAGAAAGGCAGGACAGGCCATGGAGAACTGGGAGCCTAGTTAGACTGATGGGCGGGATGTAAATTGCCAACAGCCACTCTGGAGAAGTGTATGGTGTTTCCTGAAACATCTAAAAAACAAAGCAACAGAGCCTAGGGCACTTCCACTTATGGTCCTATAGCTTAGGGAAATTAAAATCAAAAAGACACAGCCACCCCAAAGTTTGGGACAGCTCTGTTTACAAGAACCTCGTTTACGGTACAAGTTCAATATCACAGAAAGCGAAAAATGGATAAAGAAGTTGTGGTACTAACGTACAATGCAATATCACTCAGCAATGAAATCTATGTCATCAGGCCCATAGCAGCATAATGAGTGGATTCAGGTACGATGATTCTAAGTGAAATATGTCACACAGAAAAAGAAACATCATAAGATATCACTAATACACGGAATGTAAACTTGGCTACACAGGAACTGAATTACAAAACAGAATAGGGTCTCAAATGTAGAAAACCAACTTATGCTTGCTTAAGGGGAAAGGTGAGTTGGGGTGCTGCATAAAACCAGAGATTGAAATTAGCACAGATACCTTTCCATAAGACAAATATGTAATAGACAAGAGCTACTGCTTGCTCAACGAAGTGGACTCAACACCCCATATTAAACGCCTAAGAATATACCTGACTAGTAAGAATCTTAAAACCTATGGATTTATATGTCTCCGAAAGAGAATCAAGTGTGTGTACAGCGGCATAAACGCAGCAGTGATAGGATTGGTGAGGTTCGGTGAGCAAATGCAGACCCTTTGAAGTCATATTTCATGGTACCCATTCCATGGTTCTCAACTCTCCAGGTTTAAGGGATTCTTCCTTCAGCTAAAACATGCATGTGGAACCCAGAGTATGATCCACCATGTGATCGGGAAACGTGTTCAAATGTGTCTCAGTTTTCGTCCCCTGGTACTCGGGTGAAACATTCCAGACGCTTTACTAACACTCTCCCCACTTGGAGAGTCAGTGCCTTTAACCTCCTGTTTGGCCCAGTTTGCAATTTCTTCGGAAAATGAACAGGAATAGGGAGAACCAATGAGAGACTAGCTGGAGGTGTCTGGACGGGCAAATTTTACTCTCATTTCCCACCAGGAAGAAGAATTAACCAAAGGCTCAGCCTGCCGTGCCGGAACCACACTAGGGCATGAAGCAATCCTGCGGTGTTGCGGCCAGCTCACAAGAAAGCGAGTTGAAGAAAGGAGCTCAGGGGCACTGTAATTCACAAACCTGCAGAGTTATAAATGACAGCTATCGTCCAAAAATATATTGAAGTAAGGCTGCCAAGAGGACTTGAAAGCGGGTCAGAATTGCAGGAAACCGATTTCAGGAGATAGACTGGAATTGCATGTAAAGCATAGGAAAAGAGGCAGAACGTCCACAATGATGCACTTGGCCAAAAAGGGCGTATTCTTTTTTTCCTGAATATATTCAGGAAAAAACGCATACGCCCTTTTTGGCCAACCAAGCAAGCTTACAAAGGAAATCTGCACTACAATGAAGTCTCACTGCCCCCTGGTCAAAAGGGCCATCTGAAAAAAGTGTAAAATCCAGAAAGGCAGGACAGGCCATGGAGAACTGGGAGCCTAGTTAGACTGATGGGCGGGATGTAAATTGCCAACAGCCACTCTGGAGAAGTGTATGGTGTTTCCTGAAACATCTAAAAAACAAAGCAACAGAGCCTAGGGCAATTCCACTTATGGTCCTATAGATTAGGGAAATTAAAATCAAAAAGACACAGCCACCCCAAAGTTTGGAACGGCTCTGTTTACAAGAACCTCGTTTACGGTACAAGTTCAATATCGCAGAAAGCAAAAAATGGATAAAGAAGTTGTGGTACTTACGTACAATGCAATATCACTCAGCAATGAAATCTATGTCATCAGGCCAGTAGCAGCATAATGAGTGGATTCAGGTACGATGATTCTAAGTGAAATAAGTCACACAGAAAAAGAAACATCATAAGATATCACTAATACACGGAATGTAAACTTGCCTACACAGGAACTGAATTACAAAACAGAATAGGGTCTCAAATGTAGAAAACCAACTTATGCTTGCTTAAGGGGAAAGGTGAGTTGGGGTGCTGCATAAAACCAGAGATTGAAATTAACACAGATACCTTTCCATAAGCCAAATATGTAATAGACAAGAGCTACTCCTTGCTCAACGAAGTGGACTCAACACCCCATATTAAACGCCTAAGAATATACCTGACTAGTAAGAATCTTAAAACCTATGGATTTATATGTCTCCGAAAGAGAATCTAGCGTGTGTACAGTGGCATAAACGCAGCAGTGAAAGGATTGGTGAGGTTCGGTGAGCAAATGAAGACCCTTTGAAGGCAAATTGCATGGTACCCATTCCACGGTTCTCAACTCTCCAGGTTTAAGGGATTCTTCCTTCAGCTAAAACATGCATGTGGAACCCAGAGTATGATCCAACGTGTGATCGGGAAACGTGTTCAAATGTGTCTCAGTTTTCGTCTCCTGGTACTCGGGTGCAACATTCCAGACGCTTTACTAACACTCTCCCCACTTGGAGAGTCAGTGCCTTTAACCTCCTGTTTGGCCCAGTTTGCAATTTCTGCAGAAAATGAACAGGAATAGGGGAACCAATGAGAGACTAGCTGGAGGTGTCTGGATGGGCAAATTTAACTCTCATTTCCCACCAGGAAGAGGAATTAACCAAAGGCTCAGCGTGCCATGCCAGTACCACACTAGGGCCTGAAGCAATCCTGCAGTGTTGCGGCCAGCTCACAAGAAAGTGAGTTGAAGAAAGGAGCTCAGGGGCCCTGTAATTCACAAACCTGCACAGTTATACATGACAGCTATCGTCCAAAAATATATTGAAGTAAGGCTGCCAAGAGGACTTGAAAGCGGGGCAGAATTGCAGGAAACCGATTTCAGGAGGTAGACTGGAATTGCATGTAAAGCATAGGAAAAGAGGCAGAACGTCCACAATGATGCACTTGGCCAAAAAGGGCGTATGCGTTTTTTCCTGAATATATTCAGGAAAAAACGCATACGCCCTTTTTGGCCAACCAAGCAAGCTTGCAAAGGAAATCTGCACTACAATGAAGTCTCACTGCCCCCCGGTCAAAAGGGCCATCTGAAAAAAGTGTAAAATCCAGTAAGGCAGGACAGGCCATGGAGAACTGGGAGCCTAGTTAGACTGATGGGCGGGATGTAAATTGCCAACAGCCACTCTGGAGAAGTGTATGGTGTTTCCTGAAACATCTAAAAAACAAAGCAACAGAGCCTAGGGCACTTCCACTTATGGTCCTATAGCTTAGGGAAATTAAAATCAAAAAGACACAGCCACCACAAAGTTTGGGACAGCTCTGTTTACAAGAACCTCGTTTACGGTACAAGTTCAATATCACAGAAAGCGAAAAATGGATAAAGAACTTGTGGTACTAACGTACAATGCAATATCACTCAGCAATTAAATCTATGTCATCAGGCCCATAGCAGCATAATGAGTGGATTCAGGTACGATGATTGTAAGTGAAATATGTCACAGAGAAAAAGAAACATCATAAGATATCACTAATACACGGAATGTAAACTTGGCTACACAGGAACTGAATTACAAAACAGAATAGCAACTCAAATGTAGAAAACCAACGTATGCTTGCTTAAGGGGAAAGGTGAGTTGGGGTGCTGCATAAAACCAGAGATTGAAATTAGCACAGATACCTTTCCATAAGCCAAATATGTAATAGACAAGAGCTACTGCTTGCTCAACGAAGTGGACTCAACACCCCATATTAAACGCCTAAGAATATACCTGACTAGTAAGAATCTTAAAACCTATGGATTTATATGTCTCCAAAAGAGAATCAAGTGTGTGTACAGTGGCATAAACGCAGCAGTGAAAGGATTGGTGAGGTTCGGTGAGCAAATGCAGACCCTTTGAAGTCATATTGCATGGTACCCATTCCACGGTTCTCAACTCTCCAGGTTTAAGGGATTCTTCCTTCAGCTAAAACATGCATGTGGAACCCAGAGTATGATCCAACGTGTAATCGGGAAACGTGTTCAAATGTGTCTCAGTTTTCGTCCCCTGGTACTCGGGTGCAACATTCCAGACGCTTTACTAACACTCTCCCCACTTGGAGAGTCATTACCTTTAACCTGCTGTTGGGCCCAGTTTGCAATTTCTGCGGAAAATGAACAGGAATAGGGAGAACCAATGAGAGACTAGCTGGAGGTGTCTGGACGGTTAAATTTAACTCTCATTTCCCACCAGGAAGAGGAATTAACCAAAGGCTCAGCGAGCCATGCCGGAACAACACTAGGGCCTGAAGCAATCCTGCGGTGTTGCGGCCAGCTCACAAGAAAGCGAGTTGAAGAAAGGAGCTCAGGGGCCCTGTAATTCACAAACCTGCAGAGTTATACATGACAGCTATCTTCCAAAAATATATTGAAGTAAGGCTGCCAAGAGGACTTGAAAGCGGGGCAGAATTGCAGGAAACCGATTTCAGGAGGTAGACTGGAATTGCATGTAAAGCATAGGAAAAGAGGCAGAACGTCCACAATGATGCACTTGGCCAAAAAGGGCGTATGCGTTTTTTCCTGAATATATTCAGGAAAAAACGCATACGCCCTTTTTGGCCAACCAAGCAAGCTTGCAAAGGAAATCTGCACTACAATGAAGTCTCACTGCCCCACGGTCAAAAGGGCCATCTGAAAAAAGTGTAAAATCCAGAAAGGCAGGACAGGTCATGGAGAACTGGGAGCCTTGTTATGCTGATGGGCGGGATGTAAATTGCCAACAGCCACTCTGGAGAAGTGTATGGTGTTTCCTGAAACATCTAAAAAACAAAGCAACAGAGCCTAGGGCACTTCCACTTATGGTCCTATAGCTTAGGGAAATTAAAATCAAAAAGACACAGCCACCACAAAGTTTGGGATGGCACTGCTTACAATAACCTCGTTTACGGTACAAGTTCAATATCACAGAAAGCGAAAAATAGATAAAGAAGTTGTGGTACTTACGTACAATGCAATATCACTCAGCAATGAAATGTATGTCATCAGGCCAGTAGCAGCATAATGAGTGGATTCAGGTATGATGATTCTAAGTGAAATAAGTCACACAGAAAAAGAAACATCATAAGGTATCACTAATACACGGAATGTAAACTTGGTTACACAGGAACTGAATTACAAAACAGAATAGGGTCTCAAATGTAGAAAACCAACTTATGCTTGCTTAAGGGGAAAGGTCAGTTGGGGTGCTGCATAAAACCAGAGATAGAAATTAGCACAGATACCTTTCCATAAGCCAAATATGTAATAGGCAAGAGCTACTGCTTGCTCAACGAAGTGGACTCAACACCCCATATTAAACGCCTAAGAATATACCTGACTAGTAAGAATCTTAAAACCTATGGATTTATATGTCTCTGAAAGAGAATCAAGCATGTGTACAGCGGCATAAATGCAACAGTGATAGGATTGGTGAGGTTCGGTGAGCAAATGCAGACCCTTTGAAGTCATATTGCAGGGTTCCCATTCCATGGTTCTCAACTCTTCAGGTTTAAGGGATTCTTCCTTCAGCTAAAACATGCATGTGGAACCCAGAGTATGATCCAACGTGTGATCGGGAAACGTGTTCAAATATGTCTCAGTTTTCATCCCCTGGTACTCGGGTGCAACATTCCAGACGCTTTACTAACACTCTCCCCACTTGGAGAGTCAGTACCTTTAACCTGCTCTTGGGCCCAGTTTGCAATTTCTGCGGAAAATGAACAGGAATAGGGAGAACCAATGAGAGACTAGCTGGAGGTGTCTGGACGGTTAAATTTAACTCTCATTTCCCACCAGGAAGAGGAATTAACCAAAGGCTCAGCGAGCCATGCCGGAACCACACTAGGGCCTGAAGCAATCCTGCGGTGTTGCGGCCAGCTCACAAGAAAGCGAGTTGAAGAAAGGAGCTCAGGGGCCCTGTAATTCACAAACCTGCAGAGTTATAAATGACAGCTATCGTCCAAAAATATATTGAAGTAAGGCTGCCAAGAGGACTTGAAAGCGGGGCAGAATTGCAGGAAACCGATTTCAGGAGGTAGACTGGAATTGCATGTAAAGCATAGGAAAAGAGGCAGAACGTCCACAATGATGCACTTGGCCAAAAAGGGCGTATGCGTTTTTTCCTGAATATATTCAGGAAATAACGCATACGCCCTTTTTGGCCAACCAAGCAAGCTTGCCAAGGAAATCTGCACTACAATGAAGTCTCACTGCCCCCCGGTCAAAAGGGCCATCTGAAAAAAGTGTAAAATCCAGAAAGGCAGGACAGTCCATGGAGAACTCGGAGCCTTGTTATGCTGATGGGCGGGATGTAAATTGCCAACAGCCACTCTGGAGAAGTGTATGGTGTTTCCTGAAACATCTAAAAAACAAAGCAACAGAGCCTAGGGCACTTCCACTTATGGTTCTATAGCTTAGGGAAATTAAAATCAAAAAGACACAGCCACCACAAAGTTTGGGATGGCACTGCTTACAAGAACCTCGTTTACGGTACAAGTTAAATATCACAGAAAGCGAAAAATGGATAAAGAAGTTGTGGTACTTACGTACAATGCAATATCACTCAGCAATGAAATGTATGTCATCAGGCCAGTAGCAGCATAATGAGTGGATTCAGGTACGATGATTCTAAGTGAAATAAGTCACACAGAAAAAGAAACATCATAAGATATCACTAATACACGGAATGTAAACTTCGTTACACAGGAACTGAATTACAAAACAGAATAGTGTCTCAAATGTAGAAAACCAACTTATGCTTGCTTAAGGGGAAAGGTGAGTTGGGGTGCTGCATAAAACCACAGATAGAAATTAGCACAGATACCTTTCCATAAGCCAAATATGTAATAGGCAAGAGCTACTGCTTGCTCAACGAAGTGGACTCAACACCCCATATTAAACGCCTAAGAATATACCTGACTAGTAAGAATCTTAAAACCTATGCATTTATATGTCTCTGAAAGAGAATCAAGCATGTGTACAGCGGCATAAATGCAAAAGTGATAGGATTGGTGAGGTTCGGTGAGCAAATGCAGACCCTTTGAAGTCATATTGCAGGGTTCCCATTCCATGGTTCTCAACTCTTCAGGTTTAAGGGATTCTTCCTTCAGCTAAAACATGCATGTGGAACCCAGAGTATGATCCAACGTGTGATCGGGAAACGTGTTCAAATATGTCTCAGTTTTCATCCCCTGGTACTCGGGTGCAACATTCCAGACGCTTTACTAACACTCTCCCCACTTGGAGAGTCAGTGCCTTTAACCTCCTGTTTGGCCCAGTTTGCAATTTCTGCGGAAAATGAACAGGAATAGGGAGAACCAATGAGAGACTAGCTGGAGGAGTCTGGACGGGCAAATTTAACTCTCATTTCCCACCAGGAAGAGGAATTAACCAAAGGCTCAGCGTGCCATGCCGGAACCACACTAGGGCCTGAAGCAATCCTGCGGTGTTGCAGCCAGCTCACAAGAAAGCGAGTTGAAGAAAGGAACTCAGGGGCCCTGTAGTTCACAAACCTGCAGAGTTATAAATGACAGCTATCGTCCAAAAATATATTGAAGTAAGGCTGCCAAGAGGACTTGAAAGCGGGGCAGAATTGCAGCAAACCGATTTCAGTAGGTAGACTGGAATTGCATGTAAAGCATAGGAAAAGAGGCAGAACGTCCTCAATGATGCACTTGGCCAAAAAGGGCGTATGCGTTTTTTCCTGAATATACTCAGGAAAAAACGCAGACACCCTTTTTGGCCCACCAAGCAAGCTTGCAAAGGAAATCTGCACTACAATGAAGTCTCACTGCCCCCCGTTCAAAAGGGCCATCTGAAAAAAGTGTAAAATCCAGAAAGGCAGGACAGGCCATGGAGAACTGGGAGCCTTCTTATGCTGATGGGCGGGATGTAAATTGCCAACAGCCACTCTGGAGAAGTGTATGGTGTTTCCTGAAACATCTAAAAAACAAGCAACAGAGCCTAGGGCACTTCCACTTATGGTCCTATAGATTAGGGAAATTAAAATGAAAAAGACACAGCCACCCCAAAGTTTGGGACAGCTCTGTTTACAAGAACCTCGTTTACGGTACAAGTTCAATATCGCAGAATGCGAAAAATGGATAAAAAAGTTGTGGTACTTACGTACAATGCAATATCACTCAGCAATGAAATCTATGTCATCAGGCCCGTAGCAGCATAATGAGTGGATTCAGGTACGATGATTCTAATTGAAATAAGTCACACAGAAAAAGAAACATCATAAGATATCACTAATACACGGAATGTAAACTTGCCTACACAGGAACTGAATTACAAAACAGAATAGGGTCTCAAATGTAGAAAACCAACTTATGCTTGCTTAAGCGGAAAGGTGAGTTGGGGTGCTGCATAAAACCAGAGATTGAAATTAGCACAGATACCTTTCCATAAGCCAAATATGTAATAGGCAAGAGCTACTGCTTGCTCAACGAAGTGGATTCAACACCCCATATGAAACGCCTAAGAATATACCTGACTAGTAAGAATCTTAAAACCTATGGATTTATATGTCTCCGAAACAGAATCAAGCGTTTGTACAGTGGCATAAACGCAACAGTGATAGGATTGGTGAGGATTGGTGACCAAATGTAGACCCTTTGATGTCATATTGCATGGTACCCATTCCATGGGTCTCAACTCTCCAGGTTTAAGGGATTCTTCCTTCAGCTAAAACATGCATGTGGAACCCAGAGTATGATCCACCGTGTGATCGGGAAACGTGTTCAAATGTGTCTCAGTTTTCGTCCCCTGGTACTCGGGTGCAACATTCCAGATGCTTTACGAACACTCTCCCCACTTGGAGAGTCAGGGCCTTTAACCTCCTGTTTGGCCCAGTTTGCAATTTCTGCGGAAAATGAACAGGAATAGGGAGAACCAATGAGAGACTAGCTAGAGGAGTCTGGACGGGCAAATTTAACTCTCATTTCCCACCAGGAAGAGGAATTAACCAAAGGCTCAGCGTGCCATGCCGGAACCACACTAGGGCCTGAAGCAATCCTGCGGTGTTGCGGCCAGCTCACAAGAAAGCGAGTTGAAGAAAGGAACTCAGGGGCCCTGTAATTCACAAACCTGCAGAGTTATAAATGACAGCTATCGTCCAAAAATATATTGAAGTAAGGCTGCCAAGAGGACTTGAAAGCGGCGCAGAATTGCAGGAAACCGATTTCAGGAGGTAGACTGGAATTGCATGTAAAGCTTAGGAAAAGAGGCAGAACGTCCTCAATGATGCACTTGGCCAAAAAGGGCGTATGCGTTTTTTCCTGAATATACTCAGGAAAAAACGCAGACACCCTTTTTGGCCCACCAAGCAAGCTTGCAAAGGAAATCTGCACTACAATGAAGTCTCACTGCCCCCCGTTCAAAAGGGACATCTGAAAAAAGTGTAAAATCCAGAAAGGCAGGACAGGCCATGGAGAACTGGGAGCCTTCTTATGCTGATGGGCGGGATGTAAATTGCCAACAGCCACTCTGGAGAAGTGTATGGTGTTTCCTGAAACATCTAAAAAACAAGCAACAGAGCCTAGGGCACTTCCACTTATGGTCCTATAGATTAGGGAAATTAAAATCAAAAAGACACAGCCACCCCAAAGTTTGGGACAGCTCTGTTTACAAGAACCTCGTTTACGGTACAAGTTCAATATCGCAGAATGCGAAAAATGGATAAAAAAGTTGTGGTACTTACGTACAATGCAATATCACTCAGCAATGAAATCTATGTCATCAGGCCAGTAGCGGCATAATGAGTGGATTCAGGTACGATGATTCTAAGTGAAATAAGTCACACAGAAAAAGAAACATCATAAGATATCACTAATACACGGAATTTAAACTTGCCTACACAGGAACTGAATTACAAAACAGAATAGGGTCTCAAATGTAGAAAACCAACTTATGCTTTCTTAAGGGGAAAGGTGAGTTGGGGTGCTGCATAAAACCAGAGATAGAAATTAGCACAGATACCTTTCCATAAGCCAAATATGTAATAGACAAGAGCTACTGCTTGCTCAACGAAGTGGACTCAACACCCCATATTAAACGCCTAAGAATATACCTGACTAGTAAGAATCTTAAAACCTATGGATTTATATGTCTCTGAAAGAGAATCAAGCATGTGTACAGCGGCATAAATGCAACAGTGATAAGATTGGTGAGGTTCGGTGAGCAAATGCAGACCCTTTGAAGTCATATTGCAGGGTTCCCATTCCATGGTTCTCAACTCTTCAGGTTTAAGGGATTCTTCCTTCAGCTAAAACATGCATGTGGAACCCAGAGTATGATCCAACGTGTGATCGGGAAACGTGTTCAAATATGTCTCAGTTTTCATCCCCTGGTACTCGGGTGCAACATTCCAGATGCTTTACTAACACTCTCCCCACTTGGAGAGTCAGTGCCTTTAACCTCCTGTTTGGCCCAGTTTGCAATTTCTGCGGAAAATGAACAGGAATAGGGAGAACCAATGAGAGACTAGCTGGAGGAGTCTGGACGGGCAAATTTAACTCTCATTTCCCACCAGGAAGAGGAATTAACCAAAGGCTCAGCGTGCCATGCCGGAACCACACTAGGGCCTGAAGCAATCCTGCGGTGTTGCGGCCAGCTCACAAGAAAGCGAGTTGAAGAAAGGAACTCAGGGGCCCTGTAATTCACAAACCTGCAGAGTTATAAATGACAGCTATCGTCCAAAAATATATTGAAGTAAGGCTGCCAAGAGGACTTGAATGCGGGGCAGAATTGCAGGAAACCGATTTCAGGAGGTAGACTGGAATTGCATGTAAAGCATAGGAAAAGAGGCAGAACGTCCTCAATGATGCACTTGGCCAAAAAGGGCGTATGAGTTTTTTCCTGAATATACTCAGGAAAAAACGCAGACACCCTTTTTGGCCCACCAAGCAAGCTTGCAAAGGAAATCTGCACTACAATGAAGTCTCACTGCCCCCCGTTCAAAAGGGCCATCTGAAAAAAGTGTAAAATCCAGAAAGGCAGGACAGGCCATGGAGAACTGGGAGCCTTCTTATGCTGATGGGCGGGATGTAAATTGCCAACAGCCACTCTGGAGAAGTGTATGGTGTTTCCTGAAACATCTAAAAAACAAGCAACAGAGCCTAGGGCACTTCCACTTATGGACCTATAGATTAGGGAAATTAAAATGAAAAAGACACAGCCACCCCAAAGTTTGGGACAGCTCTGTTTACAAGAACCTCGTTTACGGTACAAGTTCAATATCGCAGAATGCGAAAAATGGATAAAAAAGTTGTGGTACTTACGTACAATGCAATATCACTCAGCAATGAAATCTATGTCATCAGGCCCGTAGCAGCATAATGAGTGGATTCAGGTACGATGATTCTAATTGAAATAAGTCACACAGAAAAAGAAACATCATAAGATATCACTAATACACGGAATGTAAACTTGGCTACACAGGAACTGAATTACAAAACAGAATAGGGTCTCAAATGTAGAAAACCAACTTATGCTTGCTTAAGCGGAAAGGTGAGTTGGGGTGCTGCATAAAACCAGAGATTGAAATTAGCACAGATACCTTTCCATAAGCCAAATATGTAATAGGCAAGAGCTACTGCTTGCTCAACGAAGTGGACTCAACACCCCATATTAAACGCCTAAGAATATACCTGACTAGTAAGAATCTTAAAACCTATGGATTTATATGTCTCCGAAACAGAATCAAGCGTGTGTACAGCAGCATAAACGCAACAGTGATAGGATTGGTGAGGATTGGTGACCAAATTCAGACCCTTTGATGTCATATTGCATGGTACCCATTCCATGGGTCTCAACTCTCCAGGTTTAAGGGATTCTTCCTTCAGCTAAAACATGCATGTGGAACCCAGAGTATGATCCACCGTGTGATCAGGAAACGTGTTCAAATGTGTCTCAGTTTTCATCCCCTGGTACTCGGGTGCAACATTCCAGATGCTTTACGAACACTCTCCCCACTTGGAGAGTCAGTGCCTTTAACCTCCTGTTTGGCCCAGTTTGCAATTTCTTCGGAAAATGAACAGGAATAGGGAGAACCAATGACAGACTAGCTGGGGGTGGCTGGACGGGCAAATTTAACTCTCATTTCCCACCAGGAAGAGGAATTAACCAAAGGCTCAGCGTGCCATGCCGGCACCACACTAGGGCCTGAAGCAATCCTGCGGTGTTGCGGCCAGCTCACAAGAAAGCGAGTTGAAGAAAGGAGCTCAGGGGCCCTGTAATTTACAAACCTGCAGAGTTATAAATGACAGCTATCGTCCAAAAATATATTGAAGTAAGGCTGCCAAGAGGACTTGAAAGCAGGGCAGAATTGCAGGAAACCGATTTCAGGAGGTAGACTGGAATTGCATGTAAAGCATAGGAAAAGAGGCAGAACGTCCTCAATGATGCACTTGGCCAAAAAGGGCGTATGCTTTTTTCCTGAATATACTCAGGAAAAAACGCATACACCCTTTTTGGTCAACCAAGCAAGGTTGCAAAGGAAATCTGCACTACAATGAAGTCTCACTGCCCCCCGGTCAAAAGGGCCATCTGAAAAAAGTGTAAAATCCAGAAAGGCAGGACAGGCCATGGAGAACTGGGAGCCTAGTTAGACTGACGGGCGGGATGTAAATTGCCAACAGCCACTCTGGAGAAGTGTATGGCGTTTCCTAAAACATCTAAAAAACAAAGCAACAGAGCCTAGAGCACTTCCACTTATGGTCCTATAGATTAGGGAAATTAAAATCAAAAAGAAACAGCCACCCCAAAGTTTGGGACGGCTCTGTTTACAAGAACCTCGGTTACGGTACAAGTTCAATATCGCAGAAACCGAAAAATGGATAAAGAAGTTGTGGTACTTACGTACAATGCAATATCACTCAGCAATGAAATCTATGTCATCAGGCCAGTAGCAGCATAATGAGTGGATTCAGGTACGATGATTCTAAGTGAAATAAGTCACACAGAAAAAGAAACATCATAAGATATCACTAATACACGGAATGTAAACTTGCCTACACAGGAACTGAATTACAAAACAGAATAGGGTCTCAAATGTAGAAAACCAACTTATGCTTGCTTAAGGGGAAAGGTGAGTTGGGGTGCTGCATAAAACCAGAGATTGAAATTAGCACAGATACCTTTCCATAAGCCAAATATGTAATAGACAAGAGCTACTGCTTGCTCAACGAAGTGGACTCAACACCCCATATTAAACGCCTAAGAATATACCTGACTAGAAAGAATCTTAAAACCTATGGATTGATATGTCTACGAAAGAGAATCAAGCGTGTTTACAGCGGCATAAACGCAGCAGTGATAGGATTGGTGAGGTTCGGTGAGCAAAAGCAGACCCTTTGAAGTCATATTGCATGGTACCCATTCCATGGTTCTCAACTCTCCAGGTTTAAGGGATTCTTCCTTCAGCTAAAACATGCATGTGGAACCCAGAGTATGATCCACCGTGTGATCGGGAAACTTGTTCAAATGTGTCTCAGTTTTCGTCCCCTGGTACTCGGGTGCAACATTCCAGATGCTTTACTAAAACTCTCCCCACTTGGAGAGTCAGTGCCTTTAACCTCCTGTTTGGCCCAGTTTGCAATTTCTTCGGAAAATGAACAGGAATAGGGAGAACCAATGAGAGACTAGCTGGAGGTGTCTGGACGGGCAAATTTTACTCTCATTTCCCATCAGGAAGAGGAATTAACCAAAGGCTCAGCGAGCCATGCCAGAACCACACTAGGGCCTGAAGCAATCCTGCGGTGTTGCGGCCAGCTCACAAGAAAGCGAGTTGAAGAAAGGAGCTCAGTGGCACTGTAATTCACAAACCTGCAGAGTTATAAATGACAGCTATCGTCCAAAAATATATTGAAGTAAGGCTGCCAAGAGGACTTGAAAGCGGGGCAGAATTGCAGGAAACCGATTTTAGGAGGTAGACTGGAATTGCATGTAAAGCATAGGAAAAGAGGCAGAACGTCCACAATGATGCACTTGGCCAAAAAGGGCGTATGCGTTTTTTCCTGAATATATTCAGGAAAAAACGCATACGCACTTTTTGGCCAACCAAGCAAGCTTGCAAAGGAAATCTGCACTACAATGAAGTCTCACTGCCCACCGGTCAAAAGGGCCATCTGAAAAAAGTGTAAAATCCAGAAAGGCAGGACAGGCCATGGAGAACTGGGAGCCTTCTTATGCTGATGGGCAGGATGTAAATTGCAAACAGCCACTCTGGAGAAGTGTATGGTGTTTCTTGAAATATCTAAAAAACAAAGCAACAGAGCCTAGGGCACTTCCACTTATGGTCCTATAGCTTAGGGAAATTAAAATCAAAAGGACACAGCCACCCCATAGTTTGGGACAGCTCTGTTTACAAGAACCTCGTTTACGGTACAAGTTCAATATCGCAGGAAGCGAAAAATGGATAAAGAAGTTGTGGTACTTACGTACAATGCAATATCACTCAGCAATGAAATCTATGTCATCAGGCCAGTAGCAGCATAATGAGTGGATTCAGGTACGATGATTCTAAGTGAAATAAGTCACACAGAAAAAGAAACATCATAAGGTATCACTAATACAAGGAACGTAAACTTGGCTACACAGGAACTGAATTACAAAACAGAATAGGGTCTCAAATGTAGAAAACCAACTTACGCTTGCTTACGAGGAAAGGTTAGTTGGGGTGCTGCATAAAACCAGAGATTGAAATTAACACAGATACCTTTCCATAAGCCAAATATGTAATAGACAAGAGCTACTGCTTGCTCAACGAAGTGGACTCAACACCACATATTAAAAGCCTAAGAATATACCTGACTAGTAAAAATCTTAAAACCTATGGATTTATATGTCTCCGAAAGAGAATCAAGTGTGTTTACAGCGGCATAAACGCAGCAGTGATAGGATTGCTGAGGTTTGGTGAGCAAATGCAGACCCTTTGAAGTCATATTGCATGGTACCCATTCCATGGTTCTCAACTCTCCAGGTTTAAGGGATTCTTCCTTCATCTAAAACATGCTTGTGGAACCCAGAGTATGATCCACCGTGTGATCGGGAAACGTGTTCAAATGTGTCTCAGTTTTCGTCCCCTGGTACTCGGGTGCAACATTCCAGACGCTTTACTAACACTCTCCCCACTTGGAGAGTCAGTGCCTTTAAACTCCTGTTTGGCCCAGTTTGCAATTTCTGCGGAAAATGAACAGGAATAGGGAGAACCAATGAGAGACTAGCTGGAGGTGTCTGGACGGGCAAATTTAACTCTCATTTCCCACCAGGAAGAGGAATTAACCAAAGGCTCAGCGAGCCATGCCGAAACCACACTAGGGCCTGAAGCAATCCTGCGGTGTTGCGGCCAGCTCACAAGAAAGCGAGTTGAAGAAAGGAGCTCAGGGGCACTGTAATTCACAAACCTGCAGAGTTATCAATGACAGCTATTGTCCAAAAATATATTGAAGTAAGGCTGCCAAGAGGACTTGAAAGTGGGGCAGAATTGCAGGAAACCGATTTCAGGAGGTAGACTGGAATTGCATGTAAAGCATAGGAAAAGAGGCAGAACGTCCACAATGATGCACTTGGCCAAAAAGGACGTATGCGTTTTTTCCTGAATATATTCAGGAAAAAATGCATACGCCCTTTTTGGCCAACCAAGCAAGCTTGCAAAGGAAATCTGCACTACAATGAAGTCTCACTGTCCCCCGGTCAAAAGGGCCATCTGAAAAAAGTGTAAAATCCAGAAAGTCAGGACAGGCCATGGAGAACTGGGAGCCTACTTAGACTGATGGGCGGGATGTAAATTGCCAACAGCCACTCTGGAGAAGTGTATGGTGTTTCCTGAAACATCTAAAAAACAAAGCAACAGACCCTAGGGCACTTCCACTTATGGTCCTATAGATTAGGGAAATTAAAATCAAAAAGACACAGCCACCCCAAAGTTTGGAACGGCTCTGTTTACAAGAACCTTGTTTACGGTACAAGTTCAATATCGCAGAAAGCAAAAAATGGATAAAGAAGTTGTGGTACTTACGTACAATGCAATATCACTCAGCAATGAAATCTATGTCATCAGGACAGTAGCAGCATAATGAGTGGATTCAGGTACGATGATTCTAAGTGAAATAAGTCACACAGAAAAAGAAACATCATAAGATATCACTAATACACGGAATGTAAACTTGCCTACACAGGAACTGAATTACAAAACAGAATAGGGTCTCAAATGTAGAAAACCAACTTATGCTTGCTTAAGGGGAAAGGTGAGTTGGGGTGCTGCATAAAACCAGAGATTGAAATTAGCACAGATACCTTTCCATAAGCCAAATATGTAATAGACAAGAGCTACTGCTTGCTCAACGAAGTGGACTCAACACCCCATATTAAACGCCTAAAAATATACCTGACTAGTAAGAATCTTAAAACCTATGGATTGATATGTCTACGAAAGAGAATCAAGCGTGTGTACAGCGGCATAAACGCAGCAGTGATAGGATTGGTGAGGTTCGGTGAGCAAATGCAGACCGTTTGATGTCATATTGCATGGTACGCATTCCATGGTTCTCAACTCTCCAGGTTTAAGGGATTCTTCCTTCAGCTAAAACATGCATGTGGAACCCAGAGTATGATCCACCGTGTGATCGGGAAACGTGTTCAAATGTGTCTCAGTTTTCGTCCCCTGGTACTCGGGTGCAACATTCCAGATGCTTTACTAACACTCTCCCCACTTGGAGAGTCAGTGCCTTTAACCTCCTGTTTGGCCCAGTTTGCAATTTCTTCGGAAAATGAACAGGAATAGGGAGAACCAATGAGAGACTAGCTGGAGGTGTCTGGACGGGCAAATTTTACTCTCATTTCCCACCAGGAAGAAGAATTAACCAAAGGCTCAGCCTGCCGTGCCGGAACCACACTAGGGCCTGAAGCAATCCTGCGGTGTTGCGGCCAGCTCACAAGAAAGCGAGTTGAAGAAAGGAGCTCAGGGGCAGTGTAATTCACAAACCTGCAGAGTTATAAATGACAACTATCGTCCAAAAATATATTGAAGTAAGGCTGCCAAGAGGACTTGAAAGCGGGGCAGAATTGCAGGAAACCGATTTCAGGAGGTAGACTGGAATTGCATGTAAAGCATAGGAAAAGAGGCAGAACGTCCACAATGATGCACTTGGCCAAAAAGGGCGTATTCTTTTTTTCCTGAATATATTCAGGAAAAAACGCATACGCCCTTTTTGGCCAACCAAGCAAGCTTGCAAAGGAAATTTGCACTACAATGAAGTCTCACTGCCCCCCGGTCAAAAGGGCCATCTGAAAAAAGTGTAAAATCCAGAAAGTCAAGACAGGCCATGGAGAACTGGGAGCCTACTTAGGGTGATGGGCGGGATGTAAATTGCCAACAGCCACTCTGGAGAAGTGTATGGTGTTTCCTGAAACATCTGAAAAACAAAGCAACAGAGCCTAGGGCACTTCCATTTTTGGTCCTATAGCTTAGGGAAATTAAAATCAAAAAGACACAGCCACCCCAAAGTTTGGAACGGCTCTGTTTACAAGAACCTCGTTTACGGTTCAAGTTCAATATCGCAGAAAGCGAAAAATGGATAAAGAAGTTGTGGTACTTACGTACAATGCAATATCACTCAGCAATGAAATCTATGTCATCAGGCCAGTAGCAGCATAATGAGTGGATTCAGGTACGATGATTCTAAGTGAAATAATTCACACAGAAAAAGAAACATCATAAGATATCACTAATACACGGATTGTAAACTTGGCTACACAGGAACTGAATTACAAAACAGAATAGGGTCTCAAATGTAGAAAACCAACTTATGCTTTCTTAAGGGGAAAGGTGAGTTGGGGTGCTGCAGAAAACCAGAGATTGAAATTAGCACAGATAACTTTCCATAAGCCAAATATGTAATAGACAAGAGCTACTGCTTGCTCAACGAAGTGGACTCAACACCCCATATTAAACGCCTAAGAATATACCTGACTAGTAAGAATCTTAAAACCTATGGATTTATATGTCTCCGATAGAGAAACAAGCGTGTGTACAGCGGCATAAACGCAGCTGTGATAGGATTGGTGAGGTTCGGTGAGCAAATGCAGACCCTTGGAAGTCATATTGCATGGTACCCATTCCACGGTTCTCAACTCTCCAGGTTTAAGGGATTCTTCCTTCAGCTAAAACATGCATGTGGAACCCAGAGTATGATCCAACGTGTGATCGGGAAACGTGTTCAAATGTGTCTCAGTTTTCGTCCCCTGGTACTCGGGTGCAACATTCCAGACGCTTTACTAACACTCTCCCCACTTGGAGAGTCAGTGCCTTTAACTTCCTGTTTGGCCCAGTTTGCAATTTCTGCAGAAACTGAACAGGAATAGGGAGAACCAATGAGAGACTAGCTGGAGGTGTCTGGACGGGCAAATTTAACTCTCATTTCCCACCAGGAAGAGGAATTAACCAAAGGCTCAGCGTGCCATGCCAGTACCACACTAGGGCCTGAAGCAATCCTGCAGTGTTGCGGCCAGCTCACAAGAAAGCGAGTTGAAGAAAGGAGCTCAGGGGCACTGTAATTCACAAACCTGCAGAGTTATAAATGACAGCTATCGTCCAAAAATATATTGAAGTAAGGCTGCCAAGAGGACTTGAAAGCGGGGCAGAATTGCAGGAAACCGATTTCAGGAGGTAGACTGGAATTGCATGTAAAGCATAGGAAAAGAGGCAGAACGTCCACAATGATGCACTTGGCCAAAAAGGGCGTATGCGTTTTTTCCTGAATATATTCAGGAAAAAACGCATACGCCCTTTTTGGCCAACCAAGCAAGCTTGCAAAGGAAATCTGCACTACAATGAAGTCTCACTGCCCCCCGGTCAGAAGGGCCATCTGAAAAAAGTGTAAAATCCAGAAAGGCAGGACAGGCCATGGAGAACTTGGAGCCTAGTTAGACTGACGGGTGGGATGTAAATTGCCAACAGCCACTCTGGAGAAGTGTATGGCGTTTCCTAAAACATCTAAAAAACAAAGCAACAGAGCCTAGAGCACTTCCACTTATGGTCCTATAGATTAGGGAAATTAAAATCAAAAAGACACAGCCACCCCAAAGTTTGGGACGGCTCTGTTTACAAGAACCTCGGTTACGGTACAAGTTCAATATCGCAGAAAGCGAAAAATGGATAAAGAAGTTGTGGTACTTACGTACAATGCAATATCACTCAGCAATGAAATCTATGTCATCAGGCCAGTAGCAGCATAATGAGTGGATTCAGGTACGATGATTCTAAGTGAAATAAGTCACACAGAAAAAGAAATATCATAAGATATCACTAATACACGGAATTTAAACTTGCCTACACAGGAACTGAATTACAAAACAGAATAGGGTCTCAAATGTAGAAAACCAACTTATGCTTGCTTAAGGGGAAAGGTGAGTTGGGGTGCTGCATAAAACCAGAGATTGAAATTAGCACAGATACCTTTCCATAAGACAAATATGTAATAGACAAGAGCTACTGCTTGCTCAACGAAGTGGACTCAACACCCCATATTAAACGCCTAAGAATATACCTGACTAGTAAGAATCTTAAAACCTATGGATTGATATGTCTACGAAAGAGAATCAAGCGTGTGTACAGCGGCATAAAGGCAGCAGTGATAGGATTGGTGAGGTTCGGTGAGCAAAAGCAGACCCTTTGAAGTCATATTGCATGGTACCCATTCCATGGTTCTCAACTCTCCAGGTTTAAGGGATTCTTCCTTCAGATAAAACATGCATGTGGAACCCAGAGTATGATCCACCGTGTGATCGGGAAACGTGTTCAAATGTGTCTCAGTTTTCGTCCCCTGGTACTCGGGTGCAACATTCCAGATGCTTTACTAACACTCTCCCCACTTGGAGAGTCAGTGCCTTTAACCTCCTGTTTGGCCCAGTTTGCAATTTCTGCGGAAAATGAACAGGAATAGGGAGACCCAATGAGAGACTAGCTGGAGGTGTCTGGACGGGCAAATTTTACTCTCATTTCCCATCAGGAAGAGGAATTAACCAAAGGCTCAGCGAACCATGCCAGAACCACACTAGGGCCTGAAGCAATCCTGCGGTGTTGCGGCCAGCTCACAAGAAAGCGAGTTGAAGAAAGGAGCTCAGGGGCACTGTAATTCACAAACCTGCAGAGTTATAAATGACAGCTATCGTCCAAAAATATATTGAAGTAAGGCTGCCAAGAGGACTTGAAAGTGGGGCAGAATTGCAGGAAACCGATTTCAGGAGGTAGACTGGAATTGCATGTAAAGCATAGGAAAAGAGGCAGAACGTCCACAATGATGCACTTGGCCAAAAAGGACGTATGCGTTTTTTCCTGAATATATTCAGGAAAAAACGCATACGCCCTTTTTGGCCAACCAAGCAAGCTTGCAAAGGAAATCTGCACTACAATGAAGTCTCACTGCGCCCCGGTCAAAAGGGCCATCTGAAAAAAGTGCAAAATCCAGAAAGGCAGGACAGGCCATGGAGGACTGGGAGCCTTGTTATGCTGATGGGCGGGATGTAAATTGCCAACAGCCACTCTGGAGAAGTGTATGGTGTTTCCTGAAACATCTAAAAAACAAAGCAACAGAGCCTAGGGCACTTCCACTTATGGTCCTATAGATTAGGGAAATTAAAATCAAAAAGACACAGCCACCCCAAAGTTTGGAACGGCTCTGTTTACAAGAACCTCGTTTACGGTACAAGTTCAATATCGCAGAAAGCAAAAAATGGATAAAGAAGTTGTGGTACTTACGTACAATGCAATATCACTCAGCAATGAAATGTATGTCATCAGGCCAGTAGCAGCATAATGAGTGGATTCAGGTACGATGATTCTAAGTGAAATAAGTCACACAGAAAAAGAAACATCATAAGATATCACTAATACACGGATTGTAAACTTGGCTACACAGGAACTGAATTACAAAACAGAATAGGGTCTCAAATGTAGAAAACCAACTTATGCTTTCTTAAGGGGAAAGGTGAGTTGGGGTGCTGCAGAAAACCAGAGATTGAAATTAGCACAGATACCTTTCCATAAGCCAAATATGTAATAGACAAGAGCTACTGCTTGCTCAACGAAGTGGACTCAACACCCCATATTAAACGCCTAAGAATATACCTGACTAGTAAGAATCTTAAAACCTATGGATTTATATGTCTCCGAAAGAGAAACAAGCGTGTGTACAGCGGCATAAACGCAGCTGTGATAGGATTGGTGAGGTTCGGTGAGCAAATGCAGACCCTTGGAAGTCATATTGCATGGTACCCATTCCATGGTTCTCAACTCTCCAGGTTTAAGGGATTCTTCCTTCAGCTAAAACATGCATGTGGAACCCAGAGTATGATCCACCGTGTGATCGGGAAACGTGTTCAAATGTGTCTCAGATTTCGTCCCCTGGTACTCGGGTGCAACATTCCAGACACTTTACTAACACTCTCCCCACTTGGAGAGTCAGTGCCTTTAACCTCCTATTTGGCCCAATTTGCAAATTCTGCTGAAGATGAACAGGAATAGGGAGAACCAATGAGAGAATAGCTGGAGGTGTCTGGACGGGCAAATTTAACTCTCATTTCCCACCAGGAAGAGGAATTAACCAAAGGCTCAGCGAGCCATGCCGGAACCACACTAGGGCCTGAAGCAATCCTGCGGTGTTGCGGCCAGCTCACAAGAAAGCGAGTTGAAGAAAGGAGCTCAGGGGCACTGTAATTCACAAACCTGCAGAGTTATAAATGACAGCTATCGTCCAAAAATATATTGAAGTAAGGCTGCCAAGAGGACTTGAAAGCGGGGCAGAATTGCAGGAAACCGATTTCAGGAGGTAGACTGGAATTGCATGTAAAGCATAGGAAAAGAGGCAGAACGTCCACAATGATGCACTTGGCCAAAAAGGGCGTATTCTTTTTTTCCTGAATATATTCAGGAAAAAACGCATACGCCCTTTTTGGCCAACCAAGCAAGCTTGCAAAGGAAATCTGCACTACAATGAAGTCTCACTGCCCCCCGGTCAAAAGGGCCATCTGAAAAAAGTGTAAAATCCAGAAAGGCAGGACAGGCCATGGAGAACTGGGAGCCTAGTTAGACTGATGGGCGGGATGTAAATTGCCAACAGCCACTCTGGAGAAGTGTATGGTGTTTCCTGAAACATCTAAAAAACAAAGCAACAGAGCCTAGGGCACTTCCACTTATGGTCCTATAGATTAGGGAAATTAAAATCAAAAAGACACAGCCACCCCAAAGTTTGGAACGGCTCGGTTTACAAGAACCTCGTTTACAGTACAAGTTCAATATCGCAGAAAGCAAAAAATGGATAAAGAAGTTGTGGTACTTACGTACAATGCAATATCACTCAGCAATGAAATGTATGTCATCAGGCCAGTAGCAGCATAATGAGTGGATTCAGGTACGATGATTCTAAGTGAAATAAGTCACACAGAAAAAGAAACATCATAAGATATCACTAATACACGGAATGTAAACTTGCCTACACAGGAACTGAATTACAAAACAGAATAGGGTCTCAAATGTAGAAAACCAACTTATGCTTGCTTAAGGGGAAAGGTGAGTTGGGGTGCTGCATAAAACCAGAGATTGAAATTAGCACAGATACCTTTCCATAAGCCAAATATGTAATAGACAAGAGCTACTGCTTGCTCAACGAAGTGGACTCAACACCCCATATTAAACGCCTAAAAATATACCTGACTAGTAAGAATCTTAAAACCTATGGATTGATATGTCTACGAAAGAGAATCAAGCGTTTGTACAGCGGCATAAACGCAGCAGTGATAGGATTGGTGAGGTTCGGTGAGCAAATGCAGACCCTTTGAAGTCATATTGCATGGTACCCATTCCATGGTTCTCAACTCTCCAGGTTTAAGGGATTCTTCCTTCAGATAAAACATGCATGTGGAACCCAGAGTATGATCCACCGTGTGATCGGGAAACGTGTTCAAATGTGTCTCAGATTTCGTCCCCTGGTACTCGGGTGCAACATTCCAGATGCTTTACTAACACTCTCCCCACTTGGAGAGTCAGTGCCTTTAACCTCCTGTTTGGCCCAGTTTGCAATTTCTTCGGAAAATGAACAGGAATAGGGAGAACCAATGAGAGACTAGCTGGAGGTGTCTGGACGGGCAAATTTAACTCTCATTTCCCACCAGGAAGAGGAATTAACCAAAGTCTCAGCCTGCCGTGCTGGAACCACACTAGGGCCTGAAGCAATCCTGCGGTGTTGCGGCCAGCTCACAAGAAAGCGAGTTGAAGAAAGGAGCTCAGGGGCACTGTAATTCACAAACCTGCAGAGTTATAAATGACAGCTATCGTCCAAAAATATATTGAAGTAAGGCTGCCAAGAGGACTTGAAAGCGGGGCAGAATTGCAGGAAACCGATTTCAGGAGGTAGACTGGAATTGCATGTAAAGCATAGGAAAAGAGGCAGAACGTCCACAATGATGCACTTGGCCAAAAAGGGCGTATTCTTTTTTTCCTGAATATATTCAGGAAAAAACGCATACGCCCTTTTTGGCCAACCAAGCAAGCTTGCAAAGGAAATCTGCACTACAATGAAGTCTCACTGCCCCCCGGTCAAAAGGGCCATCTGAAAAAAGTGTAAAATCCAGAAAGGCAGGACAGGCCATGGAGAACTGGGAGCCTAGTTAGACTGATGGGCGGGATGTAAATTGCCAACAGCCACTCTGGAGAAGTGTATGGTGTTTCCTGAAACATCTAAAAAACAAAGCAACAGAGCCTAGGGCACTTCCACTTATGGTCCTATAGATTAGGGAAATTAAAATCAAAAAGACACAGCCACCCCAAAGTTTGGAACGGCTCGGTTTACAAGAACCTCGTTTACAGTACAAGTTCAATATCGCAGAAAGCAAAAAATGGATAAAGAAGTTGTGGTACTTACGTACAATGCAATATCACTCAGCAATGAAATCTATGTCATCAGGCCAGTAGCAGCATAATGAGTGGATTCAGGTACGATGATTCTAAGTGAAATAAGTCACACAGAAAAAGAAACATCATAAGATATCACTAATACACGGAATGTAAACTTGCCTACACAGGAACTGAATTACAAAACAGAATAGGGTCTCAAATGTAGAAAACCAACTTATGCTTGCTTAAGGGGAAAGGTGAGTTGGGGTGCTGCATAAAACCAGAGATTGAAATTAGCACAGATACCTTTCCATAAGCCAAATATGTAATAGACAAGAGCTACTGCTTGCTCAACGAAGTGGACTCAACACCCCATATTAAACGCCTAAAAATATACCTGACTAGTAAGAATCTTAAAACCTATGGATTGATATGTCTACGAAAGAGAATCAAGCGTGTGTACAGCGGCATAAACGCAGCAGTGATAGGATTGGTGAGGTTCGGTGAGCAAATGCAGACCCTTTGAAGTCATATTGCATGGTACCCATTCCATGGTTCTCAACTCTCCAGGTTTAAGGGATTCTTCCTTCAGATAAAACATGCATGTGGAACCCAGAGTATGATCCACCGTGTGATCGGGAAACGTGTTCAAATGTGTCTCAGTTTTCGTCCCCTGGTACTCGGGTGCAACATTCCAGATGCTTTACTAACACTCTCCCCACTTGGAGAGTCAGTGCCTTTAACCTCCTGTTTGGCCCAGTTTGCAATTTCTGCGGAAAATGAACAGGAATAGGGAGACCCAATGAGAGACTAGCTGGAGGTGTCTGGACGGGCAAATTTTACTCTCATTTCCCACCAGGAAGAGGAATTAACCAAAGGCTCAGCCTGCCGTGCCGGAACCACACTAGGGCCTGAAGCAATCCTGCGGTGTTGCGGCCAGCTCACAAGAAAGCGAGTTGAAGAAAGGAGCTCAGGGGCACTGTAATTCACAAACCTGCAGAGTTATAAATGACAGCTATCGTCCAAAAATATATTGAAGTAAGGCTGCCAAGAGGACTTGAAAGCGGGGCAGAATTGCAGGAAACCGATTTCAGGAGGTAGACTGGAATTGCATGTAAAGCATAGGAAAAGAGGCAGAACGTCCACAATGATGCACTTGGCCAAAAAGGGCGTATGCGTTTTTTCCTGAATATATTCAGGAAAAAACGCATACGCCCTTTTTGGCCAACCAAGCAAGCTTGCAAAGGAAATCTGCACTACAATGAAGTCTCACTGCCCCCCGGTCAAAAGGGCCATCTGAAAAAAGTGTAAAACCCAGAAAGGCAGGACAGGCCATGGAGAACTGGGAGCCTAGTTAGACTGATGGGCGGGATGTAAATTGCCAACAGCCACTCTGGAGAAGTGTATGGTGTTTCCTGAAACATCTAAAAAACAAAGCAACAGAGCCTAGGGCACTTCCACTTATGGTCCTATAGATTAGGGAAATTAAAATCAAAAAGACACAGCCACCCCAAAGTTTGGAACGGCTCTGTTTACAAGAACCTCGTTTACGGTACAAGTTCAATATCGCAGAAAGCGAAAAATGGATAAAGAACTTGTGGTACTTACGTACAATGCAATATCACTCAGCAATGAAATCTATGTCATCAGGCCAGTAGCAGCATAATGAGTGGATTCAGGTACGATGATTCTAAGTGAAATAAGTCACACAGAAAAAGAAACATCATAAGATATCACTAATACACGGATTGTAAACTTGCCTACACAGGAACTGAATTACAAAACAGAATAGGGTCTCAAATGTAGAAAACCAACTTATGCTTGCTTAAGGGGAAAGGTGAGTTGGGGTGCTGCATAAAACCAGAGATTGAAATTAGCACAGATACCTTTCCATAAGCCAAATATGTAATAGACAAGAGCTACTGCTTGCTCAACGAAGTGGACTCAACACCCCATATTAAACGCCTAAAAATATACCTGACTAGTAAGAATCTTAAAACCTATGGATTGATATGTCTACGAAAGAGAATCAAGCGTGTGTACAGCGGCATAAACGCAGCAGTGATAGGATTGGTGAGGTTCGGTGAGCAAATGCAGACCCTTTGAAGTCATATTGCATGGTACCCATTCCATGGTTCTCAACTCTCCAGGTTTAAGGGATTCTTCCTTCAGATAAAACATGCATGTGGAACCCAGAGTATGATCCACCGTGTGATCGGGAAACGTGTTCAAATGTGTCTCAGTTTTCGTCCCCTGGTACTCGGGTGCAACATTCCAGATGCTTTACTAACACTCTCCCCACTTGGAGAGTCAGTGCCTTTAACCTCCTGTTTGGCCCAGTTTGCAATTTCTGCGGAAAATGAACAGGAATAGGGAGACCCAATGAGAGACTAGCTGGAGGTGTCTGGACGGGCAAATTTTACTCTCATTTCCCACCAGGAAGAGGAATTAACCAAAGGCTCAGCCTGCCGTGCCGGAACCACACTAGGGCCTGAAGCAATCCTGCGGTGTTGCGGCCAGCTCACAAGAAAGCGAGTTGAAGAAAGGAGCTCAGGGGCACTGTAATTCACAAACCTGCAGAGTTATAAATGACAGCTATCGTCCAAAAATATATTGAAGTAAGGCTGC
This sequence comes from Pseudorca crassidens, assembly GCF_039906515.1. NCBI lineage: Eukaryota > Metazoa > Chordata > Mammalia > Artiodactyla > Delphinidae > Pseudorca > Pseudorca crassidens. The sequence goes on from NW_027135939.1 coordinate 941,794, forward strand.
CAAGAGGACTTGAAAGCGGGGCAGAATTGCAGGAAACCGATTTCAGGAGGTAGACTGGAATTGCATGTAAAGCATAGGAAAAGAGGCAGAACGTCCACAATGATGCACTTGGCCAAAAAGGGCGTATGCGTTTTTTCCTGAATATATTCAGGAAAAAACGCATACGCCCTTTTTGGCCAACCAAGCAAGCTTGCAAAGGAAATCTGCACTACAATGAAGTCTCACTGCCCCCCGGTCAAAAGGGCCATCTGAAAAAAGTGTAAAACCCAGAAAGGCAGGACAGGCCATGGAGAACTGGGAGCCTAGTTAGACTGATGGGCGGGATGTAAATTGCCAACAGCCACTCTGGAGAAGTGTATGGTGTTTCCTGAAACATCTAAAAAACAAAGCAACAGAGCCTAGGGCACTTCCACTTATGGTCCTATAGATTAGGGAAATTAAAATCAAAAAGACACAGCCACCCCAAAGTTTGGAACGGCTCTGTTTACAAGAACCTCGTTTACGGTACAAGTTCAATATCGCAGAAAGCGAAAAATGGATAAAGAACTTGTGGTACTTACGTACAATGCAATATCACTCAGCAATGAAATCTATGTCATCAGGCCAGTAGCAGCATAATGAGTGGATTCAGGTACGATGATTCTAAGTGAAATAAGTCACACAGAAAAAGAAACATCATAAGATATCACTAATACACGGATTGTAAACTTGCCTACACAGGAACTGAATTACAAAACAGAATAGGGTCTCAAATGTAGAAAACCAACTTATGCTTGCTTAAGGGGAAAGGTGAGTTGGGGTGCTGCATAAAACCAGAGATTGAAATTAGCACAGATACCTTTCCATAAGCCAAATATGTAATAGACAAGAGCTACTGCTTGCTCAACGAAGTGGACTCAACACCCCATATTAAACGCCTAAAAATATACCTGACTAGTAAGAATCTTAAAACCTATGGATTGATATGTCTACGAAAGAGAATCAAGCGTGTGTACAGCGGCATAAACGCAGCAGTGATAGGATTGGTGAGGTTCGGTGAGCAAATGCAGACCCTTTGAAGTCATATTGCATGGTACCCATTCCATGGTTCTCAACTCTCCAGGTTTAAGGGATTCTTCCTTCAGATAAAACATGCATGTGGAACCCAGAGTATGATCCACCGTGTGATCGGGAAACGTGTTCAAATGTGTCTCAGTTTTCGTCCCCTGGTACTCGGGTGCAACATTCCAGATGCTTTACTAACACTCTCCCCACTTGGAGAGTCAGTGCCTTTAACCTCCTGTTTGGCCCAGTTTGCAATTTCTGCGGAAAATGAACAGGAATAGGGAGACCCAATGAGAGACTAGCTGGAGGTGTCTGGACGGGCAAATTTTACTCTCATTTCCCACCAGGAAGAGGAATTAACCAAAGGCTCAGCCTGCCGTGCCGGAACCACACTAGGGCCTGAAGCAATCCTGCGGTGTTGCGGCCAGCTCACAAGAAAGCGAGTTGAAGAAAGGAGCTCAGGGGCACTGTAATTCACAAACCTGCAGAGTTATAAATGACAGCTATCGTCCAAAAATATATTGAAGTAAGGCTGCCAAGAGGACTTGAAAGCGGGGCAGAATTGCAGGAAACCGATTTCAGGAGGTAGACTGGAATTGCATGTAAAGCATAGGAAAAGAGGCAGAACGTCCACAATGATGCACTTGGCCAAAAAGGGCGTATGCGTTTTTTCCTGAATATATTCAGGAAAAAACGCATACGCCCTTTTTGGCCAACCAAGCAAGCTTGCAAAGGAAATCTGCACTACAATGAAGTCTCACTGCCCCCCGGTCAAAAGGGCCATCTGAAAAAAGTGTAAAACCCAGAAAGGCAGGACAGGCCATGGAGAACTGGGAGCCTAGTTAGACTGATGGGCGGGATGTAAATTGCCAACAGCCACTCTGGAGAAGTGTATGGTGTTTCCTGAAACATCTAAAAAACAAAGCAACAGAGCCTAGGGCACTTCCACTTATGGTCCTATAGATTAGGGAAATTAAAATCAAAAAGACACAGCCACCCCAAAGTTTGGAACGGCTCTGTTTACAAGAACCTCGTTTACGGTACAAGTTCAATATCGCAGAAAGCGAAAAATGGATAAAGAACTTGTGGTACTTACGTACAATGCAATATCACTCAGCAATGAAATCTATGTCATCAGGCCAGTAGCAGCATAATGAGTGGATTCAGGTACGATGATTCTAAGTGAAATAAGTCACACAGAAAAAGAAACATCATAAGATATCACTAATACACGGATTGTAAACTTGCCTACACAGGAACTGAATTACAAAACAGAATAGGGTCTCAAATGTAGAAAACCAACTTATGCTTGCTTAAGGGGAAAGGTGAGTTGGGGTGCTGCATAAAACCAGAGATTGAAATTAGCACAGATACCTTTCCATAAGCCAAATATGTAATAGACAAGAGCTACTGCTTGCTCAACGAAGTGGACTCAACACCCCATATTAAACGCCTAAGAATATACCTGACTAGTAAGAATCTTAAAACCTATGGATTTATATGTCTCCGAAAGAGAACCAAGCGTGTGTACAGCGGCATAAACGCAGCAGTGATAGGATTGGTGAGGTTCGGTGAGCAAATGCAGACCCTTTGAAGTCATATTGCATGGTACCCATTCCATGGTTCTCAACTCTCCAGGTTTAAGGGATTCTTCCTTCAGCTAAAACATGCATGTGGAACCCAGAGTATGATCCACCGTGTGATCGGGAAACGTGTTCAAATGTGTCTCAGATTTCGTCCCCTGGTACTCGGGTGCAACATTCCAGACACTTTACTAACACTCTCCCCACTTGGAGAGTCAGTGCCTTTAACCTCCTGTTTGGCCCAGTTTGCAATTTCTTCGGAAAATGAACAGGAATAGGGAGAACCAATGAGAGACTAGCTGGAGGTGTCTGGACGGGCAAATTTAACTCTCATTTCCCACCAGGAAGAGGAATTAACCAAAGGCTCAGCCTGCCGTGCCGGAACCACACTAGGGCCTGAAGCAATCCTGCGGTGTTGCGGCCAGCTCACAAGAAAGCGAGTTGAAGAAAGGAGCTCAGGGGCACTGTAATTCACAAACCTGCAGAGTTATAAATGACAGCTATCGTCCAAAAATATATTGAAGTAAGCCTGCCAAGAGGACTTGAAAGCGGGGCAGAATTGCAGGAAACCGATTTCAGGAGGTAGACTGGAATTGCATGTAAAGCATAGGAAAAGAGGCAGAACGTCCACAATGATGCACTTGGCCAAAAAGGGCGTATTCTTTTTTTCCTGAATATATTCAGGAAAAAACGCATACGCCCTTTTTGGCCAACCAAGCAAGCTTGCAAAGGAAATCTGCACTACAATGAAGTCTCACTGCCCCCCGGTCAAAAGGGCCATCTGAAAAAAGTGTAAAATCCAGAAAGGCAGGACAGGCCATGGAGAACTGGGAGCCTAGTTAGACTGATGGGCGGGATGTAAATTGCCAACAGCCACTCTGGAGAAGTGTATGGTGTTTCCTGAAACATCTAAAAAACAAAGCAACAGAGCCTAGGGCACTTCCACTTATGGTCCTATAGATTAGGGAAATTAAAATCAAAAAGACACAGCCACCCCAAAGTTTGGAACGGCTCGGTTTACAAGAACCTCGTTTACAGTACAAGTTCAATATCGCAGAAAGCAAAAAATGGATAAAGAAGTTGTGGTACTTACGTACAATGCAATATCACTCAGCAATGAAATGTATGTCATCAGGCCAGTAGCAGCATAATGAGTGGATTCAGGTACGATGATTCTAAGTGAAATAAGTCACACAGAAAAAGAAACATCATAAGATATCACTAATACATGGAATGTAAACTTGCCTACACAGGAACTGAATTACAAAACAGAATAGGGTCTCAAATGTAGAAAACCAACTTATGCTTGCTTAAGGGGAAAGGTGAGTTGGGGTGCTGCATAAAACCAGAGATTGAAATTAGCACAGATACCTTTCCATAAGCCAAATATGTAATAGACAAGAGCTACTGCTTGCTCAACGAAGTGGACTCAACACCCCATATTAAACGCCTAAAAATATACCTGACTAGTAAGAATCTTAAAACCTATGGATTGATATGTCTACGAAAGAGAATCAAGCGTGTGTACAGCGGCATAAACGCAGCAGTGATAGGATTGCTGAGGTTCGGTGAGCAAATGCAGACCCTTTGAAGTCATATTGCATGGTACCCATTCCATGGTTCTCAACTCTCCAGGTTTAAGGGATTCTTCCTTCAGATAAAACATGCATGTGGAACCCAGAGTATGATCCACCGTGTGATCGGGAAACGTGTTCAAATGTGTCTCAGTTTTCGTCCCCTGGTACTCGGGTGCAACATTCCAGATGCTTTACTAACACTCTCCCCACTTGGAGAGTCAGTGCCTTTAACCTCCTGTTTGGCCCAGTTTGCAATTTCTGCGGAAAATGAACAGGAATAGGGAGACCCAATGAGAGACTAGCTGGAGGTGTCTGGACGGGCAAATTTTACTCTCATTTCCCACCAGGAAGAGGAATTAACCAAAGGCTCAGCCTGCCGTGCCGGAACCACACTAGGGCCTGAAGCAATCCTGCGGTGTTGCGGCCAGCTCACAAGAAAGCGAGTTGAAGAAAGGAGCTCAGGGGCACTGTAATTCACAAACCTGCAGAGTTCTAAATGACAGCTATCGTCCAAAAATATATTGAAGTAAGGCTGCCAAGAGGATTTGAAAGCGGGGCAGAATTGCAGGAAACCGATTTCAGGAGGTAGACTGGAATTGCATGTAAAGCATAGGAAAAGAGGCAGAACGTCCACAATGATGCACTTGGCCAAAAAGGGCGTATTCTTTTTTTCCTGAATATATTCAGGAAAAAACGCATACGCCCTTTTTGGCCAACCAAGCAAGCTTGCAAAGGAAATCTGCACTACAATGAAGTCTCACTGCCCCCCGGTCAAAAGGGCCATCTGAAAAAAGTGTAAAATCCAGAAAGGCAGGACAGGCCATGGAGAACTGGGAGCCTAGTTAGACTGATGGGCGGGATGTAAATTGCCAACAGCCACTCTGGAGAAGTGTATGGTGTTTCCTGAAACATCTAAAAAACAAAGCAACAGAGCCTAGGGCACTTCCACTTATGGTCCTATAGATTAGGGAAATTAAAATCAAAAAGACACAGCCACCCCAAAGTTTGGAACGGCTCTGTTTACAAGAACCTCGTTTACGGTACAAGTTCAATATCGCAGAAAGCAAAAAATGGATAAAGAAGTTGTGGTACTTACGTACAATGCAATATCACTCAGCAATGAAATCTATGTCATCAGGCCAGTAGCAGCATAATGAGTGGATTCAGGTACGATGATTCTAAGTGAAATAAGTCACACAGAAAAAGAAACATCATAAGATATCACTAATACACGGAATGTAAACTTGGCTACACAGGAACTGAATTACAAAACAGAATAGGGTCTCAAATGTAGAAAACCAACTTATGCTTGCTTAAGGGGAAAGGTGAGTTGGGGTGCTGCATAAAACCAGAGATTGAAATTAGCACAGATACCTTTCCATAAGCCAAATATGTAATAGACAAGAGCTACTGCTTGCTCAATGAAGTGGACTCAACACCCCATATTAAACGCCTAAAAATATACCTGACTAGTAAGAATCTTAAAACCTATGGATTGATATGTCTACGAAAGAGAATCAAGCGTGTGTACAGCAGCATAAACGCAGCAGTGATAGGATTGGTGAGGTTCGGTGAGCAAATGCAGACCCTTTGAAGTCATATTGCATGGTACCCATTCCATGGTTCTCAACTCTCCAGGTTTAAGGGATTCTTCCTTCAGATAAAACATGCATGTGGAACCCAGAGTATGATCCACCGTGTGATCGGGAAACGTGTTCAAATGTGTCTCAGTTTTCGTACCCTGGTACTCGGGTGCAACATTCCAGATGCTTTACTAACACTCTCCCCACTTGGAGAGTCAGTGCCTTTAACCTCCTGTTTGGCCCAGTTTGCAATTTCTTCGGAAAATGAACAGGAATAGGGAGAACCAATGAGAGACTAGCTGGAGGTGTCTGGACGGGCAAATTTAACTCTCATTTCCCACCAGGAAGAGGAATTAACCAAAGGCTCAGCCTGCCGTGCTGGAACCACACTAGGGCCTGAAGCAATCCTGCGGTGTTGCGGCCAGCTCACAAGAAAGCGAGTTGAAGAAAGGAGCTCAGGGGCACTGTAATTCACAAACCTGCAGAGTTATAAATGACATCTATCGTCCAAAAATATATTGAAGTAAGGCTGCCAAGAGGACTTGAAAGCGGGGCAGAATTGCAGGAAACCGATTTCAGGAGGTAGACTGGAATTGCATGTAAAGCATAGGAAAAGAGGCAGAACGTCCACAATGATGCACTTGGCCAAAAAGGGCGTATTCTTTTTTTCCTGAATATATTCAGGAAAAAACGCATACGCCCTTTTTGGCCAACCAAGCAAGCTTGCAAAGGAAATCTGCACTACAATGAAGTCTCACTGCCCCCCGGTCAAAAGGGCCATCTGAAAAAAGTGTAAAATCCAGAAAGGCAGGACAGGCCATGGAGAACTGGGAGCCTAGTTAGACTGATGGGCGGGATGTAAATTGCCAACAGCCACTCTGGAGAAGTGTATGGTGTTTCCTGAAACATCTAAAAAACAAAGCAACAGAGCCTAGGGCACTTCCACTTATGGTCCTATAGATTAGGGAAATTAAAATCAAAAAGACACAGCCACCCCAAAGTTTGGAACGGCTCGGTTTACAAGAACCTCGTTTACGGTACAAGTTCAATATCGCAGAAAGCAAAAAATGGATAAAGAAGTTGTGGTACTTACGTACAATGCAATATCACTCAGCAATGAAATCTATGTCATCAGGCCAGTAGCAGCATAATGAGTGGATTCAGGTACGATGATTCTAAGTGAAATAAGTCACACAGAAAAAGAAACATCATAAGATATCACTAATACACGGAATGTAAACTTGCCTACACAGGAACTGAATTACAAAACAGAATAGGGTCTCAAATGTAGAAAACCAACTTATGCTTGCTTAAGGGGAAAGGTGAGTTGGGGTGCTGCATAAAACCAGAGATTGAAATTAGCACAGATACCTTTCCATAAGCCAAATATGTAATAGACAAGAGCTACTGCTTGCTCAACGAAGTGGACTCAACACCCCATATTAAACGCCTAAAAATATACCTGACTAGTAAGAATCTTAAAACCTATGGATTGATATGTCTACGAAAGAGAATCAAGCGTGTGTACAGCGGCATAAACGCAGCAGTGATAGGATTGGTGAGGTTCGGTGAGCAAATGCAGACCCTTTGAAGTCATATTGCATGGTACCCATTCCATGGTTCTCAACTCTCCAGGTTTAAGGGATTCTTCCTTCAGCTAAAACATGCATGTGGAACCCAGAGTATGATCCACCGTGTGATCGGGAAACGTGTTCAAATGTGTCTCAGTTTTCGTCCCCTGGTACTCGGGTGCAACATTCCAGATGCTTTACTAACACTCTCCCCACTTGGAGAGTCAGTGCCTTTAACCTCCTGTTTGGCCCAGTTTGCAATTTCTTCGGAAAATGAACAGGAATAGGGAGAACCAATGAGAGACTAGCTGGAGGTGTCTGGACGGGCAAATTTAACTCTCATTTCCCACCAGGAAGAGGAATTAACCAAAGGCTCAGCCTGCCGTGCTGGAACCACACTAGGGCCTGAAGCAATCCTGCGGTGTTGCGGCCAGCTCACAAGAAAGCGAGTTGAAGAAAGGAGCTCAGGGGCACTGTAATTCACAAACCTGCAGAGTTATAAATGACAGCTATCGTCCAAAAATATATTGAAGTAAGGCTGCCAAGAGGACTTGAAAGCGGGGCAGAATTGCAGGAAACCGATTTCAGGAGGTAGACTGGAATTGCATGTAAAGCATAGGAAAAGAGGCAGAACGTCCACAATGATGCACTTGGCCAAAAAGGGCGTATTCTTTTTTTCCTGAATATATTCAGGAAAAAACGCATACGCCCTTTTTGGCCAACCAAGCAAGCTTGCAAAGGAAATCTGCACTACAATGAAGTCTCACTGCCCCCCGGTCAAAAGGGCCATCTGAAAAAAGTGTAAAATCCAGAAAGGCAGGACAGGCCATGGAGAACTGGGAGCCTAGTTAGACTGATGGGCGGGATGTAAATTGCCAACAGCCACTCTGGAGAAGTGTATGGTGTTTCCTGAAACATCTAAAAAACAAAGCAACAGAGCCTAGGGCACTTCCACTTATGGTCCTATAGATTAGGGAAATTAAAATCAAAAAGACACAGCCACCCCAAAGTTTGGAATGGCTCTGTTTACAAGAACCACGTTTACGGTACAAGTTCAATATCGCAGAAAGCAAAAAATGGATAAAGAAGTTGTGGTACTTACGTACAATGCAATATCACTCAGCAATGAAATGTATGTCATCAGGCCAGTAGCAGCATAATGAGTGGATTCAGGTACGATGATTCTAAGTGAAATAAGTCACACAGAAAAAGAAACATCATAAGATATCACTAATACACGGAATGTAAACTTGCCTACACAGGAACTGAATTACAAAACAGAATAGGGTCTCAAATGTAGAAAACCAACTTATGCTTGCTTAAGGGGAAAGGTGAGTTGGGGTGCTGCATAAAACCAGAGATTGAAATTAGCACAGATACCTTTCCATAAGCCAAATATGTAATAGACAAGAGCTACTGCTTGCTCAACGAAGTGGACTCAACACCCCATATTAAACGCCTAAAAATATACCTGACTAGTAAGAATCTTAAAACCTATGGATTGATATGTCTACGAAAGAGAATCAAGCGTGTGTACAGTGGCATAAACGCAGCAGTGATAGGATTGGTGAGGTTCAGTGAGCAAATGCAGACCCTTTGAAGTCATATTGCATGGTACCCATTCCATGGTTCTCAACTCTCCAGGTTTAAGGGATTCTTCCTTCAGCTAAAACATGCATGTGGAACCCAGAGTATGATCCACCGTGTGATCGGGAAACGTGTTCAAATGTGTCTCAGTTTTCGTCCCCTGATACTCGGGTGCAACATTCCAGATGCTTTACTAACACTCTCCCCACTTGGAGAGTCAGTGCCTTTAACCTCCTGTTTGGCCCAGTTTGCAATTTCTTCGGAAAATGAACAGGAATAGGGAGAACCAATGAGAGACTAGCTGGAGGTGTCTGGACGGGCAAATTTAACTCTCATTTCCCACCAGGAAGAGGAATTAACCAAAGGCTCAGCCTGCCGTGCTGGAACCACACTAGGGCCTGAAGCAATCCTGCGGTGTTGCGGCCAGCTCACAAGAAAGCGAGTTGAAGAAAGGAGCTCAGGGGCACTGTAATTCACAAACCTGCAGAGTTATAAATGACAGCTATCGTCCAAAAATATATTGAAGTAAGGCTGCCAAGAGGACTTGAAAGCGGGGCAGAATTGCAGGAAACCGATTTCAGGAGGTAGACTGGAATTGCATGTAAAGCATAGGAAAAGAGGCAGAACGTCCACAATGATGCACTTGGCCAAAAAGGGCGTATTCTTTTTTTCCTGAATATATTCAGGAAAAAACGCATACGCCCTTTTTGGCCAACCAAGCAAGCTTGCAAAGGAAATCTGCACTACAATGAAGTCTCACTGCCCCCCGGTCAAAAGGGCCATCTGAAAAAAGTGTAAAATCCAGAAAGGCAGGACAGGCCATGGAGAACTGGGAGCCTAGTTAGACTGATGGGCGGGATGTAAATTGCCAACAGCCACTCTGGAGAAGTGTATGGTGTTTCCTGAAACATCTAAAAAACAAAGCAACAGAGCCTAGGGCACTTCCACTTATGGTCCTATAGATTAGGGAAATTAAAATCAAAAAGACACAGCCACCCCAAAGTTTGGAACGGCTCGGTTTACAAGAACCTCGTTTACGGTACAAGTTCAATATCGCAGAAAGCGAAAAATGGATAAAGAAGTTGTGGTACTTACGTACAATGCAATATCACTCAGCAATGAAATCTATGTCATCAGGCCAGTAGCAGCATAATGAGTGGATTCAGGTACGATGATTCTAAGTGAAATAAGTCACACAGAAAAAGAAACATCATAAGATATCACTAATACACGGAATGTAAACTTGGCTACACAGGAACTGAATTACAAAACAGAATAGGGTCTCAAATGTAGAAAACCAACTTATGCTTGCTTAAGGGGAAAGGTGAGTTGGGGTGCTGCATAAAACCAGAGATTGAAATTAGCACAGATACCTTTCCATAAGCCAAATATGTAATAGACAAGAGCTACTGCTTGCTCAACGAAGTGGACTCAACACCCCATATTAAACGCCTAAAAATATACCTGACTAGTAAGAATCTTAAAACCTATGGATTGATATGTCTACGAAAGAGAATCAAGCGTGTGTACAGCGGCATAAACGCAGCAGTGATAGGATTGGTGAGGTTCGGTGAGCAAATGCAGACCCTTTGAAGTCATATTGCATGGTACCCATTCCATGGTTCTCAACTCTCCAGGTTTAAGGGATTCTTCCTTCAGATAAAACATGCATGTGGAACCCAGAGTATGATCCACCGTGTGATCGGGAAACGTGTTCAAATGTGTCTCAGTTTTCGTCCCCTGGTACTCGGGTGCAACATTCCAGATGCTTTACTAACACTCTCCCCACTTGGAGAGTCAGTGCCTTTAACCTCCTGTTTGGCCCAGTTTGCAATTTCTTCGGAAAATGAACAGGAATAGGGAGAACCAATGAGAGACTAGCTGGAGGTGTCTGGACGGGCAAATTTTACTCTCATTTCCCACCAGGAAGAGGAATTAACCAAAGGCTCAGCCTGCCGTGCCGGAACCACACTAGGGCCTGAAGCAATCCTGCGGTGTTGCGGCCAGCTCACAAGAAAGCGAGTTGAAGAAAGGAGCTCAGGGGCACTGTAATTCACAAACCTGCAGAGTTATAAATGACAGCTATCGTCCAAAAATATATTGAAGTAAGGCTGCCAAGAGGACTTGAAAGCGGGGCAGAATTGCAGGAAACCGATTTCAGGAGGTAGACTGGAATTGCATGTAAAGCATAGGAAAAGAGGCAGAACGTCCACAATGATGCACTTGGCCAAAAAGGGCGTATTCTTTTTTTCCTGAATATATTCAGGAAAAAACGCATACGCCCTTTTTGGCCAACCAAGCAAGCTTGCAAAGGAAATCTGCACTACAATGAAGTCTCACTGCCCCCCGGTCAAAAGGGCCATCTGAAAAAAGTGTAAAATCCAGAAAGGCAGGACAGGCCATGGAGAACTGGGAGCCTAGTTAGACTGATGGGCGGGATGTAAATTGCCAACAGCCACTCTGGAGAAGTGTATGGTGTTTCCTGAAACATCTAAAAAACAAAGCAACAGAGCCTAGGGCACTTCCACTTATGGTCCTATAGATTAGGGAAATTAAAATCAAAAAGACACAGCCACCCCAAAGTTTGGAACGGCTCGGTTTACAAGAACCTCGTTTACAGTACAAGTTCAATATCGCAGAAAGCGAAAAATGGATAAAGAACTTGTGGTACTTACGTACAATGCAATATCACTCAGCAATGAAATCTATGTCATCAGGCCAGTAGCAGCATAATGAGTGGATTCAGGTACGATGATTCTAAGTGAAATAAGTCACACAGAAAAAGAAACATCATAAGATATCACTAATACACGGATTGTAAACTTGCCTACACAGGAACTGAATTACAAAACAGAATAGGGTCTCAAATGTAGAAAACCAACTTATGCTTGCTTAAGGGGAAAGGTGAGTTGGGGTGCTGCATAAAACCAGAGATTGAAATTAGCACAGATACCTTTCCATAAGCCAAATATGTAATAGACAAGAGCTACTGCTTGCTCAACGAAGTGGACTCAACACCCCATATTAAACGCCTAAGAATATACCTGACTAGTAAGAATTTTAAAACCTATGGATTTATATGTCTCCGAAAGAGAACCAAGCGTGTGTACAGCGGCATAAACGCAGCAGTGATAGGATTGCTGAGGTTCGGTGAGCAAATGCAGACCCTTTGAAGTCATATTGCATGGTACCCATTCCATGGTTCTCAACTCTCCAGGTTTAAGGGATTCTTCCTTCAGATAAAACATGCATGTGGAACCCAGAGTATGATCCACCGTGTGATCGGGAAACGTGTTCAAATGTGTCTCAGATTTCGTCCCCTGGTACTCGGGTGCAACATTCCAGACACTTTACTAACACTCTCCCCACTTGGAGAGTCAGTGCCTTTAACCTCCTATTTGGCCCAATTTGCAAATTCTGCTGAAGATGAACAGGAATAGGAAGAACCAATGAGAGACTAGCTGGTGGTGTCTGGACGGGCAAATTTAACTCTCATTTCCCACCAGGAAGAGGAATTAACCAAAGGCTCAGCGAGCCATGCCGGCACGACACTAGGGCCTGAAGCAATCCTGCGGTGTTGCGGCCAGCTCAGAAGAAAGCGAGTTGAAGAAAGGAGCTCAGGGGCACTGTAATTCACAAACCTGCAGAGTTATAAATGACAGCTATCGTCCAAAAATATATTGAAGTAAGGCTGCCAAGAGGACTTGAAAGCGGGGCAGAATTGCAGGAAACCGATTTCAGGAGGTAGACTGGAATTGCATGTAAAGCATAGGAAAAGAGGCAGAACGTCCACAATGATGCACTTGGCCAAAAAGGGCGTATTCTTTTTTTCCTGAATATATTCAGGAAAAAACGCATACGCCCTTTTTGGCCAACCAAGCAAGCTTGCAAAGGAAATCTGCACTACAATGAAGTCTCACTGCCCCCCGGTCAAAAGGGCCATCTGAAAAAAGTGTAAAATCCAGAAAGGCAGGACAGGCCATGGAGAACTGGGAGCCTAGTTAGACTGATGGGCGGGATGTAAATTGCCAACAGCCACTCTGGAGAAGTGTATGGTGTTTCCTGAAACATCTAAAAAACAAAGCAACAGAGCCTAGGGCACTTCCACTTATGGTCCTATAGATTAGGGAAATTAAAATCAAAAAGACACAGCCACCCCAAAGTTTGGAACGGCTCTGTTTACAAGAACCTCGTTTACGGTACAAGTTCAATATCGCAGAAAGCAAAAAATGGATAAAGAAGTTGTGGTACTTACGTACAATGCAATATCACTCAGCAATGAAATCTATGTCATCAGGCCAGTAGCAGCATAATGAGTGGATTCAGGTACGATGATTCTAAGTGAAATAAGTCACACAGAAAAAGAAACATCATAAGATATCACTAATACACGGAATGTAAACTTGCCTACACAGGAACTGAATTACAAAACAGAATAGGGTCTCAAATGTAGAAAACCAACTTATGCTTGCTTAAGGGGAAAGGTGAGTTGGGGTGCTGCATAAAACCAGAGATTGAAATTAGCACAGATACCTTTCCATAAGCCAAATATGTAATAGACAAGAGCTACTGCTTGCTCAACGAAGTGGACTCAACACCCCATATTAAACGCCTAAAAATATACCTGACTAGTAAGAATCTTAAAACCTATGGATTGATATGTCTACGAAAGAGAATCAAGCGTGTGTACAGCAGCATAAACGCAGCAGTGATAGGATTGGTGAGGTTCGGTGAGCAAATGCAGACCCTTTGAAGTCATATTGCATGGTACACATTCCATGGTTCTCAACTCTCCAGGTTTAAGGGATTCTTCCTTCAGATAAAACATGCATGTGGAACCCAGATTATGATCCACCGTGTGATCAGGAAACGTGTTCAAATGTGTCTCAGTTTTCGTCCCCTGGTACTCGGGTGCAACATTCCAGATGCTTTACTAACACTCTCCCCACTTGGAGAGTCAGTGCCTTTAACCTCCTGTTTGGCCCAGTTTGCAATTTCTGCGGAAAATGAACAGGAATAGGGAGACCCAATGAGAGACTAGCTGGAGGTGTCTGGACGGGCAAATTTTACTCTCATTTCCCACCAGGAAGAGGAATTAACCAAAGGCTCAGCCTGCCGTGCCGGAACCACACTAGGGCCTGAAGCAATCCTGCGGTGTTGCGGCCAGCTCACAAGAAAGCGAGTTGAAGAAAGGAGCTCAGGGGCACTGTAATTCACAAACCTGCAGAGTTATAAATGACAGCTATCGTCCAAAAATATATTGAAGTAAGGCTGCCAAGAGGACTTGAAAGCGGGGCAGAATTGCAGGAAACCGATTTCAGGAGGTAGACTGGAATTGCATGTAAAGCATAGGAAAAGAGGCAGAACGTCCACAATGATGCACTTGGCCAAAAAGGGCGTATTCTTTTTTTCCTGAATATATTCAGGAAAAAACGCATACGCCCTTTTTGGCCAACCAAGCAAGCTTGCAAAGGAAATCTGCACTACAATGAAGTCTCACTGCCCCCCGGTCAAAAGGGCCATCTGAAAAAAGTGTAAAATCCAGAAAGGCAGGACAGGCCATGGAGAACTGGGAGCCTAGTTAGACTGATGGGCGGGATGTAAATTGCCAACAGCCACTCTGGAGAAGTGTATGGTGTTTCCTGAAACATCTAAAAAACAAAGCAACAGAGCCTAGGGCACTTCCACTTATGGTCCTATAGATTAGGGAAATTAAAATCAAAAAGACACAGCCACCCCAAAGTTTGGAACCGCTCGGTTTACAAGAACCTCGTTTACAGTACAAGTTCAATATCGCAGAAAGCAAAAAATGGATAAAGAAGTTGTGGTACTTACGTACAATGCAATATCACTCAGCAATGAAATGTATGTCATCAGGCCAGTAGCAGCATAATGAGTGGATTCAGGTACGATGATTCTAAGTGAAATAAGTCACACAGAAAAAGAAACATCATAAGATATCACTAATACACGGAATGTAAACTTGCCTACACAGGAACTGAATTACAAAACAGAATAGGGTCTCAAATGTAGAAAACCAACTTATGCTTGCTTAAGGGGAAAGGTGAGTTGGGGTGCTGCATAAAACCAGAGATTGAAATTAGCACAGATACCTTTCCATAAGCCAAATATGTAATAGACAAGAGCTACTGCTTGCTCAACGAAGTGGACTCAACACCCCATATTAAACGCCTAAAAATATACCTGACTAGTAAGAATCTTAAAACCTATGGATTGATATGTCTACGAAAGAGAATCAAGCGTGTGTACAGCGGCATAAACGCAGCAGTGATAGGATTGGTGAGGTTCGGTGAGCAAATGCAGACCCTTTGAAGTCATATTGCATGGTACCCATTCCATGGTTCTCAACTCTCCAGGTTTAAGGGATTCTTCCTTCAGATAAAACATGCATGTGGAACCCAGAGTATGATCCACCGTGTGATCGGGAAACGTGTTCAAGTGTGTCTCAGTTTTCGTCCCCTGGTACTCGGGTGCAACATTTCAGATGCTTTACTAACACTCTCCCCACTTGGAGAGTCAGTGCCTTTAACCTCCTGTTTGGCCCAGTTTGCAATTTCTGTGGAAAATGAACAGGAATAGGGAGACCCAATGAGAGACTAGCTGGAGGTGTCTGGACGGGCAAATTTTACTCTCATTTCCCACCAGGAAGAGGAATTAACCAAAGGCTCAGCCTGCCGTGCCGGAACCACACTAGGGCCTGAAGCAATCCTGCGGTGTTGCGGCCAGCTCACAAGAAAGCGAGTTGAAGAAAGGAGCTCAGGGGCACTGTAATTCACAAACCTGCAGAGTTCTAAATGACAGCTATCGTCCAAAAATATATTGAAGTAAGGCTGCCAAGAGGACTTGAAAGCGGGGCAGAATTGCAGGAAACCGATTTCAGGAGGTAGACTGGAATTGCATGTAAAGCATAGGAAAAGAGGCAGAACATCCACAATGATGCACTTGGCCAAAAAGGGCGTATTCTTTTTTTCCTGAATATATTCAGGAAAAAACGCATACGCCCTTTTTGGCCAACCAAGCAAGCTTGCAAAGGAAATCTGCACTACAATGAAGTCTCACTGCCCCCCGGTCAAAAGGGCCATCTGAAAAAAGTGTAAAATCCAGAAAGGCAGGACAGGCCATGGAGAACTGGGAGCCTAGTTAGACTGATGGGCGGGATGTAAATTGCCAACAGCCACTCTGGAGAAGTGTATGGTGTTTCCTGAAACATCTAAAAAACAAAGCAACAGAGCCTAGGGCACTTCCACTTATGGTCCTATAGATTAGGGAAATTAAAATCAAAAAGACACAGCCACCCCAAAGTTTGGAACGGCTCTGTTTACAAGAACCTCGTTTACGGTACAAGTTCAATATCGCAGAAAGCAAAAAATGGATAAAGAAGTTGTGGTACTTACGTACAATGCAATATCACTCAGCAATGAAATCTATGTCATCAGGCCAGTAGCAGCATAATGAGTGGATTCAGGTACGATGATTCTAAGTGAAATAAGTCACACAGAAAAAGAAACATCATAAGATATCACTAATACACGGAATGTAAACTTGGCTACACAGGAACTGAATTACAAAACAGAATAGGGTCTCAAATGTAGAAAACCAACTTATGCTTGCTTAAGGGGAAAGGTGAGTTGGGGTGCTGCATAAAACCAGAGATTGAAATTAGCACAGATACCTTTCCATAAGCCAAATATGTAATAGACAAGAGCTACTGCTTGCTCAACGAAGTGGACTCAACACCCCATATTAAACGCCTAAAAATATACCTGACTAGTAAGAATCTTAAAACCTATGGATTGATATGTCTACGAAAGAGAATCAAGCGTGTGTACAGCGGCATAAACGCAGCAGTGATAGGATTGGTGAGGTTCGGTGAGCAAATGCAGACCCTTTGAAGTCATATTGCATGGTACCCATTCCATGGTTCTCAACTCTCCAGGTTTAAGGGATTCTTCCTTCAGATAAAACATGCATGTGGAACCCAGAGTATGATCCACCGTGTGATCGGGAAACGTGTTCAAATGTGTCTCAGTTTTCGTCCCCTGGTACTCGGGTGCAACATTCCAGATGCTTTACTAACACTCTCCCCACTTGGAGAGTCAGTGCCTTTAACCTCCTGTTTGGCCCAGTTTGCAATTTCTTCGGAAAATGAACAGGAATAGGGAGAACCAATGAGAGACTAGCTGGAGGTGTCTGGACGGGCAAATTTTACTCTCATTTCCCACCAGGAAGAGGAATTAACCAAAGGCTCAGCCTGCCGTGCCGGAACCACACTAGGGCCTGAAGCAATCCTGCGGTGTTGCGGCCAGCTCACAAGAAAGCGAGTTGAAGAAAGGAGCTCAGGGGCACTGTAATTCACAAACCTGCAGAGTTATAAATGACAGCTATCGTCCAAAAATATATTGAAGTAAGGCTGCCAAGAGGACTTGAAAGCGGGGCAGAATTGCAGGAAACCGATTTCAGGAGGTAGACTGGAATTGCATGTAAAGCATAGGAAAAGAGGCAGAACGTCCACAATGATGCACTTGGCCAAAAAGGGCGTATTCTTTTTTTCCTGAATATATTCAGGAAAAAACGCATACGCCCTTTTTGGCCAACCAAGCAAGCTTGCAAAGGAAATCTGCACTACAATGAAGTCTCACTGCCCCCCGGTCAAAAGGGCCATCTGAAAAAAGTGTAAAATCCAGAAAGGCAGGACAGGCCATGGAGAACTGGGAGCCTAGTTAGACTGATGGGCGGGATGTAAATTGCCAACAGCCACTCTGGAGAAGTGTATGGTGTTTCCTGAAACATCTAAAAAACAAAGCAACAGAGCCTAGGGCACTTCCACTTATGGTCCTATAGATTAGGGAAATTAAAATCAAAAAGACACAGCCACCCCAAAGTTTGGAACGGCTCTGTTTACAAGAACCTCGTTTACGGTACAAGTTCAATATCGCAGAAAGCAAAAAATGGATAAAGAAGTTGTGGTACTTACGTACAATGCAATATCACTCAGCAATGAAATGTATGTCATCAGGCCAGTAGCAGCATAATGAGTGGATTCAGGTACGATGATTCTAAGTGAAATAAGTCACACAGAAAAAGAAACATCATAAGATATCACTAATACACGGAATGTAAACTTGCCTACACAGGAACTGAATTACAAAACAGAATAGGGTCTCAAATGTAGAAAACCAACTTATGCTTGCTTAAGGGGAAAGGTGAGTTGGGGTGCTGCATAAAACCAGAGATTGAAATTAGCACAGATACCTTTCCATAAGCCAAATATGTAATAGACAAGAGCTACTGCTTGCTCAACGAAGTGGACTCAACACCCCATATTAAACGCCTAAAAATATACCTGACTAGTAAGAATCTTAAAACCTATGGATTGATATGTCTACGAAAGAGAATCAAGCGTGTGTACAGTGGCATAAACGCAGCAGTGATAGGATTGGTGAGGTTCGGTGAGCAAATGCAGACCCTTTGAAGTCATATTGCATGGTACCCATTCCATGGTTCTCAACTCTCCAGGTTTAAGGGATTCTTCCTTCAGATAAAACATGCATGTGGAACCCAGAGTATGATCCACCGTGTGATCGGGAAACGTGTTCAAATGTGTCTCAGTTTTCGTCCCCTGGTACTCGGGTGCAACATTCCAGATGCTTTACTAACACTCTCCCCACTTGGAGAGTCAGTGCCTTTAACCTCCTGTTTGGCCCAGTTTGCAATTTCTTCGGAAAATGAACAGGAATAGGGAGAACCAATGAGAGACTAGCTGGAGGTGTCTGGACGGGCAAATTTAACTCTCATTTCCCACCAGGAAGAGGAATTAACCAAAGGCTCAGCCTGCCGTGCTGGAACCACACTAGGGCCTGAAGCAATCCTGCGGTGTTGCGGCCAGCTCACAAGAAAGCGAGTTGAAGAAAGGAGCTCAGGGGCACTGTAATTCACAAACCTGCAGAGTTATAAATGACAGCTATCGTCCAAAAATATATTGAAGTAAGGCTGCCAAGAGGACTTGAAAGCGGGGCAGAATTGCAGGAAACCGATTTCAGGAGGTAGACTGGAATTGCATGTAAAGCATAGGAAAAGAGGCAGAACGTCCACAATGATGCACTTGGCCAAAAAGGGCGTATTCTTTTTTTCCTGAATATATTCAGGAAAAAACGCATACGCCCTTTTTGGCCAACCAAGCAAGCTTGCAAAGGAAATCTGCACTACAATGAAGTCTCACTGCCCCCCGGTCAAAAGGGCCATCTGAAAAAAGTGTAAAATCCAGAAAGGCAGGACAGGCCATGGAGAACTGGGAGCCTAGTTAGACTGATGGGCGGGATGTAAATTGCCAACAGCCACTCTGGAGAAGTGTATGGTGTTTCCTGAAACATCTAAAAAACAAAGCAACAGAGCCTAGGGCACTTCCACTTATGGTCCTATAGATTAGGGAAATTAAAATCAAAAAGACACAGCCACCCCAAAGTTTGGAACGGCTCTGTTTACAAGAACCTCGTTTACGGTACAAGTTCAATATCGCAGAAAGCGAAAAATGGATAAAGAAGTTGTGGTACTTACGTACAATGCAATATCACTCAGCAATGAAATCTATGTCATCAGGCCAGTAGCAGCATAATGAGTGGATTCAGGTACGATGATTCTAAGTGAAATAAGTCACACAGAAAAAGAAACATCATAAGATATCACTAATACATGGAATGTAAACTTGCCTACACAGGAACTGAATTACAAAACAGAATAGGGTCTCAAATGTAGAAAACCAACTTATGCTTGCTTAAGGGGAAAGGTGAGTTGGGGTGCTGCATAAAACCAGAGATTGAAATTAGCACAGATACCTTTCCATAAGCCAAATATATAATAGACAAGAGCTACTGCTTGCTCAACGAAGTGGACTCAACACCCCATATTAAACGCCTAAAAATATACCTGACTAGTAAGAATCTTAAAACCTATGGATTGATATGTCTACGAAAGAGAATCAAGCGTGTGTACAGCGGCATAA
Organism: Pseudorca crassidens; assembly: GCF_039906515.1. NCBI lineage: Eukaryota > Metazoa > Chordata > Mammalia > Artiodactyla > Delphinidae > Pseudorca > Pseudorca crassidens. Next base: position 961,759 of record NW_027135939.1, read on the forward strand.
ACGCAGCAGTGATAGGATTGGTGAGGTTCGGTGAGCAAATGCAGACCCTTTGAAGTCATATTGCATGGTACCCATTCCATGGTTCTCAACTCTCCAGGTTTAAGGGATTCTTCCTTCAGATAAAACATGCATGTGGAACCCAGAGTATGATCCACCGTGTGATCGGGAAACGTGTTCAAATGTGTCTCAGTTTTCGTCCCCTGGTACTCGGGTGCAACATTCCAGATGCTTTACTAACACTCTCCCCACTTGGAGAGTCAGTGCCTTTAACCTCCTGTTTGGCCCAGTTTGCAATTTCTTCGGAAAATGAACAGGAATAGGGAGAACCAATGAGAGACTAGCTGGAGGTGTCTGGACGGGCAAATTTTACTCTCATTTCCCACCAGGAAGAGGAATTAACCAAAGGCTCAGCCTGCCATGCCGGAACCACACTAGGGCCTGAAGCAATCCTGTGGTGTTGCGGCCAGCTCACAAGAAAGCGAGTTGAAGAAAGGAGCTCAGGGGCACTGTAATTCACAAACCTGCAGAGTTATAAATGACAGCTATCGTCCAAAAATATATTGAAGTAAGGCTGCCAAGAGGACTTGAAAGCGGGGCAGAATTGCAGGAAACCGATTTCAGGAGGTAGACTGGAATTGCATGTAAAGCATAGAAAAAGAGGCAGAACGTCCACAATGATGCACTTGGCCAAAAAGGGCGTATGCGTTTTTTCCTGAATATATTCAGGAAAAAACGCATACGCCCTTTTTGGCCAACCAAGCAAGCTTGCAAAGGAAATCTGCACTACAATGAAGTCTCACTGCCCCCCGGTCAAAAGGGCCATCTGAAAAAAGTGTAAAATCCAGAAAGGCAGGACAGGCCATGGAGAACTGGGAGCCTAGTTAGACTGATGGGCGGGATGTAAATTGCCAACAGCCACTCTGGAGAAGTGTATGGTGTTTCCTGAAACATCTAAAAAACAAAGCAACAGAGCCTAGGGCACTTCCACTTATGGTCCTATAGATTAGGGAAATTAAAATCAAAAAGACACAGCCACCCCAAAGTTTGGAACGGCTCTGTTTACAAGAACCTCGTTTACGGTACAAGTTCAATATCGCAGAAAGCGAAAAATGGATAAAGAACTTGTGGTACTTACGTACAATGCAATATCACTCAGCAATGAAATCTATGTCATCAGGCCAGTAGCAGCATAATGAGTGGATTCAGGTACGATGATTCTAAGTGAAATAAGTCACACAGAAAAAGAAACATCATAAGATATCACTAATACACGGATTGTAAACTTGCCTACACAGGAACTGAATTACAAAACAGAATAGGGTCTCAAATGTAGAAAACCAACTTATGCTTGCTTAAGGGGAAAGGTGAGTTGGGGTGCTGCATAAAACCAGAGATTGAAATTAGCACAGATACCTTTCCATAAGCCAAATATATAATAGACAAGAGCTACTGCTTGCTCAACGAAGTGGACTCAACACCCCATATTAAACGCCTAAAAATATACCGGACTAGTAAGAATCTTAAAACCTATGGATTGATATGTCTACGAAAGAGAATCAAGCGTGTGTACAGCGGCATAAACGCAGCAGTGATAGGATTGGTGAGGTTCGTTGAGCAAATGCAGACCCTTTGAAGTCATATTGCATGGTACCCATTCCATGGTTCTCAACTCTCCAGGTTTAAGGGATTCTTCCTTCAGATAAAACATGCATGTGGAACCCAGAGTATGATCCACCGTGTGATCGGGAAACGTGTTCAAATGTGTCTCAGTTTTCGTCCCCTGGTACTCGGGTGCAACATTCCAGATGCTTTACTAACACTCTCCCCACTTGGAGAGTCAGTGCCTTTAACCTCCTGTTTGGCCCAGTTTGCAATTTCTTCGGAAAATGAACAGGAATAGGGAGAACCAATGAGAGACTAGCTGGAGGTGTCTGGACGGGCAAATTTTACTCTCATTTCCCACCAGGAAGAGGAATTAACCAAAGGCTCAGCCTGCCGTGCCGGAACCACACTAGGGCCTGAAGCAATCCTGCGGTGTTGCGGCCAGCTCACAAGAAAGCGAGTTGAAGAAAGGAGCTCAGGGGCACTGTAATTCACAAACCTGCAGAGTTATACATGACAGCTATCGTCCAAAAATATATTGAAGTAAGGCTGCCAAGAGGACTTGAAAGCGGGGCAGAATTGCAGGAAACCGATTTCAGGAGGTAGACTGGAATTGCATGTAAAGCATAGGAAAAGAGGCAGAACGTCCACAATGATGCACTTGGCCAAAAAGGGCGTATTCTTTTTTTCCTGAATATATTCAGGAAAAAACGCATACGCCCTTTTTGGCCAACCAAGCAAGCTTGCAAAGGAAATCTGCACTACAATGAAGTCTCACTGCCCCCCGGTCAAAAGGGCCATCTGAAAAAAGTGTAAAATCCAGAAAGGCAGGACAGGCCATGGAGAACTGGGAGCCTAGTTAGACTGATGGGCGGGATGTAAATTGCCAACAGCCACTCTGGAGAAGTGTATGGTGTTTCCTGAAACATCTAGAAAACAAAGCAACAGAGCCTAGGGCACTTCCACTTATGGTCCTATAGATTAGGGAAATTAAAATCAAAAAGACACAGCCACCCCAAAGTTTGGAACGGCTCTGTTTACAAGAACCTCGTTTACGATACAAGTTCAATATCGCAGAAAGCAAAAAATGGATAAAGAAGTTGTGGTACTTACATACAATGCAATATCACTCAGCAATGAAATCTATGTCATCAGGCCAGTAGCAGCATAATGAGTGGATTCAGGTACGATGATTCTAAGTGAAATAAGTCACACAGAAAAAGAAACATCATAAGATATCACTAATACACGGAATGTAAACTTGGCTACACAGGAACTGAATTACAAAACAGAATAGGGTCTCAAATGTAGAAAACCAACTTATGCTTGCTTAAGGGGAAAGGTGAGTGGGGGTGCTGCATAAAACCAGAGATTGAAATTAACACAGATACCTTTCCATAAGCCAAATATGTAATAGACAAGAGCTACTCCTTGCTCAACGAAGTGGACTCAACACCCCATATTAAACGCCTAAGAATATACCTGACTAGTAAGAATCTTAAAACCTATGGATTTATATGTCTCCGAAAGAGAATCAAGCGTGTGTACAGTGGCATAAACGCAGCAGTGAAAGGATTGGTGAGGTTCGGTGAGCAAATGAAGACCCTTTGAAGTCATATTGCATGGTACCCATTCCACGGTTCTCAACTCTCCAGGTTTAAGGGATTCTTCCTTCAGCTAAAACATGCATGTGGAACCCAGAGTATGATCCAACGTGTGATCGTAAACGTGTTCAAATGTGTCTCAGTTTTCGTCCCCTGGTACTCGGGTGCAACATTCCAGACGCTTTACTAACACTCTCCCCACTTGGAGAGTCAGTGCCTTTAACCTCCTGTTTGGCCCAGTTTGCAATTTCTGCAGAAAATGAACAGGAATAGGGAGAACCAATGAGAGACTAGCTGGAGGTGTCTGGACGGGCAAATTTAACTCTCATTTCCCACCAGGAAGAGGAATTAACCAAAGGCTCAGCGTGCCATGCCAGTACCACACTAGGGCCTGAAGCAATCCTGCGGTGTTGCGGCCAGCTCACAAGAAAGCGAGTTGAAGAAAGGAACTCAGGGACACTGTAATTCACAAACCTGCAGAGTTATAAATGACAGCTATCGTCCAAAAATATATTGAAGTAAGGCTGCCAAGAGGACTTGAAAGCGGGGCAGAATTGCAGGAAACCGATTTCAGGAGGTAGACTGGAATTGCATGTAAAGCATAGAAAAAGAGGCAGAACGTCCACAATGATGCACTTGGCCAAAAAGGGCGTATGCGTTTTTTCCTGAATATATTCAGGAAAAAACGCATACGCCCTTTTTGGCCAACCAAGCAAGCTTGCAAAGGAAATCTGCACTACAATGAAGTCTCACTGCCCCCCGGTCAGAAGAGCCATCTGAAAAAAGTGTAAAACCCAGAAAGGCAGGACAGGCCATGGAGAACTGGGAGCCTACTTAGGCTGATGGGCGTGATGTAAATTGCCAACAGCCACTCTGGAGAAGTGTATGGTGTTTCCTGAAACATCTAAAAAACAAAGCAACAGAGCCTAGGGCACTTCCACTTATGGTCCTATAGCTTAGGGAAATTAAAATCAAAAAGACACAGCCACCCCAAAATTTGGGACGGCTCTGTTTACAGGAACCTCATTTACGGTACAAGTTCAATATCACAGAAAGCGAAAAATGGATAAAGAAGTTGT